>NW_028263272.1:0-297000 GCF_982192425.1 Myodes glareolus
CTAAGGCAGTTTCAAACTAAAGTGATTTTCTCTAAAAGGACAGCATTTAGAATGTGAAGCAACACTCCATTCACTTCGCACAGTGAACTGAAGTGTGGGAACAGACTGCTTCTCTTTCACAGAAACGCATGTGAGTTTCTTCCTAATGCTAATAAGTAGCTTAAGGCACTTTCAAAGGAAAGTTATTTTCTCTGAAAGGACAGCATTTAGAAAGTGAAGCAACACTCCATTCACTTCGCACAGTGAATTGAAGTGTTGGAACAGACTGCTGCTCTTTCAGAGAAATGCATGTGAATTTCTGGTGAATGCTTGTAAGTAGCTTAAGGCACTTTCAAAGGTAAGTGATTTTCTCTGAAAGGACAGCATTTAGAAAGTGAAGCAACACTCCATTCACTTCGCACAGTAAATTGAAGTGTTGGAACAGACTAATTCTCTTTTAGAGAAACGCATGTGATTTTTTTGTGAATGCTTGAAATTAGTTTAAGGCACTTTCAAAGGAAAGTGATTGTCTCTGAAAGGACAGCATTTAGAAAGTGAAGCAACACTCCATTCACTTCGCACAGTGAATTGAAGTGTTGGAACAGACAGCTTCTCTTTCACAGAAGCGCATGTGAGTTTCTGGTGAATGCTTGTAAGCAGCTTAAGGCACTTTCAAAGGAAAGTGATTTTCTCTGAAAGGACAGCATTTAGAAAGTGAAGCAACACTCCATTCACTTCGCACACTGAATGGAAGTTTTGGAACAGACTGCTTCTATTTCAGAGAAATGCATGTGAATTTCTGGTGAATGCTTGTAAGTAGCTTAAGGCACGTTCAAAGGAAATTGATTTTCTCTGAAAGAACAGCATGTAGAAGGTGAAGCAACACTCCATTCACTTTGCACAGTGAATTGAAGTGTTGGAAGGGACTGCTTCTCTTTCAGAGAAACGCATGTGAGTTTCTTCCTAATGCTTGCAAATAACTTAAGGCACTTTCAAAGGAAAGTGATTTTCTCTGAAAGGACAGCATTTAGAAAGTGAAGCAACACTCCAATCACTTCGCACACTGAATTTAAGTTTTGGATCAGACTGCTTCTATTTCAGAGAATTGCATGTGAATTTCTGTTGAATGCTTGTAAGTAGCTTAAGGCACTTTCAAAGGAAAGTGATTTTCTCTGAAAGAACAGCATTGAGAAGGTGAAGCAACACTCCATTCACTTTGCACAGTGAATTGAAGTGTTGGAAGAGACTGCTTCTCTTTCAGAGAAATGCATGTGAGTTTCTGTTGAATGCTTGTAAGTAGCTTAAGGCTCTTTCAAAGGAAAGAGATTTTCTCTGAAAGGACAGCATTTAGAAAGTGAAGCAATACTCCGTTCCCTTCGTGCAGTGAATTGAAGTGTAGGAACAGAGTGCTTCTCTTTCATAGAAACGCATTAGTGTTTCTTGTGAATGCTTGCAAGTAGCTTAAGGCACTTTCAACGGAAAGTGATTTTCTCTGAAAGGACAGCATTTAGAAAATGAAGCAACACTCCAATCACTTCGCACAGTGAATTGAAGTGTTGGAACAGACTGCTTCTCTTTCAGAGAAACGCATGTGAGTTTTTTGTGAATGCTTGTAAGTAGCTTAAGGCACTTTCAAAGGAAAGTGATTTTCTCTGAAAGGACAGCATTTCGAAAGTGAGGCAACACTCCATTCACTTTGCACAGTGAATTGAAGTGTTTGAACAGAATGCTTCTCTTTCAGTGAAACGCATGTGAGTTTTCTGTGAACGCTTTTAAGTAGCATAAGGCACTTTCAAAGGAAAGTGATTTTATCTTAAAGTACAGCATTTACAAAGTGAAGTATCATTCCATTCACTTGGAACAGTGAATTGAAGTGTTGGAACAGACTTCTTCTCTTTCAGAGAAATGCATGTGAGTTTCTGTTGAATGCTTGTAAGTAGCTTAAGGCACTTTCAAAGGAAAGTGATTTTCTCTGAAAGGACATTTAGAAAGTCTAGCAACACTCCATTCACTTTGCACACTGAATTGAAGTTTTGGAACAGACTGCTTCTATTTCAAAGAAGCGCATGTGAGTTTCTGGTGAATGCTTGTAAGTAGCTTAAGGCACTTTCAAAGGAAAGTGATTTTCTCTGAAAGGACAGCATTTAGAAGGTGAAGCAACACTCCATTCACTTTGCACACTGAATTGAAGTTTTGGAACAGACTTCTTCTCTTTCAGAGAAGCGCATGTGAGTTTCTGGTGAATGCTTGTAAGTAGCTTAAGGCACTTTCAAAGGAAAGTGATTTTCTCTGAAAGGACAGCATTTAGAAAGTGAAGCAACACTCCATTCACTTTGCACACTGAATTGAAGTTTTGGAACAGACTGCTTCTATTTCAGAGAAATGCATGTGAATTTCTGGTGAATGCTTGTAAGTAGCTTAAGGCACTTTCAAAGGAAAGTGATTTTCTCTGAAAGAACAGCATTGAGAAGGTGAAGCAACACTCCATTCACTTTGCACAGTGAATTGAAGTGTTGGAAGAGACTGCTTCTCTTTCAGAAAAATGCATGTGAGTTTCTGTTGAATGCTTGTAAGTAGCTTAAGGCACTTTCATAGGAAAGTGATTTTCTCTGAAAGGACAGCATTTAGAAAGTGAAGCAACACTCCATTCACTTCGCACAGTGAACTGAAGTGTTGGAAGAGAAGGCTTCTCTTTCAGAGAAATGCCTGTGAGTTTCTTGTGAATGCGTGAAAGTTGCATAAGGCACTTTCAAACAAAAGTGATTTTCTCTGAATGTACAGCATTTAGAAAGTGAAGCAACACTCCATTCACTTCGCACAGTGAATTGAAGTGTTGGAACAGACTGCTTCTCTTTCAGAGAAACGCATGTGAGTTTCTTCCTAATGCTTGCAAGTAACTTAAGGCACTTTCAAAGGAAAGTGATTTTCTCTGAAAGAACAGCATTGAAAAGGTGAAGCAACACTCCATTCACTTTGCACAGTGAATTGAAGTGTTGGAAGAGACTGCTTCTCTTTCAGAGAAATGCATGTGAGTTTCTGTTGAATGCTTGTAAGTAGCTTAAGGCTCTTTCAAAGGATAGTGATTTTCTCTGAAAGGACAGCATTTAGAAAGTGAAGCAATACTCCGTTCCCTTCGTGCAGTGAATTGAAGTGTTGGAACAGAGTGCTTCTCTTTCATAGAAACGCATTAGTGTTTCTTATAAATGCTTGCAAGTAGCTTAAGGCACTTTCAAAGGTAAGTGATTTTCTCTGAAAGGACAGCATTTAGAAAGTGAAGCAACACTCCATTCACTTCGCACAGTGAATTGAAGTGTTGGAACAGACTAATTCTCTTTCAGAGAAACGCATGTGAGTTTTTTGTGAATGCTTGAAAATAGTTTAAGGCACTTTCAAAGGAAAGTGATTGTCTCTGAAAGGACAGAATTTAGAAAGTGAAGCAACACTCCATTCACTTCGCACAGTGAATTGAAGTGTTGGAACAGACTGCTTCTCTTTCAGAGAAATACATGTGAGTTTCTGTTGAATGCTTGTAAGTAGCTTAAGGCACTTTCAAAGGAAAGTAATTTTCTCTGAAAGGACAGCATTTAGAAAGTGAAGCAACACTCCATTAACTTCGCAGAGTGAATTGAAGTGTTGGAACAGACTGCTTCTCTTTCAGAGAAACGCATGTGAGTTTCTTCCTAATGCTTGCAAATAACTTAAGGCACTTTCAAAGGAAAGTGATTTTCTCTGAAAGGACAGCATTTAGAAAGTGAAGCAACACTCCATTCACTTCGCACACTGAATTTAAGTTTTGGAACAGACTGCTTCTATTTCAGAGAATTGCATGTGAATTTCTGTTGAATGCTTGTAAGTAGCTTAAGGCACTTTCAAAGGAAAGTGATTTTCTCTGAAAGAACAGCATTGAGAAGGTGAAGCAACACTCCATTCACTTTGCACAGTGAATTGAAGTGTTGGAAGAGACTGCTTCTCTTTCAGAGAAATGCCTGTGAGTTTCTGTTGAATGCTTGTAAGTAGCTTAAGGCTCTTTCAAAGGAAAGAGATTTTCTCTGAAAGGACAGCATTTAGAAAGTGAAGCAATACTCCGTTCCCTTCGTGCAGTGAATTTAAGTGTAGGAACAGAGTGCTTCTCTTTCATAGAAACGCATTAGTGTTTCTTGTGAATGCTTGCAAATAGCTTAAGGCACTTTCAACGGAAAGTGATTTTCTCTGAAAGGACAGCATTTAGAAAATGAAGCAACACTCCAATCACTTCGCACAGTGAATTGAAGTGTTGGAACAGACTGTTTCTCTTTCAGAGAAACGCATGTGAGTTTCTGGTGAATGCTTGTAAGTAGCTTAAGGCACTTTCAAAGGAAAGTGATTTTCTCTGAAAGGACAGCATTTAGAAAGTGAAGCAACACTCCATTCACTTTGCACACTGAATTGAAGTTTTGGAACAGACTGCTTCTATTTCAGAGAAATGCATGTGAATTTCTGGTGAATGCTTGTAAGTAGCTTAAGGCACGTACAAAGGAAAGTGATTTTCTCTGAGAGAACAGCATTGAGAAGGTGAAGCAACACTCCATTCACTTTGCACAGTGAATTGAAGTGTTGGAAGAGACTGCTTCTCTTTCAGAAAAATGCATGTGAGTTTCTGTTGAATGCTTGTAAGTAGCTTAAGGCACTTTCATAGGAAAGTGATTTTCTCTGAAAGGACAGCATTTAGAAAGTGAAGCAACACTCCATTCACTTCGCACAGTGAACTGAAGTGTTGGAAGAGAAGGCTTCTCTTTCAGAGAAATGCCTGTGAGTTTCTTGTGAATGCGTGAAAGTTGCATAAGGCACTTTCAAACAAAAGTGATTTTCTCTGAATGTACAGCATTTAGAAAGTGAAGCAGCACTCCATTCACTTCGCACAGTGAATTGAAGTGTTGGAACAGACTGCTTCTCTTTCAGAGAAACGCATGTGAGTTTCTTCCTAATGCTTGCAAGTAACTTAAGGCACTTTCAAAGGAAAGTGATTTTCTCTGAAAGAACAGCATTGAAAAGGTGAAGCAACACTCCATTCACTTTGCACAGTGAATTGAAGTGTTGGAAGAGACTGCTTCTCTTTCAGAGAAATGCATGTGAGTTTCTGTTGAATGCTTGTAATTAGCTTAAGGCTCTTTCAAAGGATAGTGATTTTCTCTGAAAGGACAGCATTTAGAAAGTGAAGCAATACTCCGTTCCCTTCGTGCAGTGAATTGAAGTGTTGGAACAGAGTGCTTCTCTTTCATAGAAACGCATTAGTGTTTCTTATAAATGCTTGCAAGTAGCTTAAGGCACTTTCAAAGGTAAGTGATTTTCTCTGAAAGGACAGCATTTAGAAAGTGAAGCAACACTCCATTCACTTCGCACAGTGAATTGAAGTGTTGGAACAGACTAATTCTCTTTCAGAGAAACGCATGTGAGTTTTTTGTGAATGCTTGAAAATAGTTTAAGGCACTTTCAAAGGAAAGTGATTGTCTCTGAAAGGACAGAATTTAGAAAGTGAAGCAACACTCCATTCACTTCGCACAGTGAATTGAAGTGTTGGAACAGACTGCTTCTCTTTCAGAGAAATACATGTGAGTTTCTGTTGAATGCTTGTAAGTAGCTTAAGGCACTTTCAAAGGAAAGTAATTTTCTCTGAAAGGACAGCATTTAGAAAGTGAAGCAACACTCCATTAACTTCGCAGAGTGAATTGAAGTGTTGGAACAGACTGCTTCTCTTTCAGAGAAACGCATGTGAGTTTCTTCCTAATGCTTGCAAATAACTTAAGGCACTTTCAAAGGAAAGTGATTTTCTCTGAAAGGACAGCATTTAGAATGTGAAGCAACACTCCATTCACTTCGCACACTGAATTTAAGTTTTGGAACAGACTGCTTCTATTTCAGAGAATTGCATGTGAATTTCTGTTGAATGCTTGTAAGTAGCTTAAGGCACTTTCAAAGGAAAGTGATTTTCTCTGAAAGAACAGCATTGAGAAGGTGAAGCAACACTCCATTCACTTTGCACAGTGAATTGAAGTGTTGGAAGAGACTGCTTCTCTTTCAGAGAAATGCATGTGAGTTTCTGTTGAATGCTTGTAAGTAGCTTAAGGCTCTTTCAAAGGAAAGAGATTTTCTCTGAAAGGACAGCATTTAGAAAGTGAAGCAATACTCCGTTCCCTTCGTGCAGTGAATTGAAGTGTAGGAACAGAGTGCTTCTCTTTCATAGAAACGCATTAGTGTTTCTTGTGAATGCTTGCAAGTAGCTTAAGGCACTTTCAACGGAAAGTGATTTTCTCTGAAAGGACAGCATTTAGAAAATGAAGCAACACTCCAATCACTTCGCACAGTGAATTGAAGTGTTGGAACAGACTGTTTCTCTTTCAGAGAAACGCATGTGAGTTTTTTGTGAATGCTTGTAAGTAGCTTAAAGCACTTTCAAAGGAAAGTGATTTTCTCTGAAAGGACAGCATTTCGAAAGTGAGGCAACACTCCATTCACTTTGCACAGTGAATTGAAGTGTTTGAACAGAATGCTTCTCTTTCAGTGAAACGCATGTGAGTTTTCTGTGAACGCTTTTAAGTAGCATAAGGCACTTTCAAAGGAAAGTGATTTTATCTTAAAGTACAGCATTTACAAAGTGAAGTATCATTCCATTCACTTGGAACAGTGAATTGAAGTGTTGGAACAGACTTCTTCTCTTTCAGAGAAATGCATGTGAGTTTCTGTTGAATGCTTGTAAGTAGCTTAAGGCACTTTCAAAGGAAAGTGATTTTCTCTGAAAGGACAGCATTTAGAAAGTCTAGCAACACTCCATTCACTTTGCACACTGAATTGAAGTTTTGGAACAGACTGCTTCTATTTCAAAGAAGCGCATGTGAGTTTCTGGTGAATGCTTGTAAGTAGCTTAAGGCACTTTCAAAGGAAAGTGATTTTCTCTGAAAGGACAGCATTTAGAAAGTGAAGCAACACTCCATTCACTTTGCACACTGAATTGAAGTTTTGGAACAGACTTCTTCTCTTTCAGAGAAGCGCATGTGAGTTTCTGGTGAATGCTTGTAAGTAGCTTAAGGCACGTTCAAAGGAAAGTGATTTTCTCTGAAAGGACAGCATTTAGAAAGTGAAGCAACACTCCATTCACTTTGCACACTGAATTGAAGTTTTGGAACAGACTGCTTCTATTTCAGAGAAATGCATGTGAATTTCTGGTGAATGCTTGTAAGTAGCTTAAGGCACGTTCAAAGGAAAGTGATTTTCTCTGAGAGAACAGCATTGAGAAGGTGAAGCAACACTCCATTCACTTTGCACAGTGAATTGAAGTGTTGGAAGAGACTGCTTCTCTTTCAGAAAAATGCATGTGAGTTTCTGTTGAATGCTTGTAAGTAGCTTAAGGCACTTTCATAGGAAAGTGATTTTCTCTGAAAGGACAGCATTTAGAAAGTGAAGCAACACTCCATTCACTTCGCACAGTGAACTGAAGTGTTGGAAGAGAAGGCTTCTCTTTCAGAGAAATGCCTGTGAGTTTCTTGTTAATTCGTGAAAGTTGCATAAGGCACTTTCAAACAAAAGTGATTTTCTCTGAAAGTACAGCATTTAGAAAGTGAAGCAACACTCCATTCACTTCGCACAGTGAATTGAAGTGTTGGAACAGACTGCTTCTCTTTCAGAGAAACGCATGTGAGTTTCTTCCTATTGCTTGCAAGTAACTTAAGGCACTTTCAAAGGAAAGTGATTTTCTCTGAAAGAACAGCATTGAAAAGGTGAAGCAACACTCCATTCACTTTGCACAGTGAATTGAAGTGTTGGAAGAGACTGCTTCTCTTTCAGAGAAATGCATGTGAGTTTCTGTTGAATGCTTGTAAGTAGCTTAAGGCTCTTTCAAAGGATAGTGATTTTCTCTGAAAGGACAGCATTTAGAAAGTGAAGAAATACTCCGTTCCCTTCGTGCAGTGAATTGAAGTGTTGGAACAGAGTGCTTCTCTTTCATAGAAACGCATTAGTGTTTCTTATGAATGCTTGCAAGTAGCTTAAGGCACTTTCAAAGGAAAGTGATTTTCTCTGAAAGGACAGCATTTAGAAAGTGAAGCAACACTCCATTCACTTCGCACAGTGAATTGAAGTGTTGGAACAGACTAATTCTCTTTCAGAGAAACGCATGTGAGTTTTTTGTGAATGCTTGAAAATAGTTTAAGGCACTTTCAAAGGAAAGTGATTGTCTCTGAAAGGACAGAATTTAGAAAGTGAAGCAACACTCCATTCACTTCGCACAGTGAATTGAAGTGTTGGAACATACTGCTTCTCTTTCAGAGAAATACATGTGAGTTTCTGTTGAATGCTTGTAAGTAGCTTAAGGCACTTTCAAAGGAAAGTAATTTTCTCTGAAAGGACAGCATTTAGAAAGTGAAGCAACACTCCATTCACTTCGCACAGTGAATTGAAGTGTTGGAAGAGACTGCTTCTGTTTCAGAGAAACGCATGTGAGTTTTTTGTGATTGCTTGAAAGTAGTGTAAGGCACTTTCAAAGGAAAGTGATTTTCTCTGAAAGGACAGCATTTAGAAAGTGAAGCAACACTCCAGTCACTTCGGACAGTGAATTGAAGTGTTGGAACAGACTGCTTCTCTTTCAGAGAAACACGTGTGAGTTTCTTCCTAATGCTTGCAGGTAACTTAATACACTTTCAAAGGAAAGCGATTTTCTCTGAAAGGACAGCATTTAGAAAGTGAAGCAACACTCCATTCACTTCGGACAGTGAATTGAAGTGTTGGAACAGACAGCTTTTCTTTCACAGATGTGCACGTGAGTTTCTGGTGAATGCTTGTAAGCAGCTTAAGGCACTTTCAAAGGAAAGTGATTTTCTCTGAAAGGACAGCATTTAGAAAGGGAAGCAACACTCCATTCACTTCGCACACTGAATTGAAGTTTTTGAACAGACTTCTTCTATTTCAGAGGAATGCATGTGAATTTCTGGTGAATGCTTGTAAGTAGCTTAAGGCACGTTCAAAGGAAAGTGATTTTCTCTGAAAGAACAGCATTGAGAAGGTGAAGCAACACTCCATTCACTTTGCACAGTGAATTGAAGTGTTGGAAGAGACTGCTTCTCTTTCAGAGAAATGCATGTGAGTTTCTGTTGAATGCTTGTAAGTAGCTTAAGGCTCTTTCAAAGGAAAGTGATTTATTCTGAAAGGACAGCATTTAGAAAGTGAAGCAACACTCCATTAACTTCGCACAGTGAACTGAAGTGGTGGAAGAAAAGGCTTCTCTTTCAGAGAAATGCATGTGAGTTTCTTGTGAATGCGTGAAAGTTGCTTAAGGCACTTTCAAACAAAAGTGATTTTCTCTGAAAGTACAGCATTTAGAAAGTGAAGCAACACTCCATTCACTTCGCACAGGGAATTGAAGTGTTGGAACAGACTGCTTCTCTTTCAGAGAAACGCATGTGAGTTTCTTCCTAATGCTTGCAAGTAACTTAAGGCACTTTCAAAGGAAAGTGATTTTCTCTGAAAGGACAGCATTTAGAAAGTGAAGCAACACTCCAATCACTTCGCACACTGAATTTAAGTTTTGGAACAGACTGCTTGTCTTTCAGAGAAATGCATGTGAGTTTCTGTTGAATGCTTGTAAGTAGCTTAAGGCTCTTTCAAAGTAAAGTGATTTTCTCTGAAAGGACAGCATTTAGAAAGTGAAGCAATACTCTGTTCCCTTCGTGCAGTGAATTGAAGTGTAGGAACAGAGTGCTTCTCTTTCATAGAAACGCATTAGTGTTTCTTGTGAATGCTTGCAAGTAGCTTAAGGCACTTTCAACGGAAAGTGATTTTCTCTGAAAGGACAGCATTTAGAAAATGAAGCAACACTCCAATCACTTCGCACAGTGAATTGAAGTGTTGGAACAGACGAATTCTCTTTCAGAGAAACGCATGTGAGTTTTTTGTGAATGCTTGAAATTAGTTTAAGGCACTTTCAAAGGAACGTGATTGTCTCTGAAAGGACAGAATTTAGAAAGTGAAGCAACACTCCATTCACTTCGCACCCTGAATTGAAGTGTTGGAACAGACTGGTTCTCTTTCAGAGAATACATGTGAGTTTCTGTTGAATGCTTGTAAGTAGCTTAAGGCACTTTCAAAGAAATGTGATTTTCTCTGAAAGGACAGCATTTAGAAAGTGAAGCAACACTCCATTCACTTCGTGCAGTGAATTGAAGTGTTGGAACAGACTGCTTCTCTTTCAGAGAAACGCATGTGAGTTTTTTGTGAATGCTTGAAAGTAGCATAAGGCACTTTCAAAGGAAAGTGATTTTCTCTGAAAGGACAGCATTTCGAAAGTGAGGCAACACTCCATTCACTTTGCACAGTGAATTGAAGTGTTTGAACAGAATGCTTCTCTTTCAGTGAAATGCATGTGAGTTTCCTGTGAACGCTTTTAAGTAGCATAAGGCACTTTCAAAGGAAAGTGATTTTATCTTAAAGTACAGCATTTACAAAGTGAAGTATCATTCCATTCACTTGGAACAGTGAATTGAAGTGTTGGAACAGACTTCTTCTCTTTCAGAGAAATGCATGTGAGTTTCTGTTGAATGCTTGTAAGTAGCTTAAGGCACTTTCAAAGGAAAGTGATTTTCTCTGAAAGGACAGCATTTAGAAAGTGAAGCAATACTCCGTTCCCTTCGTGCAGTGAATTGAAGTGTAGGAACAGAGTGCTTCTCTTTCATAGAAACGCATTAGTGTTTCTTGTGAATGCTTGCAAGTAGCTTAAGGCACTTTCAACGGAAAGTGATTTTCTCTGAAAGGACAGCATTTAGAAAATGAAGCAACACTCCAATCACTTCGCACAGTGAATTGAAGTGTTGGAACAGACTGTTTCTCTTTCAGAGAAACGCATGTGAGTTTTTTGTGAATGCTTGTAAGTAGCTTAAAGCACTTTCAAAGGAAAGTGATTTTCTCTGAAAGGACAGCATTTCGAAAGTGAGGCAACACTCCATTCACTTTGCACAGTGAATTGAAGTGTTTGAACAGAATGCTTCTCTTTCAGTGAAACGCATGTGAGTTTTCTGTGAATGCTTTTAAGTAGCATAAGGCACTTTCAAAGGAAAGTGATTTTATCTTAAAGTACAGCATTTACAAAGTGAAGTATCATTCCATTCACTTGGAACAGTGAATTGAAGTGTTGGAACAGACTTCTTCTCTTTCAGAGAAATGCATGTGAGTTTCTGTTGAATGCTTGTAAGTAGCTTAAGGCACTTTCAAAGGAAAGTGATTTTCTCTGAAAGGACAGCATTTAGAAAGTCTAGCAACACTCCATTCACTTTGCACACTGAATTGAAGTTTTGGAACAGACTGCTTCTATTTCAAAGAAGCGCATGTGAGTTTCTGGTGAATGCTTGTAAGTAGCTTAAGGCACTTTCAAAGGAAAGTGATTTTCTCTGAAAGGACAGCATTTAGAAAGTGAAGCAACACTCCATTCACTTTGCACACTGAATTGAAGTTTTGGAACAGACTTCTTCTCTTTCAGAGAAGCGCATGTGAGTTTCTGGTGAATGCTTGTAAGTAGCTTAAGGCACGTTCAAAGGAAAGTGATTTTCTCTGAAAGGACAGCATTTAGAAAGTGAAGCAACACTCCATTCACTTTGCACACTGAATTGAAGTTTTGGAACAGACTGCTTCTATTTCAGAGAAATGCATGTGAATTTCTGGTGAATGCTTGTAAGTAGCTTAAGGCACGTTCAAAGGAAAGTGATTTTCTCTGAGAGAACAGCATTGAGAAGGTGAAGCAACACTCCATTCACTTTGCACAGTGAATTGAAGTGTTGGAAGAGACTGCTTCTCTTTCAGAAAAATGCATGTGAGTTTCTGTTGAATGCTTGTAAGTAGCTTAAGGCACTTTCATAGGAAAGTGATTTTCTCTGAAAGGACAGCATTTAGAAAGTGAAGCAACACTCCATTCACTTCGCACAGTGAACTGAAGTGTTGGAAGAGAAGGCTTCTCTTTCAGAGAAATGCCTGTGAGTTTCTTGTTAATTCGTGAAAGTTGCATAAGGCACTTTCAAACAAAAGTGATTTTCTCTGAAAGTACAGCATTTAGAAAGTGAAGCAACACTCCATTCACTTCGCACAGTGAATTGAAGTGTTGGAACAGACTGCTTCTCTTTCAGAGAAACGCATGTGAGTTTCTTCCTATTGCTTGCAAGTAACTTAAGGCACTTTCAAAGGAAAGTGATTTTCTCTGAAAGAACAGCATTGAAAAGGTGAAGCAACACTCCATTCACTTTGCACAGTGAATTGAAGTGTTGGAAGAGACTGCTTCTCTTTCAGAGAAATGCATGTGAGTTTCTGTTGAATGCTTGTAAGTAGCTTAAGGCTCTTTCAAAGGATAGTGATTTTCTCTGAAAGGACAGCATTTAGAAAGTGAAGAAATACTCCGTTCCCTTCGTGCAGTGAATTGAAGTGTTGGAACAGAGTGCTTCTCTTTCATAGAAACGCATTAGTGTTTCTTATGAATGCTTGCAAGTAGCTTAAGGCACTTTCAAAGGAAAGTGATTTTCTCTGAAAGGACAGCATTTAGAAAGTGAAGCAACACTCCATTCACTTCGCACAGTGAATTGAAGTGTTGGAACAGACTAATTCTCTTTCAGAGAAACGCATGTGAGTTTTTTGTGAATGCTTGAAAATAGTTTAAGGCACTTTCAAAGGAAAGTGATTGTCTCTGAAAGGACAGAATTTAGAAAGTGAAGCAACACTCCATTCACTTCGCACAGTGAATTGAAGTGTTGGAACATACTGCTTCTCTTTCAGAGAAATACATGTGAGTTTCTGTTGAATGCTTGTAAGTAGCTTAAGGCACTTTCAAAGGAAAGTAATTTTCTCTGAAAGGACAGCATTTAGAAAGTGAAGCAACACTCCATTCACTTCGCACAGTGAATTGAAGTGTTGGAAGAGACTGCTTCTGTTTCAGAGAAACGCATGTGAGTTTTTTGTGATTGCTTGAAAGTAGTGTAAGGCACTTTCAAAGGAAAGTGATTTTCTCTGAAAGGACAGCATTTAGAAAGTGAAGCAACACTCCAGTCACTTCGGACAGTGAATTGAAGTGTTGGAACAGACTGCTTCTCTTTCAGAGAAACACGTGTGAGTTTCTTCCTAATGCTTGCAGGTAACTTAATACACTTTCAAAGGAAAGCGATTTTCTCTGAAAGGACAGCATTTAGAAAGTGAAGCAACACTCCATTCACTTCGGACAGTGAATTGAAGTGTTGGAACAGACAGCTTTTCTTTCACAGATGTGCACGTGAGTTTCTGGTGAATGCTTGTAAGCAGCTTAAGGCACTTTCAAAGGAAAGTGATTTTCTCTGAAAGGACAGCATTTAGAAAGGGAAGCAACACTCCATTCACTTCGCACACTGAATTGAAGTTTTTGAACAGACTTCTTCTATTTCAGAGGAATGCATGTGAATTTCTGGTGAATGCTTGTAAGTAGCTTAAGGCACGTTCAAAGGAAAGTGATTTTCTCTGAAAGAACAGCATTGAGAAGGTGAAGCAACACTCCATTCACTTTGCACAGTGAATTGAAGTGTTGGAAGAGACTGCTTCTCTTTCAGAGAAATGCATGTGAGTTTCTGTTGAATGCTTGTAAGTAGCTTAAGGCTCTTTCAAAGGAAAGTGATTTATTCTGAAAGGACAGCATTTAGAAAGTGAAGCAACACTCCATTAACTTCGCACAGTGAACTGAAGTGGTGGAAGAGAAGGCTTCTCTTTCAGAGAAATGCATGTGAGTTTCTTGTGAATGCGTGAAAGTTGCTTAAGGCACTTTCAAACAAAAGTGATTTTCTCTGAAAGTACAGCATTTAGAAAGTGAAGCAACACTCCATTCACTTCGCACAGGGAATTGAAGTGTTGGAACAGACTGCTTCTCTTTCAGAGAAACGCATGTGAGTTTCTTCCTAATGCTTGCAAGTAACTTAAGGCACTTTCAAAGGAAAGTGATTTTCTCTGAAAGGACAGCATTTAGAAAGTGAAGCAACACTCCAATCACTTCGCACACTGAATTTAAGTTTTGGAACAGACTGCTTGTCTTTCAGAGAAATGCATGTGAGTTTCTGTTGAATGCTTGTAAGTAGCTTAAGGCTCTTTCAAAGGAAAGTGATTTTCTCTGAAAGGACAGCATTTAGAAAGTGAAGCAATACTCTGTTCCCTTCGTGCAGTGAATTGAAGTGTAGGAACAGAGTGCTTCTCTTTCATAGAAACGCATTAGTGTTTCTTGTGAATGCTTGCAAGTAGCTTAAGGCACTTTCAACGGAAAGTGATTTTCTCTGAAAGGACAGCATTTAGAAAATGAAGCAACACTCCAATCACTTCGCACAGTGAATTGAAGTGTTGGAACAGACGAATTCTCTTTCAGAGAAACGCATGTGAGTTTTTTGTGAATGCTTGAAATTAGTTTAAGGCACTTTCAAAGGAACGTGATTGTCTCTGAAAGGACAGAATTTAGAAAGTGAAGCAACACTCCATTCACTTCGCACCCTGAATTGAAGTGTTGGAACAGACTGGTTCTCTTTCAGAGAATACATGTGAGTTTCTGTTGAATGCTTGTAAGTAGCTTAAGGCACTTTCAAAGAAATGTGATTTTCTCTGAAAGGACAGCATTTAGAAAGTGAAGCAACACTCCATTCACTTCGTGCAGTGAATTGAAGTGTTGGAACAGACTGCTTCTCTTTCAGAGAAACGCATGTGAGTTTTTTGTGAATGCTTGAAAGTAGCATAAGGCACTTTCAAAGGAAAGTGATTTTCTCTGAAAGGACAGCATTTCGAAAGTGAGGCAACACTCCATTCACTTTGCACAGTGAATTGAAGTGTTTGAACAGAATGCTTCTCTTTCAGTGAAATGCATGTGAGTTTCCTGTGAACGCTTTTAAGTAGCATAAGGCACTTTCAAAGGAAAGTGATTTTATCTTAAAGTACAGCATTTACAAAGTGAAGTATCATTCCATTCACTTGGAACAGTGAATTGAAGTGTTGGAACAGACTTCTTCTCTTTCAGAGAAATGCATGTGAGTTTCTGTTGAATGCTTGTAAGTAGCTTAAGGCACTTTCAAAGGAAAGTGATTTTCTCTGAAAGGACAGCATTTAGAAAGTGAAGCAATACTCCGTTCCCTTCGTGCAGTGAATTGAAGTGTAGGAACAGAGTGCTTCTCTTTCATAGAAACGCATTAGTGTTTCTTGTGAATGCTTGCAAGTAGCTTAAGGCACTTTCAACGGAAAGTGATTTTCTCTGAAAGGACAGCATTTAGAAAATGAAGCAACACTCCAATCACTTCGCACAGTGAATTGAAGTGTTGGAACAGACTGTTTCTCTTTCAGAGAAACGCATGTGAGTTTTTTGTGAATGCTTGTAAGTAGCTTAAAGCACTTTCAAAGGAAAGTGATTTTCTCTGAAAGGACAGCATTTCGAAAGTGAGGCAACACTCCATTCACTTTGCACAGTGAATTGAAGTGTTTGAACAGAATGCTTCTCTTTCAGTGAAACGCATGTGAGTTTTCTGTGAACGCTTTTAAGTAGCATAAGGCACTTTCAAAGGAAAGTGATTTTATCTTAAAGTACAGCATTTACAAAGTGAAGTATCATTCCATTCACTTGGAACAGTGAATTGAAGTGTTGGAACAGACTTCTTCTCTTTCAGAGAAATGCATGTGAGTTTCTGTTGAATGCTTGTAAGTAGCTTAAGGCACTTTCAAAGGAAAGTGATTTTCTCTGAAAGGACAGCATTTAGAAAGTCTAGCAACACTCCATTCACTTTGCACACTGAATTGAAGTTTTGGAACAGACTGCTTCTATTTCAAAGAAGCGCATGTGAGTTTCTGGTGAATGCTTGTAAGTAGCTTAAGGCACTTTCAAAGGAAAGTGATTTTCTCTGAAAGGACAGCATTTAGAAAGTGAAGCAACACTCCATTCACTTTGCACACTGAATTGAAGTTTTGGAACAGACTTCTTCTCTTTCAGAGAAGCGCATGTGAGTTTCTGGTGAATGCTTGTAAGTAGCTTAAGGCACGTTCAAAGGAAAGTGATTTTCTCTGAAAGGACAGCATTTAGAAAGTGAAGCAACACTCCATTCACTTTGCACACTGAATTGAAGTTTTGGAACAGACTGCTTCTATTTCAGAGAAATGCATGTGAATTTCTGGTGAATGCTTGTAAGTAGCTTAAGGCACGTTCAAAGGAAAGTGATTTTCTCTGAGAGAACAGCATTGAGAAGGTGAAGCAACACTCCATTCACTTTGCACAGTGAATTGAAGTGTTGGAAGAGACTGCTTCTCTTTCAGAAAAATGCATGTGAGTTTCTGTTGAATGCTTGTAAGTAGCTTAAGGCACTTTCATAGGAAAGTGATTTTCTCTGAAAGGACAGCATTTAGAAAGTGAAGCAACACTCCATTCACTTCGCACAGTGAACTGAAGTGTTGGAAGAGAAGGCTTCTCTTTCAGAGAAATGCCTGTGAGTTTCTTGTTAATTCGTGAAAGTTGCATAAGGCACTTTCAAACAAAAGTGATTTTCTCTGAAAGTACAGCATTTAGAAAGTGAAGCAACACTCCATTCACTTCGCACAGTGAATTGAAGTGTTGGAACAGACTGCTTCTCTTTCAGAGAAACGCATGTGAGTTTCTTCCTATTGCTTGCAAGTAACTTAAGGCACTTTCAAAGGAAAGTGATTTTCTCTGAAAGAACAGCATTGAAAAGGTGAAGCAACACTCCATTCACTTTGCACAGTGAATTGAAGTGTTGGAAGAGACTGCTTCTCTTTCAGAGAAATGCATGTGAGTTTCTGTTGAATGCTTGTAAGTAGCTTAAGGCTCTTTCAAAGGATAGTGATTTTCTCTGAAAGGACAGCATTTAGAAAGTGAAGAAATACTCCGTTCCCTTCGTGCAGTGAATTGAAGTGTTGGAACAGAGTGCTTCTCTTTCATAGAAACGCATTAGTGTTTCTTATGAATGCTTGCAAGTAGCTTAAGGCACTTTCAAAGGAAAGTGATTTTCTCTGAAAGGACAGCATTTAGAAAGTGAAGCAACACTCCATTCACTTCGCACAGTGAATTGAAGTGTTGGAACAGACTAATTCTCTTTCAGAGAAACGCATGTGAGTTTTTTGTGAATGCTTGAAAATAGTTTAAGGCACTTTCAAAGGAAAGTGATTGTCTCTGAAAGGACAGCATTTAGAAAGTGAAGCAACACTCCATTCACTTCGCACAGTGAATTGAAGTGTTGGAACATACTGCTTCTCTTTCAGAGAAATACATGTGAGTTTCTGTTGAATGCTTGTAAGTAGCTTAAGGCACTTTCAAAGGAAAGTAATTTTCTCTGAAAGGACAGCATTTAGAAAGTGAAGCAACACTCCATTCACTTCGCACAGTGAATTGAAGTGTTGGAAGAGACTGCTTCTGTTTCAGAGAAACGCATGTGAGTTTTTTGTGATTGCTTGAAAGTAGTGTAAGGCACTTTCAAAGGAAAGTGATTTTCTCTGAAAGGACAGCATTTAGAAAGTGAAGCAACACTCCATTCACTTCGGACAGTGAATTGAAGTGTTGGAACAGACTGCTTCTCTTTCAGAGAAACACGTGTGAGTTTCTTCCTAATGCTTGCAGGTAACTTAATACACTTTCAAAGGAAAGCGATTTTCTCTGAAAGGACAGCATTTAGAAAGTGAAGCAACACTCCATTCACTTCGGACAGTGAATTGAAGTGTTGGAACAGACAGCTTTTCTTTCACAGATGTGCACGTGAGTTTCTGGTGAATGCTTGTAAGCAGCTTAAGGCACTTTCAAAGGAAAGTGATTTTCTCTGAAAGGACAGCATTTAGAAAGGGAAGCAACACTCCATTCACTTCGCACACTGAATTGAAGTTTTTGAACAGACTTCTTCTATTTCAGAGGAATGCATGTGAATTTCTGGTGAATGCTTGTAAGTAGCTTAAGGCACGTTCAAAGGAAAGTGATTTTCTCTGAAAGAACAGCATTGAGAAGGTGAAGCAACACTCCATTCACTTTGCACAGTGAATTGAAGTGTTGGAAGAGACTGCTTCTCTTTCAGAGAAATGCATGTGAGTTTCTGTTGAATGCTTGTAAGTAGCTTAAGGCTCTTTCAAAGGAAAGTGATTTATTCTGAAAGGACAGCATTTAGAAAGTGAAGCAACACTCCATTCACTTCGCACAGTGAACTGAAGTGGTGGAAGAGAAGGCTTCTCTTTCAGAGAAATGCATGTGAGTTTCTTGTGAATGCGTGAAAGTTGCTTAAGGCACTTTCAAACAAAAGTGATTTTCTCTGAAAGTACAGCATTTAGAAAGTGAAGCAACACTCCATTCACTTCGCACAGGGAATTGAAGTGTTGGAACAGACTGCTTCTCTTTCAGAGAAACGCATGTGAGTTTCTTCCTAATGCTTGCAAGTAACTTAAGGCACTTTCAAAGGAAAGTGATTTTCTCTGAAAGGACAGCATTTAGAAAGTGAAGCAACACTCCAATCACTTCGCACACTGAATTTAAGTTTTGGAACAGACTGCTTGTCTTTCAGAGAAATGCATGTGAGTTTCTGTTGATTGCTTGTAAGTAGCTTAAGGCTCTTTCAAAGGAAAGTGATTTTCTCTGAAAGGACAGCATTTAGAAAGTGAAGCAATACTCTGTTCCCTTCGTGCAGTGAATTGAAGTGTAGGAACAGAGTGCTTCTCTTTCATAGAAACGCATTAGTGTTTCTTGTGAATGCTTGCAAGTAGCTTAAGGCACTTTCAACGGAAAGTGATTTTCTCTGAAAGGACAGCATTTAGAAAATGAAGCAACACTCCAATCACTTCGCACAGTGAATTGAAGTGTTGGAACAGACGAATTCTCTTTCAGAGAAACGCATGTGAGTTTTTTGTGAATGCTTGAAATTAGTTTAAGGCACTTTCAAAGGAACGTGATTGTCTCTGAAAGGACAGAATTTAGAAAGTGAAGCAACACTCCATTCACTTCGCACCCTGAATTGAAGTGTTGGAACAGACTGGTTCTCTTTCAGAGAATACATGTGAGTTTCTGTTGAATGCTTGTAAGTAGCTTAAGGCACTTTCAAAGAAATGTGATTTTCTCTGAAAGGACAGCATTTAGAAAGTGAAGCAACACTCCATTCACTTCGTGCAGTGAATTGAAGTGTTGGAACAGACTGCTTCTCTTTCAGAGAAACGCATGTGAGTTTTTTGTGAATGCTTGAAAGTAGCATAAGGCACTTTCAAAGGAAAGTGATTTTCTCTGAAAGGACAGCATTTCGAAAGTGAGGCAACACTCCATTCACTTTGCACAGTGAATTGAAGTGTTTGAACAGAATGCTTCTCTTTCAGTGAAACGCATGTGAGTTTCCTGTGAACGCTTTTAAGTAGCATAAGGCACTTTCAAAGGAAAGTGATTTTATCTTAAAGTACAGCATTTACAAAGTGAAGTATCATTCCATTCACTTGGAACAGTGAATTGAAGTGTTGGAACAGACTTCTTCTCTTTCAGAGAAATGCATGTGAGTTTCTGTTGAATGCTTGTAAGTAGCTTAAGGCACTTTCAAAGGAAAGTGATTTTCTCTGAAAGGACATCATTTAGAAAGTGAAGCAATACTCCGTTCCCTTCGTGCAGTGAATTGAAGTGTAGGAACAGAGTGCTTCTCTTTCATAGAAACGCATTAGTGTTTCTTGTGAATGCTTGCAAGTAGCTTAAGGCACTTTCAACGGAAAGTGATTTTCTCTGAAAGGACAGCATTTAGAAAGTGAAGCAACACTCCATTCACTTCGCACAGTGAATTGAAGTGTTGGAACAGACTGCTTCTCTTTCAGAGAAACGCATGAGAGTTTCTTCCTAATGCTTGCAAGTAACTAAAGGCACTTTCAAAGGATAGTGATTTTCTCTGAAAGGACAGCATTTAAAAAGTGAAGCAACAATCCATTCACTTCGCACAGTGAATTGAAGCGTTGAAACAGACTGCTTCTCTTTCAGAGAAGCGCATGTGAGTTTCTGGTGAATGCTTGTAAGAAGCTTAAGGCACTTTCAATGGAAAGTGATTTTCTCTGAAAGGACATCATTTAGAAAGTGAAGCAACATTCCATTCCCTTCGTGCAGTGAATTGAAGTGTTGAAAAAGAGTGCTTCTCTTTCATAGAAACCCATTAGTGTTTCTTGTGAATGCTTGTAAGTAGCTTAAGGCTCTTTCAAAGGAAAGTAATTTATTCTGAAAGGACAGCATTTAGAAAGTGAAGCAACACTCCATTCACTTCGCACAGTGAACTGAAGTGTTGGAAGAGAAGGCTCCTCTTTCAGAGAAATGCATGTGAGTTTCTTGTGAATGCGTGAAAGTTGCTTAAGGCACTTTCAAACAAAAGAGATTTTCTCTGAAAGTACAGCATTTAGAAAGTGAAGCAACACTCCATTCACTTCGCACACTGAATTTAAGTTTTGGAACAGACTGCTTCTATTTCAGAGAATTGCATGTGAATTTCTGTTGAATGCTTGTAAGTAGCTTAAGGCACTTTCAAAGGAAAGTGATTTTCTCTGAAAGAACAGCATTGAGAAGGTGAAGCAACACTCCATTCACTTTGCACAGTGAATTGAAGTGTTGGAAGAGACTGCTTCTCTTTCAGAGAAATGCATGTGAGTTTCTGTTGAATGCTTGTAAGTAGCTTAAGGCTCTTTCAAAGGAAAGAGATTTTCTCTGAAAGGACAGCATTTAGAAAGTGAAGCAATACTCCGTTCCCTTCGTGCAGTGAATTGAAGTGTAGGAACAGAGTGCTTCTCTTTCATAGGAACGCATTAGTGTTTCTTGTGAATGCTTGCAAGTAGCTTAAGGCACTTTCAACGGAAAGTGATTTTCTCTGAAAGGACAGCATTTAGAAAATGAAGCAACACTCCAATCACTTCGCACAGTGAATTGAAGTGTTGGAACAGACTGCTTCTCTTTCAGAGAAACGCATGTGAGTTTTTTGTGAATGCTTGTAAGTAGCTTAAGGCACTTTCAAAGGAAAGTGATTTTCTCTGAAAGGACAGCATTTCGAAAGTGAGGCAACACTCCATTCACTTTGCACAGTGAATTGAAGTGTTTGAACAGAATGCTTCTCTTTCAGTGAAACGCATGTGAGTTTTCTGTGAACGCTTTTAAGTAGCATAAGGCACTTTCAAAGGAAAGTGATTTTATCTTAAAGTACAGCATTTACAAAGTGAAGTATCATTCCATTCACTTGGAACAGTGAATTGAAGTGTTGGAACAGACTTCTTCTCTTTCAGAGAAATGCATGTGAGTTTCTGTTGAATGCTTGTAAGTAGCTTAAGGCACTTTCAAAGGAAAGTGATTTTCTCTGAAAGGACATTTAGAAAGTCTAGCAACACTCCATTCACTATGCACACTGAATTGAAGTTTTGGAACAGACTGCTTCTATTTCAAAGAAGCGCATGTGAGTTTCTGGTGAATGCTTGTAAGTAGCTTAAGGCACTTTCAAAGGAAAGTGATTTTCTCTGAAAGGACAGCATTTAGAAAGTGAAGCAACACTCCATTCACTTTGCACACTGAATTGAAGTTTTGGAACAGACTTCTTCTCTTTCAGAGAAGCGCATGTGAGTTTCTGGTGAATGCTTGTAAGTAGCTTAAGGCACTTTCAAAGGAAAGTGATTTTCTCTGAAAGGACAGCATTTAGAAAGTGAAGCAACACTCCATTCACTTTGCACACTGAATTGAAGTTTTGGAACAGACTGCTTCTATTTCAGAGAAATGCATGTGAATTTCTGGTGAATGCTTGTAAGTAGCTTAAGGCACGTTCAAAGGAAAGTGATTTTCTCTGAGAGAACAGCATTGAGAAGGTGAAGCAACACTCCATTCACTTTGCACAGTGAATTGAAGTGTTGGAAGAGACTGCTTCTCTTTCAGAAAAATGCATGTGAGTTTCTGTTGAATGCTTGTAAGTAGCTTAAGGCACTTTCATAGGAAAGTGATTTTCTCTGAAAGGACAGCATTTAGAAAGTGAAGCAACACTCCATTCACTTCGCACAGTGAACTGAAGTGTTGGAAGAGAAGGCTTCTCTTTCAGAGAAATGCCTGTGAGTTTCTTGTGAATTCGTGAAAGTTGCATAAGGCACTTTCAAACAAAAGTGATTTTCTCTGAGAGTACAGCATTTAGAAAGTGAAGCAACACTCCATTCACTTCGCACAGTGAATTGAAGTGTTGGAACAGACTGCTTCTCTTTCAGAGAAACGCGTGTGAGTTTCTTCCTAATGCTTGCAAGTAACTTAAGGCACTTTCAAAGGAAAGTGATTTTCTCTGAAAGAACAGCATTGAAAAGGTGAAGCAACACTCCATTCACTTTGCACAGTGAATTGAAGTGTTGGAAGAGACTGCTTCTCTTTCAGAGAAATGCATGTGAGTTTCTGTTGAATGCTTGTAAGTAGCTTAAGGCTCTTTCAAAGGATAGTGATTTTCTCTGAAAGGACAGCATTTAGAAAGTGAAGAAATACTCCGTTCCCTTCGTGCAGTGAATTGAAGTGTTGGAACAGAGTGCTTCTCTTTCATAGAAACGCATTAGTGTTTCTTATGAATGCTTGCAAGTAGCTTAAGGCACTTTCAAAGGAAAGTGATTTTCTCTGAAAGGACAGCATTTAGAAAGTGAAGCAACACTCCATTCACTTCGCACAGTGAATTGAAGTGTTGGAACAGACTAATTCTCTTTCAGAGAAACGCATGTGAGTTTTTTGTGAATGCTTGAAAATAGTTTAAGGCACTTTCAAAGGAAAGTGATTGTCTCTGAAAGGACAGAATTTAGAAAGTGAAGCAACACTCCATTCACTTCGCACAGTGAATTGAAGTGTTGGAACAGACTGCTTCTCTTTCAGAGAAATACATGTGAGTTTCTGTTGAATGCTTGTAAGTAGCTTAAGGCACTTTCAAAGGAAAGTAATTTTCTCTGAAAGGACAGCATTTAGAAAGTGAAGCAACACTCCATTCACTTCGCACAGTGAATTGAAGTGTTGGAACAGACTGCTTCTCTTTCAGAGAAACGCATGTGAGTTTCTTCCTAATGCTTGCAAATAACTTAAGGCACTTTCAAAGAAAAGTGATTTTCTCTGAAAGGACATCATTTAGAAAGTGAAGCAACACTCCAATCACTTCGCACACTGAATTTAAGTTTTGGAACATACTGCTTCTATTTCAGAGAATTGCATGTGAATTTCTGTTGAATGCTTGTAAGTAGCTTTAGGCACTTTCAAAGGAAAGTGATTTTCTCTGAAAGAACAGCATTGAGAAGGTGAAGCAACACTCCATTCACTTTGCACAGTGAATTGAAGTGTTGGAAGAGACTGCTTCTCTTTCAGAGAAATGCATGTGAGTTTCTGTTGAATGCTTGTAGGTAGCTTAAGGCTCTTTCAGGGAAAAGAGATTTTCTCTGAAAGGACAGCATTTAGAAAGTGAAGCAATACTCCATTCACTTCGCACAGTGAATTGAAGTGTTGGAACAGACTGCTTCTCTTTCAGAGAAACGCATGTGAGTTTCTTCCTAATGCTTGCAAGTAACTTAAGGCACTTTCAAAGGAAAGTGATTTTCTCTGAAAGGACAGCATTTAGAAAGTGAAGCAACACTCCAATCACTTCGCACACTGAATTTAAGTTTTGGAACAGACTGCTTGTCTTTCAGAGAAATGCATGTGAGTTTCTGTTGAATGCTTGTAAGTAGCTTAAGGCTCTTTCAAAGGAAAGTGATTTTCTCTGAAAGGACAGCATTTAGAAAGTGAAGCAATACTCTGTTCCCTTCGTGCAGTGAATTGAAGTGTAGGAACAGAGTGCTTCTCTTTCAAAGAAACGCATTAGTGTTTCTTGTGAATGCTTGCAAGTAGCTTAAGGCACTTTCAACGAAAAGTGATTTTCTCTGAAAGGACAGCATTTAGAAAATGAAGCAACACTCCAATCACTTCGCACAGTGAATTGAAGTGTTGGAACAGACTAATTCTCTTTCAGAGAAACGCATGTGAGTTTTTTGTGAATGCTTGAAATTAGTTTAAGGCACTTTCAAAGGAAAGTGATTGTCTCTGAAAGGACAGAATTTAGAAAGTGAAGCAACACTCCATTCACTTCGCACCCTGAATTGAAGTGTTGGAACAGACTGCTTCTCTTTCAGAGAATACATGTGAGTTTCTGTTGAATGCTTGTAAGTAGCTTAAGGCACTTTCAAAGGAATGTGATTTTCTCTGAAAGGACAGCATTTAGAAAGTGAAGCAACACTCCATTCACTTCGTGCAGTGAATTGAAGTGTTGGAACAGACTGCTTCTCTTTCAGAGAAATGCATGTGAGTTTCTGTTGATTGCTTGTAAGTAGCTTAAGGCACTTTTAAAGGAAAGTAATTTTCTCTGAAAGGACAGCATTTAGAAAGTGAAGCAACACTCCATTCACTTCGCACAGTGAATTGAAATGTTGGAAGAGACTGCTTCTGTTTCAGAGAAACGCATGTGAGTTTTTTGTGATTGCTTGAAAGTAGTTTAAGGCACTTTCAAAGGAAAGTGATTTTCTCTGAAAGGACAGCATTTAGAAAGTGAAGCAACACTCCATTCACTTCGCACAGTGAATTGAAGTGTTGGAACAGACTGCTTCTCTTTAAGAGAAACGCATGTGAGTTTCTTCCTAATGCTTGCAATTAACTTAAGGCACTTTCAAAGGAAAGTGATTTTCTCTGAAAGGACAGCATTTAGAAAGTGAAGCAGCACTCCATTCACTTCGGACAGTGAATTGAAGTGTTGGAACAGACAGCTTCTCTTTCACAGAAGTGCATGTGAGTTTCTGGTGAATGCTTGTAAGCAGCTTAAGGCACTTTCAAATGAAAGTGATTTTCTCTGAAAGGACAGCATTTAGAAAGTGAAGCAACACTCCATTCACTTCGCACACTGAATTGAAGTTTTGGAACAGACTGCTTCTATTTCAGAGGAATGCATGTGAATTTCTGGTGAATGCTTGTTAGTAGCTTAAGGCACGTTCAAAGGAAAGTGATTTTCTCTGAAAGGACATCATTTAGAAAGTGAAGCAACACTCCATTCACTTTGCACAGTGAATTGAAGTGTTGGAAGAGACTGCTTCTCTTTCAGAGAAATGCATGTGAGTTTCTGTTGAATGCTTGTAAGTAGCTTAAGGCTCTTTCAAAGGAAAGTGATTTATTCTGAAAGGACAGCATTTAGAAAGTGAAGCAACACTCCATTCACTTCGCACAGTGAACTGAAGTGTTGGAAGAGAAGGCTTCTCTTTCAGAGAAATGCATGTGAGTTTCTGTTGAATGCTTGTAAGTAGCTTAAGGCTCTTTCAAAGGAAAGTGATTTATTCTGAAAGGACAGCATTTAGAAAGTGAAGCAACACTCCATTCACTTCGCACAGTGAACTGAAGTGTTGGAAGAGAAGGCTTCTCTTTCAGAGAAATGCATGTGAGTTTCTTGTGAATGCGTGAAAGTTGCTTAAGGCATTTTCAAACAAAAGTGATTTTCTCTGAAAGTACAGCATTTAGAAAGTGAAGCAACACTCCATTCACTTCGCACAGTGAATTGAAGTGTTGGAACAGACGGCTTCTCTTTCAGAGAAACGCATGTGAGTTTCTTCCTAATGCTTGCAAGTAACTTAAGGCACTTTCAAAGGAAAGTGATTTTCCCTGAAAGGACAGCATTTAGAAAGTGAAGCAACACTCCATTTACTTCGCACACTGAATTTAAGTTTTGGAACAGACTGCTTCTATTTCAGAGAATTGCATGGGAATTTCTGTTGAATGCTTGTAAGTAGCTTAAGGCACTTTCAAAGGAAAGTGATTTTCTCTGAAAGAACAGCATTGAGAAGGTGAAGCAACACTCCATTCACTTTGCAAAGTGAATTGAAGTGTTGGAAGAGACTGCTTCTCTTTCAGAGAAATGCATGTGAGTTTCTGTTGAATGCTTGTAAGTAGCTTAAGGCTCTTTCAAAGGAAAGTGATTTTTCTCTGAAAGGACAGCATTTAGAAAGTGAAGCAATATTCCGTTCCTTTCGTGCAGTGAATTGAAGTGTAGGAACAGAGTGCTTCTCTTTCATAGAAACGCATTAATGTTTCTTGTGAATGCTTGCAAGTAGCTTAAGGCACTTTCAACGGAAAGTGATTTTCTCTGAAAGGACAGCATTTAGAAAATGAAGCAACACTCCAATCACTTCGCACAGTGAATTGAAGTGTTTGAACAGACTAATTCTCTTTCTGAGAAACGCATGTGAGTTTTTTGTGAATGCTTGAAATTAGTTTAAGGCACTTTCAACGGAAAGTGATTGTCTCTGTAAGGACAGAATTTAGAAAGTGAAGCAACACTCCATTCACTTCGCACCCTGAATTGAAGTGTTGGAACAGACTGCTTCTCTTTCACAGAATACATGTGAGTTTCTGTTGAATGCTTGTAAGTAGCTTAAGGCACTTTCAAAGGAAAGTGATTTTCTCTGAAAGGACAGCATTTAGAAAGTGAAGCAACACTCCATTCACTTCGTGCAGTGAATTGAAGTGTTGGAACAGACTGATTCTCTTTCAGAGAAATGCATGTGAGTTTCTGTTGAATGCTTGTAAGTAGCTTAAGGCTCTTTCAAAGGACAGTGATTTTCTCTGAAAGGACAGCATTTAGAAAGTGAAGCAACACTCCATTCACTTCGCACAGTGAATTGAAGTGTTGGAACAAACTGCTTCTCTTTCAGAGAAACACATGTGAGTTTTTTGTGAATGCTTGAAAGTAGCTTAAGACACTTTCAAAGGAAAGTGATTTTCTCTGAAAGGAGAGCATTTCGAAAGTGAGGCAACACTCCATTCACTTTGCACAGTGAATTGAAGTGTTTGAACAGAATGCTTCTCTTTCAGTGAAACGCATGTGAGTTTCCTGTGAACGCTTGAAAGTAGTTTAAGGCACTTTCAAAGGAAAGTGATTTTATCTTAAAGTACAGCATTTACAAAGTGAAGTATCATTCCATTCACTTGGAACAGTGAATTGAAGTGTTGGAACAGACTGATTCTCTTTCAGAGAAATGCATGTGAGTTTCTGTTGAATGCTTGTAAGTAGCTTAAGGCACTTTTAAAGGAAAGTGAGTTTCTCTGAAAGGACAGCATTTAGAAAGTGAAGCAACACTCCATTCACTTTGCACATTGAATTGAAGTGTTGGAACAGACTGCTTCTCTTTCAGAGAAACGCATGTGAGTTTCTTCCTAATGCTTGCAAGTAACTTAAGGCACTTTCAAAGGAAAGTGATTTTCTCTGAAAGGACAGCATTTAGATAGTGAAGCAACACTCCATTCACTTCGCACAGTGAATTGAAGTGTTGGAAGAGAAGGCTTCTCTTTCAGAGAAATGCATGTGAGTTTCTTGTGAATGCGTGAAAGTTGCTTAAGGCACTTTCAAACAAAAGTGATTTTCTCTGAAAGTACAGCATTTAGAAAGTGAAGTAACACTCCATTCACTTCGCACAGTGAATTGAAGTGTTGGAACAGACTGCTTCTCTTTCAGAGAAACGCATGAGAGTTTCTTCCTAATGCTTGCAAGTAACTAAAGGCACTTTCAAAGGATAGTGATTTTCTCTGAAAGGACAGCATTTAAAAATTGAAGCAACAATCCATTCACTTCGCACAGTGAATTGAAGCGTTGAAACAGACTGCTTCTCTTTCAGAGAAGCGCATGTGAGTTTCTGGTGAATGCTTGTAAGAAGCTTAAGGCACTTTCAATGGAAAGTGATTTTCTCTGAAAGGACATCATTTAGAAAGTGAAGCAACATTCCATTCCCTTCGTGCAGTGAATTGAAGTGTTGAAAAAGAGTGCTTCTCTTTCATAGAAACCCATTAGTGTTTCTTGTGAATGCTTGTAAGTAGCTTAAGGCACTTTCAAAGGAAAGTGATTTTCTCTGAAAGGACAGCATTTAGAAAGTGAAGCAACACTCCATTCACTTCGCACAGTGAATTGAAGTGTTGAAACAGACTGCTTCTCTTTCAGAGAAACGCACGTGAATTTCTTCCTAATGCTTGTAAGTAGCTTAAGGCACTTTCAAAAGAAAGTGATTTTCTCTGAAAGGACAGCATTTAGAAAGTGAAGCAACACTCCATTCACTTCGCACACTGAATTGAAGTGTTGTAAGAGACTGCTTCTGTTTCAGAGAAACTCATGTGAGTTTCTGGTGAATGCTTGTAAGTAGCTTAAGGCACTTTCAAAGGAAAATGATTTTCTCTGAAAAGACAGCATCTAGAAAGTGAAGCAACACTCCATTCACTTCTCACAGTGAATTGAAGTGTTGGAACAGACTGCTTCTCTTTCAGAGAAACGCATGTGAGTTTCTTCCTAATGCTTGCAAGTAACTTAAGGCACTTTCAAAGGAAAGTGATTTTCTCTGAAAGGACAGCATTTAGAAAGTGAAGCAACACTCCATTCACTTCGCACAGTGAACTGAAGTGTTGGAACAGACAGCTTCTCTTTCAGAGAAGCGCATGTGAGTTTCTGGTGAATGCTTGTAAGCAGCTTAAGGCACTTTCAAAGGAAAGTGATTTTCTCTGAAAGGACAGCATTTAGAAAGTGAAGCAACACTCCATTCACTTCGCACACTGAATTGAAGTTTTGGAACAGACTGCTTCTATTTCAGAGGAATGCATGTGAATTTCTGGTGAATGCTTGTAAGTAGCTTAAGGCACGTTCAAAGGAAAGTGATTTTCTCTTAAAGAACAGCATTGAGAAGGTGAAGCAACACTCCATTCACTTCGCACTGTGAACTGAAGTGTTGGAAGAGAAGGCTTCTCTTTCAGAGAAATTCATGTGAGTTTCTTGTGAATGCGTGAAAGTTGCTTAAGGCACTTTCAAACAAAAGTGATTTTCTCTGAAAGTACAGCATTTAGAAAGTGAAGCAACACTCCATTCACTTCGCACAGTGAATTGAAGTGTTGGAACAGACTGCTTCTCTTTCAGAGAAACGGATGTGAGTTTCTTCCTAATGCTTGCAAGTAACTTAAGGCACTTTCAAAGGAAAGTGATTTTCTCTGAAAGGACAGCATTTAGAAAGTGAAGCAACACTCCATTCACTTCGGACACTGAATTTAATTTTTGGAACAGACTGCTTCTATTTCAGAGAATTGCATGTGAATTTCTGTTGAATGCTTGTAAGTAGCTTAAGGCACTTTCAAAGGAAAGTGATTTTCTCTGAAAGAACAGCATTGAGAAGGTGAAGCAACACTCCATTCACTTTGCACAGTGAATTGAAGTGTTGGAAGAGACTGCTTCTCTTTCAGAGAAATGCATGTGAGTTTCTGTTGAATGCTTGTAAGTAGCTTAAGGCTCTTTCAAAGGAAAGAGATTTTCTCTGAAAGGACAGCATTTAGAAAGTGAAGCAATACTCCGTTCCCTTCGTGCAGTGAATTGAAGTGTAGGAACAGAGTGCTTCTCTTTCATAGAAACGCATTAGTGTTTCTTGTGAATGCTTGCAAGTAGCTTAAGGCACTTTCAACGGAAAGTGATTTTCTCTGAAAGGACAGCATTTAGAAAGTGAAGCAACACTCCATTCACTTCGCACAGTGAAATGAAGTGTTGGAACAGACTGCTTCTCTTTCAGAGAAATGCATGTGAGTCTCTGTTGAACGCTTGTAAGTAGCTTAAGGCACTTTCAAAGGAAAGTGATTTTCTCTGAAAGGACAGAATTTAGAAAGTGAAGCAACACTCCATTCACTTCGCACAGTGAATTGAAGTGTTGGAACAGACTGCTTCTCTTTCAGAGAAATGCATGTGAGTTTCTGTTGAACGCTTGTAAGTAGCTTAAGGCACTTTCAAAGGAAAGTGATTTTCTCTGAAAGGACAGTATTTAGAAAGTGAAGCAACACTCCATTCACTTCACACAGTGAATTGAAGTGTTGGAACAGACTGCTTCTCTTTCAGAGAAACGCATGTGAGTTTCTGTTGAATGCTTGTAAGTAGCTTAAGGCACTTTCAAAGGAAAGTGATTTTCTCTGAAAGGACATCATTTAGAAAGTGAAGCAACACTCCATTCACTTCGCACAGTGAATTGAAGTGTTGGAAAAGAGTGCTTCTCTTTCATAGAAACGCATTAGTGTTTCTTGTGAATGCTTGCAAGTTGCTTAAGGCACTTTCAAAGGAAAGTGATTTTCTCTGAAAGGAAAGCATTTAGAAAGTGAAGCAACACTCCATTCACTTCGCACAGTGAATTGAAGTGTTGGAACAGACTGCTTCTGTTTCAGAGAAATGCATGAGAGTTTTTTGTGATTGCTTGAAAGTAGTTTAATGCACTTTCAAAGGAAAATGATTTTCTCTGAAAGGACAGCATTTAGAAAGTGAAGCAACACTCCATTCACTTTGCACAGTGAATTGAATTGTTGGAACCGACTGCTTCTCTTTCAGAGAAACGCATGTGAGTTTCTTCCTAATGCTTGCAAGTAACTTAAGGCACTTTCAAAGGAAAGTGATTTTCTCTGAAAGGACAGCATTTAGAAAGTGAAGCAACACTCCATTCACTTCGCACAGTGAACTGAAGTGTTGGAACAGACAGCTTCTCTTTCAGAGAAGCGCATGTGAGTTTCTGGTGAATGCTTGTAAGCAGCTTAAGGCACTTTCAAAGGAAAGTGATTTTCTCTGAAAGGACAGCATTTAGAAAGTGAAGCAACACTCCATTCACTTCGCACACTGAATTGAAGTTTTGGAACAGACTGCTTCTATTTCAGAGGAATGCATGTGAATTTCTGGTGAATGCTTGTAAGTAGCTTAAGGCACGTTCAAAGGAAAGTGATTTTCTCTTAAAGAACAGCATTGAGAAGGTGAAGCAACACTCCATTCACTTTGCACAGTGAATTGAAATGTTGGAAGAGACTGCTTCTCTTTCAGAGAAATGCATGTGAGTTTCTGTTGAATGCTTGTAAGTAGCTTAAGGCTCCTTCAAAGGAAAGTGATTTATTCTGAAAGGACAACATTTAGAAAGTGAAGCAACACTCCATTCACTTCGCACTGTGAACTGAAGTGTTGGAAGAGAAGGCTTCTCTTTCAGAGAAATGCATGTGAGTTTCTTGTGAATGCGTGAAAGTTGCTTAAGGCACTTTCAAACAAAAGTGATTTTCTCTGAAAGTACAGCATTTAGAAAGTGAAGCAACACTCCATTCACTTCGCACAGTGAATTGAAGTGTTGGAACAGACTGCTTCTCTTTCAGAGAAACGCATGTGAGTTTCTTCCTAATGCTTGCAAGTAACTTAAGGCACTTTCAAAGGAAAGTGATTTTCTCTGAAAGGACAGCATTTAGAAAGTGAAGCAACACTCCATTCACTTCGGACACTGAATTTAATTTTTGGAACAGACTGCTTCTCTTTCAGAGAATTGCATATGAATTTCTGTTGAATGCTTGTAAGTAGCTTAAGGCACTTTCAAAGGAAAGTGATTTTCTCTGAAAGAACAGCATTGAGAAGGTGAAGCAACACTCCATTCACTTTGCACAGTGAATTGAAGTGTTGGAAGAGACTGCTTCTCTTTCAGAGAAATGCATGAGAGTTTCTGTTGAATGCTTGTAAGTAGCTTAAGGCTCTTTCAAAGGAAAGTGATTTTCTCTGAAAGGACAGCATTTAGAAAGTGAAGCAATATTCCGTTCCCTTCGTGCAGTGAATTGAAGTGTAGGAACAGAGTACTTCTCTTTCATAGAAACGCATTAGTGTTTCTTGTGAATGCTTGCAAGTAGCTTAAGGCACTTTCAACGGAAAGTGATTTTCTCTGAAAGGACAGCATTTAGAAAGTGAAGCAACACTCCATTCACTTCGCACAGTGAATTGAAGTGTTGGAACCGACTGCTTCTCTTTCAGAGAAATGCATGTGAGTTTCTGTTGAACGCTTGTAAGTAGCTTAAGGCACTTTCAAAGGAAAGTGATTTTCTCTGAAAGGACAGTATTTAGAAAGTGAAGCAACACTCCATTCACTTCACACAGTGAATTGAAGTGTTGGAACAGACTGCTTCTCTTTCAGAGAAACGCATGTGAGTTTCTGTTGAATGCTTGTAAGTAGCTTAAGGCACTTTCAAAGGAAAGTGATTTTCTCTGAAAGGACATCATTTAGAAAGTGAAGCAACACTCCATTCACTTCGCACAGTGAATTGAAGTGTTGGAAAAGAGTGCTTCTCTTTCATAGAAACGCATTAGTGTTTCTTGTGAATGCTTGCAAGTTGCTTAAGGCACTTTCAAAGGAAAGTGATTTTCTCTGAAAGGACAGCATTTAGAAAGTGAAGCAACACTCCATTCACTTCGCACAGTGAACTGAAGTGTTGGAACAGACAGCTTCTCTTTCAGAGAAGCGCATGTGAGTTTCTGGTGAATGCTTGTAAGCAGCTTAAGGCACTTTCAAAGGAAAGTGATTTTCTCTGAAAGGACAGCATTTAGAAAGTGAAGCAACACTCCATTCACTTCGCACACTGAATTGAAGTTTTGGAACAGACTGCTTCTATTTCAGAGGAATGCATGTGAATTTCTGCTGAATGCTTGTAAGTAGCTTAAGGCACGTTCAAAGGAAAGTGATTTTCTCTTAAAGAACAGCATTGAGAAGGTGAAGCAACACTCCATTCACTTCGCACTGTGAACTGAAGTGTTGGAAGAGAAGGCTTCTCTTTCAGAGAAATTCATGTGAGTTTCTTGTGAATGCGTGAAAGTTGCTTAAGGCACTTTCAAACAAAAGTGATTTTCTCTGAAAGTACAGCATTTAGAAAGTGAAGCAACACTCCATTCACTTCGCACAGTGAATTGAAGTGTTGGAACAGACTGCTTCTCTTTCAGAGAAACGGATGTGAGTTTCTTCCTAATGCTTGCAAGTAACTTAAGGCACTTTCAAAGGAAAGTGATTTTCTCTGAAAGGACAGCATTTAGAAAGTGAAGCAACACTCCATTCACTTCGGACACTGAATTTAATTTTTGGAACAGACTGCTTCTATTTCAGAGAATTGCATGTGAATTTCTGTTGAATGCTTGTAAGTAGCTTAAGGCACTTTCAAAGGAAAGTGATTTTCTCTGAAAGAACAGCATTGAGAAGGTGAAGCAACACTCCATTCACTTTGCACAGTGAATTGAAGTGTTGGAAGAGACTGCTTCTCTTTCAGAGAAATGCATGTGAGTTTCTGTTGAATGCTTGTAAGTAGCTTAAGGCTCTTTCAAAGGAAAGAGATTTTCTCTGAAAGGACAGCATTTAGAAAGTGAAGCAATACTCCGTTCCCTTCGTGCAGTGAATTGAAGTGTAGGAACAGAGTGCTTCTCTTTCATAGAAACGCATTAGTGTTTCTTGTGAATGCTTGCAAGTAGCTTAAGGCACTTTCAACGGAAAGTGATTTTCTCTGAAAGGACAGCATTTAGAAAGTGAAGCAACACTCCATTCACTTCGCACAGTGAATTGAAGTGTTGGAACAGACTGCTTCTCTTTCAGAGAAATGCATGTGAGTCTCTGTTGAACGCTTGTAAGTAGCTTAAGGCACTTTCAAAGGAAAGTGATTTTCTCTGAAAGGACAGAATTTAGAAAGTGAAGCAACACTCCATTCACTTCGCACAGTGAATTGAAGTGTTGGAACAGACTGCTTCTCTTTCAGAGAAATGCATGTGAGTTTCTGTTGAACGCTTGTAAGTAGCTTAAGGCACTTTCAAAGGAAAGTGATTTTCTCTGAAAGGACAGTATTTAGAAAGTGAAGCAACACTCCATTCACTTCACACAGTGAATTGAAGTGTTGGAACAGACTGCTTCTCTTTCAGAGAAACGCATGTGAGTTTCTGTTGAATGCTTGTAAGTAGCTTAAGGCACTTTCAAAGGAAAGTGATTTTCTCTGAAAGGACATCATTTAGAAAGTGAAGCAACACTCCATTCACTTCGCACAGTGAATTGAAGTGTTGGAAAAGAGTGCTTCTCTTTCATAGAAACGCATTAGTGTTTCTTGTGAATGCTTGCAAGTTGCTTAAGGCACTTTCAAAGGAAAGTGATTTTCTCTGAAAGGAAAGCATTTAGAAAGTGAAGCAACACTCCATTCACTTCGCACAGTGAATTGAAGTGTTGGAACAGACTGCTTCTGTTTCAGAGAAATGCATGAGAGTTTTTTGTGATTGCTTGAAAGTAGTTTAATGCACTTTCAAAGGAAAATGATTTTCTCTGAAAGGACAGCATTTAGAAAGTGAAGCAACACTCCATTCACTTTGCACAGTGAATTGAATTGTTGGAACCGACTGCTTCTCTTTCAGAGAAACGCATGTGAGTTTCTTCCTAATGCTTGCAAGTAACTTAAGGCACTTTCAAAGGAAAGTGATTTTCTCTGAAAGGACAGCATTTAGAAAGTGAAGCAACACTCCATTCACTTCGCACAGTGAACTGAAGTGTTGGAACAGACAGCTTCTCTTTCAGAGAAGCGCATGTGAGTTTCTGGTGAATGCTTGTAAGCAGCTTAAGGCACTTTCAAAGGAAAGTGATTTTCTCTGAAAGGACAGCATTTAGAAAGTGAAGCAACACTCCATTCACTTCGCACACTGAATTGAAGTTTTGGAACAGACTGCTTCTATTTCAGAGGAATGCATGTGAATTTCTGGTGAATGCTTGTAAGTAGCTTAAGGCACGTTCAAAGGAAAGTGATTTTCTCTTAAAGAACAGCATTGAGAAGGTGAAGCAACACTCCATTCACTTTGCACAGTGAATTGAAATGTTGGAAGAGACTGCTTCTCTTTCAGAGAAATGCATGTGAGTTTCTGTTGAATGCTTGTAAGTAGCTTAAGGCTCCTTCAAAGGAAAGTGATTTATTCTGAAAGGACAACATTTAGAAAGTGAAGCAACACTCCATTCACTTCGCACTGTGAACTGAAGTGTTGGAAGAGAAGGCTTCTCTTTCAGAGAAATGCATGTGAGTTTCTTGTGAATGCGTGAAAGTTGCTTAAGGCACTTTCAAACAAAAGTGATTTTCTCTGAAAGTACAGCATTTAGAAAGTGAAGCAACACTCCATTCACTTCGCACAGTGAATTGAAGTGTTGGAACAGACTGCTTCTCTTTCAGAGAAACGCATGTGAGTTTCTTCCTAATGCTTGCAAGTAACTTAAGGCACTTTCAAAGGAAAGTGATTTTCTCTGAAAGGACAGCATTTAGAAAGTGAAGCAACACTCCATTCACTTCGGACACTGAATTTAATTTTTGGAACAGACTGCTTCTCTTTCAGAGAATTGCATATGAATTTCTGTTGAATGCTTGTAAGTAGCTTAAGGCACTTTCAAAGGAAAGTGATTTTCTCTGAAAGAACAGCATTGAGAAGGTGAAGCAACACTCCATTCACTTTGCACAGTGAATTGAAGTGTTGGAAGAGACTGCTTCTCTTTCAGAGAAATGCATGAGAGTTTCTGTTGAATGCTTGTAAGTAGCTTAAGGCTCTTTCAAAGGAAAGTGATTTTCTCTGAAAGGACAGCATTTAGAAAGTGAAGCAATATTCCGTTCCCTTCGTGCAGTGAATTGAAGTGTAGGAACAGAGTACTTCTCTTTCATAGAAACGCATTAGTGTTTCTTGTGAATGCTTGCAAGTAGCTTAAGGCACTTTCAACGGAAAGTGATTTTCTCTGAAAGGACAGCATTTAGAAAGTGAAGCAACACTCCATTCACTTCGCACAGTGAATTGAAGTGTTGGAACCGACTGCTTCTCTTTCAGAGAAATGCATGTGAGTTTCTGTTGAACGCTTGTAAGTAGCTTAAGGCACTTTCAAAGGAAAGTGATTTTCTCTGAAAGGACAGTATTTAGAAAGTGAAGCAACACTCCATTCACTTCACACAGTGAATTGAAGTGTTGGAACAGACTGCTTCTCTTTCAGAGAAACGCATGTGAGTTTCTGTTGAATGCTTGTAAGTAGCTTAAGGCACTTTCAAAGGAAAGTGATTTTCTCTGAAAGGACATCATTTAGAAAGTGAAGCAACACTCCATTCACTTCGCACAGTGAATTGAAGTGTTGGAAAAGAGTGCTTCTCTTTCATAGAAACGCATTAGTGTTTCTTGTGAATGCTTGCAAGTTGCTTAAGGCACTTTCAAAGGAAAGTGATTTTCTCTGAAAGGAAAGCATTTAGAAAGTGAAGCAACACTCCATTCACTTCGCACAGTGAATTGAAGTGTTGGAACAGACTGCTTCTGTTTCAGAGAAATGCATGAGAGTTTTTTGTGATTGCTTGAAAGTAGTTTAATGCACTTTCAAAGGAAAATGATTTTCTCTGAAAGGACAGCATTTAGAAAGTGAAGCAACACTCCATTCACTTTGCACAGTGAATTGAATTGTTGGAACCGACTGCTTCTCTTTCAGAGAAACGCATGTGAGTTTCTTCCTAATGCTTGCAAGTAACTTAAGGCACTTTCAAAGGAAAGTGATTTTCTCTGAAAGGACAGCATTTAGAAAGTGAAGCAACACTCCATTCCCTTCGTGCAGTGAATTGAAGTGTTGGAACAGAGTGCTTCTCTTTCATAGAAACGCATTAGTGTTTCTTGTGAATGCTTGCAAGTTGCTTAAGGCACTTTCAAAGGAAAGTGATTTTCTCTGAAAGGAAAGCATTTAGAAAGTGATTCAACACTCCATTCACTTCGCACAGTGAATTGAAGTGTTGGAGCAGACTGCTTCTCTTTCACAGAAACGCATGTGAGTTTATTCCTAATGCTTGTAAGTAGCTTAAGGCACTTTCATAGGAAAGTGATTTTCTCTGAAAGGATAGCATTTAGAAAGTGAAGCAACACTCCATTCACTTCGCACAGTGAATTGAAGTGTTGGAACACACTCCTTCTCTTTCAGAGAAACAGATGTGAGTTTCTTCTTAATGCTTGTAAGTAGATTAAAGAAGTTTCAAAGGAAAGTGATTTTCTCTGAAAGGACAGCATTTAGAAAGTGAAGCAACACTCCATTCACTTCGCACAGTGAATTGAAGTGTTGGAACAGACTGCTTCTCTTTCAGAGAAAGGCGTGTGAGTTTTTGTTGAATGCTTGTAAGTAGCTTAAGGCACTTTCAAAGGAAAGTGATTTTCTCTGAAAGGACAGCATTTAGAAAGTGAAGCAACATTCCATTCACTTCGTGCAGTGAATTGAAGTGTTGGAACAGACTGCTTCTCTTTCAGAGAAACGCATGTGAGTTTCTTCCTAATGCTTGCAAGTAACTTAAGGCACTTTCAAAGGAAAGTGATTTTCTCTGAAAGGACAGCATTTAGAAATTGAAGCAACACTCCATTCACTTCGCACAGTGAATTGAAGTGTTGGAAGAGAAGGCTTCTGTTTCAGAGAAATGCATGTGAGTTTCTTGTGAATGCGTAAAAGTTACTTAAGAAACTTTCAAAGAAAAGTGATTTTCTCTGAAAGTACAGCATTTAGAAAGTGAAGCAACACTCCATTCACTTCGCACAGTGAATTGAAGTGTTGGAACAGACTGCTTCTCTTTCAGAGAAACGCATGTGAGTTTCTTCCTAATGCTTGTAAGTAGCTTAAGGCACTTTCATAGTAAAGTGATTTTCTCTGAAAGAACCGCATTTAGATAGTGAAGCAACACTCCATTTACTTCGCACAGTGAATTGAAGTGTTGGAACACACTCCTTCTCTTTCAGAGAAAGAGATGTGAGTTTCTTCTGAATGCTTGTAAGTAGATTAAGGCAGTTTCAAAGGAAAGTGATTTTCTCTGAAAGGACAGCATTTAGAAAGTGAAGAAACACTCCATTCACTTCGCACACTGAAAGAAGTTTTGGAACAGACTGCTTCTCTTTCAGAGAAGAAACGCATGTGAGTTTTTTGTGATTGCTTGAAAGTAGTTTAAGGAACTTTCATAGGAAAGTGATTTTCTCTGAAAGGACAGCATTTAGAAAGTGAAGCAACACTCCATTCACTTCGCACAGTGAATTGAAGTGTTGGAACAGACTGCTTCTCTTTCAGAGAAAGGCGTGTGAGTTTTTGTTGAATGCTTGTAAGTAGCTTAAGGCACTTTCAAAGGAAAGTGATTTTCTCTGAAAGGACAGCATTTAGAAAGTGAAGCAACATTCCATTCACTTCGTGCAGTGAATTGAAGTGTTGGAACAGACTGCTTCTCTTTCAGAGAAACGCATGTGAGTTTCTTCCTAATGCTTGCAAGTAACTTAAGGCACTTTCAAAGGAAAGTGATTTTCTCTGAAAGGACAGCATTTAGAAAGTGAAGCAACACTCCATTCACTTCGCCCTGTGAATTGAAGTGTTGGACGAGAAGGCTTCTCTTTCAGCGAAGCGCATGTGAGTTTCTTGTGAATGCGTGAAAGTTGCTTAAGGCACTTTCAATCAAAAGTGATTTTCTCTGAAAGTACAGCATTTAGAAAGTGAAGCAACACTCCATTCACTTCGCACAGTGAATTGAAGTGTTGGAACAGAGTGCTTCTCTTTCATAGAAACGCATCAGTGTTTCTTGTGAATGCTTGCAAGTTGCTTAAGGCACTTTCAAAGGAAAGTGATTTTCTCTGAAAGGAAAGCATTTAGAAAGTGAAGCCCCACTCCATTCACTTCGCACAGTGAATTGAAGTGTTGGAACACACTGCTTCTCTTTCAGAGAAATGCATGTGAGTTTCTGTTGAATAATGTAAGTAGCTTAAGACACTTTCAAAGGAAAGTGATTTTCTCTGAAAGGACAGCATTTAGAAAGTGAAGCAACACTCCATTCACTTCGCACAGAGAATTGAAGTGTTGCAACAGACTGCTTCTCTTTCAGAGAATCAGATGTGAGTTTCTTCTGAATGCTTGTAAGTAGCTTAAGGCACTTTCATAGGAAAGTGATTTTCTCTGAAAGGATAGCATTTAGAAAGTGAAGCAACACTCCATTCACTTCGCACAGTGAATTGAAGTGTTGGAACACACTCCTTCTCTTTCAGAGAAACAGATGTGAGTTTCTTCTTAATGCTTGTAAGTAGATTAAAGCAGTTTCAAAGGAAAGTGATTTTCTCTGAAAGGACAGCATTTAGAAAGTGAAGAAACACTGTATTCACTTCATGCAGTGAATTGAAGTGTTGGAACAGACTGCTTCTCTTTCAGAGAAATGCATGTGAGTTTCTGTTGAATGCTTGTAAGTAGCTTAAGGCTCTTTCAAAGGAAAGTGATTTTCTCTGAAAGGACAGCATTTTGAAAGTGAAGCAACACTCCATTCACTTCGCACAGTGAATTGAAGTGTTGGAACAGACTGCTTCTCTTTCAGAGAAATGCATGTGAGTTTCTGTGCAATGCTTGTAAGTAGCTTAAGGTACTTTCAAAGGAAAATGATTTTCTCTGAAAGGACAGCATTTAGAAATTGAAGCAACACTCCATTCACTTCGCACAGTGAATTGAAGTGTTGGAAGAGAAGACTTCTGTTTCAGAGAAATTCATGTGAGTTTCTTGTGAATGCGTGAAAGTTGCTTAAGAAACTTTCAAAGAAAAGTGATTTTCTCTGAAAGTACAGCATTTAGAAAGTGAAGCAACACTCCATTCACTTCGCACAGTGAATTGAAGTGTTGGAACAGACTGCTTCTCTTTCAGAGAAACGCATGTGAGTTTCTTCCTAATGCTTGTAAGTAGCTTAAGGCACTTTCATAGTAAAGTGATTTTCTCTGAAAGAACAGCATTTAGATAGTGAAGCAACACTCCATTCACTTCGCACAGTGAATTGAAGTGTTGGAACACACTCAGTCTCTTTCAGAGAAACAGATGTGAGTTTCTTCTGAATGCTTGTAAGTAGATTAAGGCAGTTTCAAAGGAAAGTGATTTTCTCTGAAAGGACAGCATTTAGAAAGTGAAGAAACACTCCATTCACTTCGCACACTGAAAGAAGTTTTGGAACAGACTGCTTCTCTTTCAGAGAAACGCATGTGAGTTTTTTGTGATTGCTTGAAAGTAGTTTAAGGAACTTTCAAAGGAAAGTGATTTTCTCTGAAAGGACAGCATTTAGAAAGTGAAGCAACACTCCATTCACTTCGCACACTGAATTGAAGTGTTGGAACAGACTGCTTCTCTTTCAGAGAAAGGCATGTGAGTTTTTGTTGAATGCTTGTAAGTAGCTTAAGGCACTTTCAAAGGAAAGTGATTTTCTCTGAAAGGACAGCATTTAGAAAGTGAAGCAACATTCCATTCACTTCGTGCAGTGAATTGAAGTGTTGGAACAGACTGCTTCTCTTTCAGAGAAACGCATGTGAGTTTCTTCCTAATGCTTGCAAGTAACTTAAGGCACTTTCAAAGGAAAGTGATTTTCTCTGAAAGGACAGCATTTAGAAAGTGAAGCAACACTCCATTCACTTCGCCCTGTGAATTGAAGTGTTGGACGAGAAGGCTTCTCTTTCAGCGAAGCGCATGTGAGTTTCTTGTGAATGCGTGAAAGTTGCTTAAGGCACTTTCAAACAAAAGTGATTTTCTCTGAAAGTACACCATTTAGAAAGTGAAGCAACACTCCATTCACTTCGCACAGTGAATTGAAGTGTTGGAACAGAGTGCTTCTCTTTCATAGAAACGCATCAGTGTTTCTTGTGAATGCTTGCAAGTTGCTTAAGGCACTTTCAAAGGAAAGTGATTTTCTCTGAAAGGAAAGCATTTAGAAAGTGAAGCCCCACTCCATTCACTTCGCACAGTGAATTGAAGTGTTGGAACAGACTGCTTCTCTTTCAGAGAAATGCATGTGAGTTTCTGTTGAATATTGTAAGTAGCTTAAGACATTTTCAAAGGAAAGTGATTTTCTCTCAAAGGACAGCATTTAGAAAGTGAAGCAACACTCCATTCACTTCGCACAGTGAATTGAAGTGTTGGAAGAGAAGGTTTCTCTTTCAGAGAAATGCATGTGAGTTTCTTGTGAATGCTTGAAAGTTTCTTAAGGCACTTTCAAACAAAAGTGATTTTCTCTGAAAGGACAGCATTTAGAAAGTGAAGCAACACTCCATTTACTTCGCACAGTGAATTGAAGTGTTGGAAGAGAAGGTTTCTCTTTTAGAGAAACGCATTTGAGTTTCTTCCTAATGCTTGCAAGTAACTTAAGGCACTTTCAAAGGAAAGTGATTTTCTCTGAAAGGACAGCATTTAGAAAGTGAAGCAACACTCCATTCACTTCGCACAGTGAATTGAAGTGTTGGAAGAGAGTGCTTCTCTTTCATAGAAACGCATTAGTGTTTCTTGTGAATGCTTGCAAGTTGCTTAAGGCACTTTCAAAGGAAAGTGATTTTCTCTGAAAGGAAAGCATTTAGAAAGTGAAGCAACACTACATTCACTTCGCACAGTGAATTGAAGTGTTGGAACAGACTACTTCTCTTTCAGAAAAATGCATGTGAGTTTCTGTTGAATGCTTGTGAGCAGCTTAAGGCACTTTCAAAGGAAAGTGATTTTCTCTGAAAGGACAGCATTTAGAAAGTGAAGCAACACTCCATTCACTTCGCACAGTGAATTGAAGTATTGGAAGAGAAGGTTTCTCTTTCAGAGAAATGCATGTGAGTTTCTTGTGAATGCTTGAAAGTTTCTTAAGGCACTTTCAATCAAAAGTGATTTTCTCTGAAAGTACAGCATTTAGAAAGTGAAGCAACACTCCATTCACTTCGCACAGTGAATTGAAGTGTTGAACAGACTGCTTCTCTTTCAGAGAAACAGATGTGAGTTTCTTCTGAATGCTTGTAAGTAGCTTAAGGCAGTTTCAAAGGAAAGTGATTTTCTCTGAAAGGACAGCATTTAGAAAGTGAAGCAACACTCCATTCACTTCGCACAGTGAATTGAAGTGTTGGAACAGACTGCTTCTCTTTCAGAGAAATGCATGTGAGTTTCTGTTGAACGCTTGTAAGTAGCTTAAGGCACTTTCAAAGGAAAGTGATTTTCTCTGAAAGGACAGTATTTAGAAAGTGAAGCAACACTCCATTCACTTCACACAGTGAATTGAAGTGTTGGAACAGACTGCTTCTCTTTCAGAGAAACGCATGTGAGTTTCTGTTGAATGCTTGTAAGTAGCTTAAGGCACTTTCAAAGGAAAGTGATTTTCTCTGAAAGGACATCATTTAGAAAGTGAAGCAACACTCCATTCACTTCGCACAGTGAATTGAAGTGTTGGAAAAGAGTGCTTCTCTTTCATAGAAACGCATTAGTGTTTCTTGTGAATGCTTGCAAGTTGCTTAAGGCACTTTCAAAGGAAAGTGATTTTCTCTGAAAGGAAAGCATTTAGAAAGTGAAGCAACACTCCATTCACTTCGCACAGTGAATTGAAGTGTTGGAACAGACTGCTTCTGTTTCAGAGAAATGCATGAGAGTTTTTTGTGATTGCTTGAAAGTAGTTTAATGCACTTTCAAAGGAAAATGATTTTCTCTGAAAGGACAGCATTTAGAAAGTGAAGCAACACTCCATTCACTTTGCACAGTGAATTGAATTGTTGGAACCGACTGCTTCTCTTTCAGAGAAACGCATGTGAGTTTCTTCCTAATGCTTGCAAGTAACTTAAGGCACTTTCAAAGGAAAGTGATTTTCTCTGAAAGGACAGCATTTAGAAAGTGAAGCAACACTCCATTCACTTCGCACAGTGAATTGAAGTGTTGGAACAGACAGCTTCTCATTCAGAGAAGCGCATGTGAGTTTCTGGTGAATGCTTGTAAGTAGCTTAAGGCACTTTCAAAGGAAAGTGATTTTCTCTGAAAGGACAGCATTTAGAAAGTGAAGCAACACTCCATTCCCTTCGTGCAGTGAATTGAAGTGTTGGAACAGAGTGCTTCTCTTTCATAGAAACGCATTAGTGTTTCTTGTGAATGCTTGCAAGTTGCTTAAGGCACTTTCAAAGGAAAGTGATTTTCTCTGAAAGGAAAGCATTTAGAAAGTGATTCAACACTCCATTCACTTCGCACAGTGAATTGAAGTGTTAGAACAGACTGCGTCTCTTTCATAAAAATGCATGTGAGTTTCTGTTGAATGCTTGTAAGTAGCTTAAGGCACTTTCAAAGGAAAGTGATTTTCTCTGAAAGGACAGCATTTAGGAAGTGAAGCAACACTCCATTCACTTCGCACAGTGAATTGAAGTGTTGGAGCAGACTGCTTCTCTTTCAGAGAAACGCATGTGAGTTTCTTCCTAATGCTTGTAAGTAGCTTAAGGCACTTTCATAGGAAAGTGATTTTCTCTGAAAGGATAGCATTTAGAAAGTGAAGCAACACTCCATTCACTTCGCACAGTGAATTGAAGTGTTGGAACACACTCCTTCTCTTTCAGAGAAACAGATGTGAGTTTCTTCTTAATGCTTGTAAGTAGATTAAAGCAGTTTCAAAGGAAAGTGATTTTCTCTGAAAGGACAGCATTTAGAAAGTGAAGCAACACTTTATTCACTTCATGCAGTGAATTGAAGTGTTGGAACAGACTGCTTCTCTTTCAGAGAAATGCATGTGAGTTTCTGTTGAATGCTTGTAAGTAGCTTAAGGCTCTTTCAAAGGAAAGTGATTTTCTCTGAAAGGACAGCATTTTGAAAGTGAAGCAACACTCCATTCACTTCGCACAGTGAATTGAAGTGTTGGAACAGACTGCTTCTCTTTCAGAGAAATGCATGTGAGTTTCTGTGCAATGCTTGTAAGTAGCTTAAGGCTCTTTCAAAGGAAAGTGATTTTCTCTGAAAGGACAGCATTTTGAAAGTGAAGCAACACTCCATTCACTTCGCACAGTGAATTGAAGTGTTGGAACAGACTGCTTCTCTTTCAGAGAAACGCATGTGAGTTTCTTCTTAATGCTTGTAAGTAGCTTAAGGCACTTTCATAGTAAAGTGATTTTCTCTGACAGAACCGCATTTAGATAGTGAAGCAACACTCCATTTTCTTCGCACAGTGAATTGAAGTGTTGGAACACACTCAGTCTCTTTCAGAGAAAGAGATGTGAGTTTCTTCTGAATGCTTGTAAGTAGATTAAGGCAGTTTCAAAGGAAAGTGATTTTCTCTGAAAGGACAGCATTTAGAAAGTGAAGCAACACTCCATTCACTTCGCACAGTGAATTTAAGTGTTGGAACAGACTGCTTCTCTTTCAGAGAAAGGCGTGTGAGTTTTTGTTGAATGCTTGTAAGTAGCTTAAGGCACTTTCAAAGGAAAGTGATTTTCTCTGAAAGGACAGCATTTAGAAAGTGAAGCATCATTCCATTCACTTCGTGCAGTGAATTGAAGTGTTGGAACAGACTGCTTCTCTTTCAGAGAAACGCATGTGAGTTTCTTCCTAATGCTTGCAAGTAACTTAAGGCACTTTCAAAGGAAAGTGATTTTCTCTGAAAGGACAGCATTTAGAAAGTGAAGCAACACTCCATTCACTTCGCCCTGTGAATTGAAGTGTTGGACGACAAGGCTTCTCTTTCAGCGAAGCGCATGTGAGTTTCTTGTGAATGCGTGAAAGTTGCTTAAGGCACTTTCAAACAAAAGTGATTTTCTCTGAAAGTACAGCATTTAGAAAGTGAAGCAACACTCCATTCACTTCGCACAGTGAATTGAAGTGTTGGAACAGAGTGCTTCTCTTTCATAGAAACGCATCAGTGTTTCTTGTGAATGCTTGCAAGTTGCTTAAGGCACTTTCAAAGGAAAGTGATTTTCTCTGAAAGGAAAGCATTTAGAAAGTGAAGCCCCACTCCATTCACTTCGCACAGTGAATTGAAGTGTTGGAACACACTGCTTCTCTTTCAGAGAAAAACATGTGAGTTTCTGTTGAATATTGTAAGTAGCTTAAGACACTTTCAAAGGAAAGTGATTTTCTCTCAAAGGACAGCATTTAGAAAGTGAAGCAACACTCCATTCACTTCGCACAGTGAATTGAAGTGTTGGAAGTGAAGGTTTCTCTTTCAGAGAAATGCATGTGAGTTTCTTGTGAATGCTTGAAAGTTTCTTAAGGCACTTTCAAACAAAAGTGATTTTCTCTGAAAGGACAGCATTTAGAAAGTGAAGCAACACTCCATTCACTTCGCACAGTGAATTGAAGTGTTGGAAGAGAAGGTTTCTCTTTCATAGAAACGCATTAGTGTTTCTTGTGAATGCTTGCAAGTTGCTTAAGGCACTTTCAAAGGAAAGTGATTTTCTCTGAAAGGAAAGCATTTAGAAAGTGAAGCAACTCTCCATTCACTTCGCACAGTGAATTGAAGTGTTGGAACAGACTACTTCTCTTTCAGAAAAATGCATGTGAGTTTCTGTTGAATGCTTGTAAGTAGCTTAAGGCACTTTCAAAGGAAAGTGATTTTCTCTGAAAGGACAGCATTTAGAAAGTGAAGCAACACTCCATTCCCTGTGTGCAGTGAATTGAAGTGTTGGAACATACTGCTTCCCTTTCATAGAAACACATAAGTGTTTCTTGTGAATGCTTGTATGTAGCTTAAGGCACTTTCAAAGGAAAGTGATTTTCTCTGAAAGGACAGCATTTAGAAAGTGAAGCAACACTCCATTCAGTTTGCACAGTGAATTGAAGTGTTGGAAGAGAAGGTTTCTCTTTCAGAGAAATGCATGTGAGTTTCTTGTGAATGCTTGAAAGTTTCTTAAGGCACTTTCAAACAAAAGTGATTTTCTCTGAAAGTACAGCATTTAGAAGGTGAAGCAACACTCCATTCACTTTGCCCAGTGAATTGAAGTGTTGGAACAGACTGCTTCTCTTTCAGAGAAACAGATGTGAGTTTCTTCTGAATGCTTGTAAGTAGATTAAGGCACTTTCAAAGGAAAGTGATTTTCTCTGAAAGGACAGCATTTAGAAAGTGAAGCAATACTCCATTCACTTCGCACACTGAAAGAAGTTTTGGAACAGACTGCTTCTCTTTCAGAGAAACGCATGTTAGTTTCATCCTAATGCTTGTAAGTAGCTTAAGGCACTTTCAAAGGAAAGTGATTTTCTCTGAAAGGACAGCATTTAGAAAGTGAAGCAACACTCCATTCACTTCGCACAGTGAATTGAAGTGTTGGAACAGACTGCTTCTCTTTCAGAGAAATGCATGTGAGTTTCTGTTGAACGATTGTAAGTTGCTTAAGGCACTTTCAAAGGAAAGTGATTTTCTCTGAAAGGACAGAATTTAGAAAGTGAAGCAACACTCCATTCACTTCGCACAGTGAATTGAAGTGTTGGAACAGACTGCTTTTCTTACAGAGAAATGCGTGTGAGTTTCTGTTGAACGCTTGTAAGTAGCTCAAGGCACTTTCAAAGGAAAGTGATTTTCTCTGAAAGGACAGTATTTAGAAAGTAAAGCAACACTCCATGCCCTTTGTGCAGTGAATTGAAGTGTTGGAACATACTGCTTCCCTTTCATAGAAACACATAAGTGTTTCGTGTGAATGCTTGTATGTAACTTAAGGCACTTTCAAAGGAAAGTGATTTTCTCTGAAAGGATAGCATTTAGAAAGTGAAGCAACACTCCATTCACTTCGCACAGTGAATTGAAGTGTTGGAAGAGAAGGTTTCTCTTTCAGAGAAATGCATGTGAGTTTCTTGTGAATGCTTGAAAGTTTCTTAAGACACTTTCATACAAAAGTGATTTTCTCTGAAAGTTCAGCATTTAGAAAGTGAAGCAATACTCCATTCACTTCGCACACTGAAAGAAGTTTTGGAACAGACTGCTTCTCTTTCAGAGAAATGCATGTGAGTTTCTTGTGAATGCTTGAAAGTTTCTTAAGACACTTTCATACAAAAGTGATTTTCTCTGAAAGTTCAGCATTTAGAAAGTGATGCAACACTCCATTCACTTCGCACACTGAATTGAAGTGTTGGAAGAGACTGCTTCTGTTTCAGAGAAAAGCATGTGAGTTTTTTGTGATTGCTTGAAAGTAGTTTAAGGCACTTTCAAAGGAAAGTGATTTTCTCTGAAAGGACAGCATTTAGAAAGTGAAGCAACACTCCATTCCCTTCGTGCAGTGAATTGATGTGTTGGAACAGACTGCTTCTCTTTCAGAGAAATACATGTGAGTTTCTGTTGAATGCTTGTAAGTTGCTTACAGCTCTTTCAAACAGAATTGATTTTCTCTGAAAGAACAGCATTTAGAAAGTAAAGCAACACTCCATTCCCTTTGTGCAGTGAATTGAAGTGTTGGAACATACTGCTTCCCTTTCATAGAAACACATAAGTGTTTCTTGTGAATGTTTGTATGTAGCTTAAGGCACTTTCAAAGGAAAGTGATTTTCTCTGAAAGGACAGAATTTCGAAAGTGAAGCAACACTCCATTCACTTCGCACAGTGAATTGAAGTGTTGGAATAGACTGCTTCCCTTTCAGAGAAACGCATGTGAGTTTCTTCCTGATGCTTGCAAGTAACTTAAGGCACTTTCAAAGGAAAGTGATTTTCTCTGAAAGGACAGCATTTAGAAAGTGAAGCAACACTCCATTCACTTCGCACAGTGAATTGAAGTGTTGGAAGAGAAGGCTTCTCTTTCAGAGAAATGCATGTGAGTTTCTTGTGAATGCGTGAAAGTTGCTTAAGGCAATTTCAAACAAAAGTGATTTTCTCTGAAAGTACAGCATTTAGAAAGTGAAGCAACACTCCATTCACTTCGCCCAGTGAATTGAAGTGTTGGAACAGACTGCTTCTCTTTCAGAGAAGCGCATGTGAGTTTCTTCCTAATGCTTGCAAGTAACTTAAGGCACTTTCAAAGGAAAGTGATTTTCTCTGAAAGGACGGCATTTAGAAAATGAAGCAACACTCCATTCACTTCACACAGTGAATTGAAGTGTTGGAACAGACTGCTTCTCTTTCAGAGAAGCGCATGTGAGTTTCTGGTGAATGCTTGAAAGTAGCTTAAGGCACTTTCAAAGGAAAGTGATTTTCTCTGAAAGGACAGCATTTAGAAAGTGAAGCAACATTCCATTCCCTTCGTGCAGTGAATTGAAGTGTTGCAACAGAGTGCTTCTCTTTCATAGAAACGCATTAGTGTTTCTTGTGAATGCTTGCAAGTTGCTTAAGGCACTTTCAAAGGAAAGTGATTTTCTCTGAAAGGAAAGCATTTAGAAAGTGAAGCAACACTCCATTCACTTCGCACAGTGAATTGAAATGTTGGAACAGACTGCTTCTCTTTCAGAGAAATGCATGTGAGTTTCTGTTGAATGCTTGTAAGTAGCTTAAGGCACTTTCAAAGGAAAGTGATTTTCTCTGAAAGGACTGCATTTAGAAAGTGAAGCAACACTCCATTCACTTCGCACAGTGAATTGAAGTGTTGGAAGAGAAGGTTTCTCTTTCAGAGAAATGCATGTGAGTTTTTGGTGAATGCTTGAAAGTTTCTTAAGGCACTTTCAAACAAAAGTGATTTTCTCTGAAAGTACAGCATTTAGAAAGTGAAGCAACACTCCATTCACTTCGCACAGTGAATTGAAGTGTTGGAACAGACTGCTTCTCTTTCAGAGAAACGCATGTGAGTTTCTTCCTAATGCTTGTAAGTAGCTTAAGGCACTTTCAAAGGAAAGTGATTTTCTCTGAAAGGACAGCATTTAGAAAGTGAAGCAACACTCCATTCACTTCGCACACTGAATTGAAGTGTTGGAACAGACTCCTTCTCTTTCAGAGAAACAGATGTGAGTTTCTTCTGAATGCTTGTAAGTAGATTAAGGCAGTTTCAAAAGAAAGTGATTTTCTCTGAAAGGACAGCATTTAGAAAGTGAAGCAACACTCCATTCACTTGGCACACTGAAAGAAGTTTTGGAACAGACTGCTTCTCTTTCAGAGAAACGCATGTGAGTTTCTGTTGAACGCTTGTAAGTAGCTTAAGGCACTTTCAAAGGAAAGTGATTTTTACTGAAAGGATAGTATTTGGAAAGTGAAGCAACACTTCACTCACTTCACACAGTGAATTGAAGTGTTGGAACAGACTGCTTCTCTTTCAGAGAAACAGATGTGAGTTTCTTCTGAATGCTTGTAAGTAGATTAAGGCACTTTCAAAGGAAAGTGATTTTCTCTGAAAGGACAGCATTTAGAAAGTGAAGCAACACGCCATTCACTTCGCACACTGAAAGAAGTTTTGGAACAGACTGCTTCTCTTTCAGAGAAACGCATGTGAGTTTCATCCTAATGCTTGTAAGTACCTTAAGGCACTTTCAAAGGAACGTGATTTTCTCTGAAAGTACAGCATTTAGAAAGTGAAGCAACACTCCATTCACTTCGCACACTGAATTGAAGTGTTGGAAGAGACTGCTTCTGTTTCAGAGAAACGCATGTGAGTTTTTTGTGATTGCTTGAAAGTAGTTTAAGGCACTTTCAAAGGAAAGTGATTTTCTCTGAAAGGACAGCATTTAGAAAGTGAAGCAACACTCCATTCCCTTCGTGCAGTGAATTGAAGTGTTGGAACAGACTGCTTCTCTTTCAGAGAAATACATGTGAGTTTCTGTTGAATGCTTGTAAGTTGCTTACAGCTCTTTCAAACAGAATTGATTTTCTCTGAAAGAACAGCATTTAGAAAGTAAAGCAACACTCCATTCCCTTTGTGCAGTGAATTGAAGTGTTGGAACAGACTGCTTCTCTTTCAGAGAAATACATGTGAGTTTCTGTTGAATGCTTGTAAGTTGCTTACAGCTCTTTCAAACAGAATTGATTTTCTCTGAAAGAACAGCATTTAGAAAGTAAAGCAACACTCCATTCCCTTTGTGCAGTGAATTGAAGTGTTGGAACAGACTGCTTCTCTTTCAGAGAAACGCATGTGAGTTTCTTCCTAATGCTTGCAAGTAACTTAAGGCACTATCAAAGGAAAGTGATTTTCTCTGAAAGGACAGCATTTAGAAAGTGAAGCAACACTCCATTCACTTCGCACAGTGAATTGAAGTGTTGGAACAGACAGCTTCTCTTTCAGAGAAGCGCATGTGAGTTTCTGGTGAATGCTTGTAAGTAGCTTAAGCACTTTCTAAGGAAAGTGATTTTCTCTGAAAGAACAGCATTGAGAAGGTGAAGCAACACTCCATTCACTTTGCACAGTGAATTGAAGTGTTGGAAGAGATTGCTTCTCTTTCAGAGAAATGCATGTGAGTTTCTGTTGAATGTTTGTAAGTAGCTTAAGGCTCTTTCAAAGGAAAGTGATTTTCTCTGAAAGGACAGCATTTAGAAAGTGAAGCAATACTCCGTTCCCTTCGTGCAGTGAATTGAAGTGTTGGAACAGAGTGGTTCTCTTTCAAGAAACGCATTAGTGTTTCTTGTGAATGCTTGCAAGTTGCTTAAGGCACTTTCAAAGGAAAGTGATTTTCTCTGAAAGGAAAGCATTTAGAAAGTGAAGCAACAATCCATTCACTTCGCATAGTGAATTGAAGTGTTGGAACAGACTGCTTCTCTTTCAGAGAAATGCATGTGAGTTTCTGTTGAATGCTTGTAAGTAGCTTAAGGCACTTTCAAAGGAAAGTGATTTTCTTTGAAAGGACTGCATTTAGAAAGTGAAGCAACACTCCATTCACTTCGCACAGTGAATTGAAGTTTTGGAAGAGAAGGTTTCTCTTTCAGAGAAATGCATGTGAGTTTCTGGTGAATGCTTGAAAGTTTCTTAAGGCACTTTCAAACAAAAATGATTTTCTCTGAATGTACAGCATTTAGAAAGTGAAGCAACACTCCATTCACTTCGCACAGTGAATTGAAGTGTTGGAACAGACTGCTTCTCTTTCAGAGAAACGCATGTGAGTTTCTTCCTAATGCTTGTAAGTAGCTTAAGGCACTTTCAAAGGAAAGTGATTTTCTCTGAAAGGACAGCATTTAGAAAGTGAAGTAACACTCCATTCACTTCGCACACTGAATTGAAGTGTTGGAACAGACTCCTTCTGTTTCAGAGAAACAGATGTGAGTTTCTTCTGAATGCTTGTAAGTAGATTAAGGCAGTTTCAAAAGAAAGTGATTTTCTCTGAAAGGACAGCATTTAGAAAGTGAAGCAACACTCCATTCACTTCGCACACTGAAAGAAGTTTTGGAACAGACTGCTACTCTTTCAGAGAAACGCATGTGAGTTTCATCCTAATGCTTGTAAGTAGCTTAAGGCACTTTCAAAGGAAAGTGATTTTCTCTGAAAGGACAGCATTTAGAAAGTGAAGAAACACTCCATTCACTTCGCACAGTGAATTGAAGTGTTGGAACAGACTGCTTCTCTTTCAGAGAAACGCATGTGAGTTTCTTCCTAATGCTTGCAAGTAACTTAAGGCACTATCAAAGGAAAGTGATTTTCTCTGAAAGAACAGCATTGAGAAGGTGAAGTAACACTCCATTCACTTTGCACAGTGAATTGAAGTGTTGGAAGAGATTGCTTCTCTTTCAGAGAAATGCATGTGAGTTTCTGTTGAATGTTTGTAAGAAGCTTAAGGCTCTTTCAAAGGAAAGTGATTTTCTCTGAAAGGACAGCATTTAGAAAGTGAAGCACTACTCCGTTCCCTTCGTGCAGTGAATTGAAGTGTTGGAACAGAGTGCTTCTCTTTCATAGAAACGCATTAGTGTTTCTTGTGAATGCTTGCAAGTAGCTTAAGGCACTTTCAAAGGAAAGTGATTTTTTCTGAAAGGAAAGCATTTAGAAAGTGAAGCAACACTCCATTCACTTCGCACAGTGAATTGAAGTGTTGGAACAGACTAATTCTCTTTCAGAGAAACGCATGTGAGTTTTTTTTGAATACTTGAAATTAGTTTAAGGCACTTTCAAAGGAAAGTGATTGTCTCTGAAAGGACAGTATTTAGAAAGTGAAGCAACACTCCATTCACTTCGCACAGTGAATTGAAGTGTTGGAACAGACTGCTTCTCTTTCAGAGAAATACATGTGAGTTTCTGTTGAATGCTTCTAAGTAGCTTAAGGCTCTTTCAAAGGAAAGTGATTTTCTCTGAAAGGACAGCATTTAGAAAGTGAAGCAACACTCCATTCACTTCGCACAGTGAATTGAAGTGTTGGAACAGACTGCTTCTCTTTCAGAGAAACGCATGTGAGTTTTTTGTGAATGCTTGAAAGTAGCTTAAGGCACTTTCAAAGGAAAGTGATTTTCTCTGAAAGGACAGCATTTCGAAAGTGAGGCAACACTCCATTCACTTTGCACAGTGAATTGAAGTGTTTGAACAGAATGCTTCTCTTTCAGTGAAACGCAAGTGAGATTCCTGTGAACGCTTGAAAGTAGCATAAGGCACTTTCAAAGGAAAGTGATTTTCTCTGAAAGTACAGCATTTACAAAGTGAAGTATCATTCCATTTCCTTCGAACAGTGAATTGAAGTGTTGGAACAGACTGCTTCTCTTTCAGAGAAACAGATGTGAGTTTCTTCTGAATGCTTGTAAGTAGATTAAGGCAGTTTCAAAGGAAAGTGATTTTCTCTGAAGGACAGCATTTAGAAAGTGAAGCAACACTCCATTCACTTCGCACAGTGAATTGAAGTGTTGGAAGAGAAGGCTTCTCTTTCAGATAAATGCATGTGAGTTTCTTGTGAATGCGTGAAAGTTGCTTAAGGCACTTTCAAACAAAAGTGATTTTCTCTGAAAGTACAGCATTTAGAAAGTGAAGCAACACTCCATTCACTTCGCACAGTGAATTGAAGTGTTGGAACAGACTGCTTCTCTTTCAGAGAAACGCATGTGAGTTTCTTCCTAATGCTTGTAAGTAGCTTAAGGCACTTTCAAAGGAAAGTGATTTTCTCTGAAAGGACAGCATTTAGAAAGTGAAGCAACACTCCATTCACTTCGCACACTGAATTGAAGTGTTGGAACAGACTCCTTCTCTTTCAGAGAAACAGATGTGAGTTTCTTCTGAATGCTTGTAAGTAGATTAAGGCAGTTTCAAAGGAAAGTGATTTTCTCTGAAAGGACAGCATTTAGAAAGTGAAGCAACATTCCATTCCCTTCGTGCAGTGAATTGAAGTGTTGCAACAGAGTGCTTCTCTTTCATAGAAACGCATTAGTGTTTCTTGTGAATGCTTACAAGTTGCTTAAGGCACTTTCAAAGGAAAGTGATTTTCTCTGAAAGGAAAGCATTTAGCAAGTGAAGCAACACTCCATTCACTTCGCACAGTGAATTGAAGTGTTGGAACAGACTGCTTCTCTTTCAGAGAAATGCATGTGAGTTTCTGTTGAATGCTTGTAAGTAGCTTAAGGCACTTTCAAAGGAAAGTGATTTTCTCTGAAAGGACAGCATTTAGAAAGTGAAGCAACACTCCATTCACTTCGCACAGTGAATTGAAGTGTTGGAAGAGAAGGTTTCTCTTTCAGAGAAATGCATGTGAGTTTCTGGTGAATGCTTGAAAGTTTCTTAAGGCACTTTCAAAGAAAAGTGATTTTCTCTGAAAGTACAGCATTTAGAAAGTGAAGCAACACTCCATTCACTTCGCACAGTGAATTGAAGTGTTGGAACAGACTGCTTCTCTTTCAGAGAAACGCATGTGAGTTTCTTCCTAATGCTTGTAAGTAGCTTAAGGCACTTTCAAAGGAAAGTGATTTTCTCTGAAAGGACAGCATTTAGAAAGTGAAGCAACACTCCATTCACTTCGCACACTGAATTGAAGTGTTGGAAAAGACTCCTTCTCTTTCAGAGAAACAGATGTGAGTTTCTTCTGAATGCTTGTAAGTAGATTAAGGCAGAGTCAAAAGAAAGTGATTTTCTCTGAAAGGACAGCATTTAGAAAGTGAAGCAACACTCCATTCACTTCGCACACTGAAAGAAGTTTTGGAACAGACTGCTTCTCTTTCAGAGAAACGCATGTGAGTTTCATCCTAATGCTTTTAAGTAGCTTAAGGCACTTTCAAACAAAAGTGATTTTCTCTGAAAGGACAGCATTTAGAAAGTGATGCAACACTCCATTCACTTTGCACAGTGAATTGAAGTGTTGGAAGAGACTGCTTCTGTTTCAGAGAAACGCGTGTGAGTTTTTGTGATTGCTTAAAAGTAGTTTAAGGCACTTTCAAAGGAAAGTGATTTTCTCTGAAAGGACAGCATTTAGAAAGTGAAGCAACACTCCATTCACTTCGCACAGTGAATTGAAGTGTTGGAACTGACTGCTTCTCTTTCAGAGAAACGCATGTGAGTTTCTTCCTAATGCTTGCAAGTAAATTAAGGCACTATCAAAGGAAAGTGATTTTCTCTGAAAGGACAGCATTTAGAAAGTGAAGCAACACTCCATTCACTTCGCACAGTGAATTGAAGTGTTGGAACAGACAGCTTTTCTTTCAGAGAAGCGCATGTGAGTTTCTGGTGAATGCTTGTAAGTAGCTTAAGCACTTTCTAAGGAAAGTGATTTTCTCTGAAAGAACAGCATTGAGAAGGTGAAGCAACACTCCATTCACTTTGCACAGTGAATTGAAGTGTTGGAAGAGATTGCTTCTCTTTCAGAGAAATTCATGTGAGTTTCTGTTGAATGCTTGTAAGTAGCTTAAGGCACTGTCAAAGGAAAGTGATTTTCTCTGAAAGGACTGCATTTAGAAAGTGAAGCAACACTCCATTCACTTCGCACAGTGAATTGAAGTTTTGGAAGAGAAGGTTTCTCTTTCAGAGAAATGCATGTGAGTTTCTGGTGAATGCTTGAAAGTTTCTTAAGGCACTTTCAAACAAAAATGATTTTCTCTGAAAGTACTGCATTTAGAAAGTGAAGCAACACTCCATTCACTTCGCACAGTGAATTGAAGTGTTGGAACAGACTGCTTCTCTTTCAGAGAAACGCATGTGAGTTTCTTCCTAATGCTTGTAAGTAGCTTCAGTCACTTTCAAAGGAAAGTGATTTTCTCTGAAAGGACAGCATTTAGAAAGTGAAGTAACACTCCATTCACTTCGCACACTGAGTTGAAGTGTTGGAACAGACTCCTTCTCTTTCAGAGAAACAGATGTGAGTTTCTTCTGAATGCTTGTAAGTAGATTAAGGCAGTTTCAAAAGAAAGTGATTTTCTCTGAAAGGACAGCATTTAGAAAGTGAAGCAACACTCCATTCACTTCGCACACTGAAAGAAGTTTTGGAACAGACTGCTACTCTTTCAGAGAAACGCATGTGAGTTTCATCCTAATGCTTGTAAGTAGCTTAAGGCACTTTCAAAGGAAAGTGATTTTCTCTGAAAGGACAGCATTTAGAAAGTGAAGCAACACTCCATTCACTTCGCACAGTGAACTGAAGTGTTGGAACAGACTGCTTCTCTTTCAGAGAAACGCATGTGAGTTTCTTCCTAATGCTTGCAAGTAACTTAAGGCACTATCAAAGGAAAGTGATTTTCTCTGAAAGGACAGCATTTAGAAAGTGAAGCAACACTCCATTCACTTCGCACAGTGAATTGAAGTGTTGGAACAGACAGCTTCTCTTTCAGAGAAGCGCATGTGAGTTTCTGGTGAATGCTTGTAAGTAGCTTGAGGCACTTTCAAAGGAAAGTGATTTTCTCTGAAAGGACAGCATTTAGAAAGTGAAGCAACATTCCATTCACTTCGCACACTGAATTGAAGTTTTCGAACAGACTGCTTCTATTTCAGAGAAATGCATGTGAATTTCTGGTGAATGCTTGTAAGTAGCTTAAGGCAATTTCAAAGGAAAGTGATTTTCTCTGAAAGAACAGCATTGAGAAGGTGAAGCAACACTCCATTCACTTTGCCCAGTGAATTGAAGTGTTGGAAGAGATTGCTTCCCTTTCAGAGAAATGCATGTGAGTTTCTGTTGAATGTTTGTAAGTAGCTTAAGGCTCTTTCAAAGGAAAGTGATTTTCTCTGAAAGGACAGCATTTAGAAAGTGAAGCAATACTCCGTTCCCTTCGTGCAGTGAATTGAAGTGTTGGAACAGAGTGCTTCTCTTTCATAGAAACGCATTAGTGTTTCTTGTGAATGCTTGCAAGTAGCTTAAGGCACTTTCAAAGGAAAGTGATTTTCTCTGAAAGGACAGCATTTAGAAAGTGAAGCAACACTCCATTCACTTCGCACAGTGAATTGAAGTGTTGGAACAGACTAATTCTCTTTCAGAGAAACGCATGTGAGTTTTTTGTGAATACTTGAAATTAGTTTAAGGCACTTTCAAAGGAAAGTGATTGTCTCTGAAAGGACAGAATTTAGAAAGTGAAGCAACACTCCATTCACTTCGCACAGTGAATTGAAGTGTTGGAACAGACTGCTTCTCTTTCAGAGAAATACATGTGAGTTTCTGTTGAATGCTTGTAAGTAGCTTAAGGCACTTTCAAAGGAATGTGATTTTCTCTGAAAGGACAGCATTTAGAAAGTGAAGCAACACTCCATTCACTTCGCACAGTGAATTGAAGTGTTGGAACAGACTGCTTCTCTTTCAGAGAAATGCATGTGAGTTTCTGTTGAATGCTTGTAAGTAGCTTAAGGCTCTTTCAAAGGAAAGTGATTTTCTCTGAAAGGACAGCATTTAGAAAGTGAAGCAACACTCCATTCACTTCGCACAGTGAATTGAAGTGTTGGAAGAGAAGGCTTCTCTTTCAGATAAATGCATGTGAGTTTCTTGTGAATGCGTGAAAGTTGCTTAAGGCACTTTCAAACAAAAGTGATTTTCTCTGAAAGTACAGCATTTAGAAAGTGAAGCAACACTCCATTCACTTCGCACAGTGAATTGAAGTGTTGGAACAGACTGCTTCTCTTTCAGAGAAGCGCATGTGAGTTTCTTCCTAATGCTTGCAAGTAGCTTAAGGCACTTTCAAAGGAAAGTGATTTTCTCTGAAAGGACGGCATTTAGAAAATGAAGCAACACTCCATTCACTTCACACAGTGAATTGAAGTGTTGGAACAGACTGCTTCTTTTTCAGAGAAGCGCATGTGAGTTTTTGGTGAATGCTTGAAAGTAGCTTAAGGCACTTTCAAAGGAAAGTGATTTTCTCTGAAAGGACAGTATTTAGAAAGTGAAGCAACACTCCATTCACTTCGCACAGTGAATTGAAGTGTTGGAACAGACTGCTTCTCTTTCAGAGAAACGCATGTGAGTTTCGTCCTAATGCTTGTAAGTAGCTTAAGGCACTTTCAAAGGAAAGTGATTTTCTCTGAAAGGACAGCATTTAGAAAGTGAAGCAACACTCCATTCACTTCGCACAGTGAATTGAAGTGTTGGAAGAGAAGGTTTCTCTTTCAGAGAAATGCATGTGAGTTTCTGGTGAATGCTTGAAAGTTTCTTAAGGCACTTTCAAACAAAAGTGATTTTCTCTGAAAGTACAGCATTTAGAAAGTGAAGCAACACTCCATTCACTTCGCACAGTGAATTGAAATGTTGGAACAGACTGCTTCTCTTTCAGAGAAACGCATGTGAGTTTCGTCCTAATGCTTGTAAGTAGCTTAAGGCACTTTCAAAGGAAAGTGATTTTCTCTGAAAGGACAGCATTTAGAAAGTGAAGCAACACTCCATTCTCTTCGCACACTGAATTGAAGTGTTGGAAAAGACTCCTTCTCTTTCAGAGAAACAGATGTGAGTTTCTTCTGAATGCTTGTAAGTAGATTAAGGCAGTTTCAAAAGAAAGTGATTTTCTCTGAAAGGACAGCATTTAGAAAGTGAAGCAACACTCCATTCACTTTGCACACTGAAAGAAGTTTTGGAACAGACTGCTACTCTTTCAGAGAAACGCATGTGAGTTTCATCCTAATGCCTGTAAGTAGCTTAAGGCACTTTCAAAGGAAAGTGATTTTCTCTGAAAGAACAGCATTGAGAAGGTGAAGCAACACTCCATTCACTTTGCCCAGTGAATTGAAGTGTTGGAAGAGATTGCTTCCCTTTCAGAGAAATGCATGTGAGTTTCTGTTGAATGTTTGTAAGTAGCTTAAGGCTCTTTCAAAGGAAAGTGATTTTCTCTGAAAGGACAGCATTTAGAAAGTGAAGCAATACTCCGTTCCCTTCGTGCAGTGAATTGAAGTGTTGGAACAGAGTGCTTCTCTTTCATAGAAACGCATTAGTGTTTCTTGTGAATGCTTGCAAGTAGCTTAAGGCACTTTCAAAGGAAAGTGATTTTCTCTGAAAGGACAGCATTTAGAAAGTGAAGCAACACTCCATTCACTTCGCACAGTGAATTGAAGTGTTGGAACAGACTAATTCTCTTTCAGAGAAACGCATGTGTGTTTTTTGTGAATACTTGAAATTAGTTTAAGGCACTTTCAAAGGAAAGTGATTGTCTCTGAAAGGACAGAATTTAGAAAGTGAAGCAACACTCCATTCACTTCGCACAGTGAATTGAAGTGTTGGAACAGACTGCTTCTCTTTCAGAGAAATACATGTGAGTTTCTGTTGAATGCTTGTAAGTAGCTTAAGGCACTTTCAAAGGAATGTGATTTTCTCTGAAAGGACAGCATTTAGAAAGTGAAGCAACACTCCATTCACTTCGCACAGTGAATTGAAGTGTTGGAACAGACTGCTTCTCTTTCAGAGAAATGCATGTGAGTTTCTGTTGAATGCTTGTAAGTAGCTTCAGGCTCTTTCAAAGGAAAGTGATTTTCTCTGAAAGGACAGCATTTAGAAAGTGAAGCAACACTCCATTCACTTCGCACAGTGAATTGAAGTGTTGGAACAGACTGCTTCTCTTTCAGAGAAATGCATGTGAGTTTCTGTTGAATGCTTGTAAGTAGCTTGAGGCACTTTCAAAGGAAAGTGATTTTCTCTGAAAGGTCAGAATTTAGAAAGTGAAGCAACACTCCATTCACTTCGCACAGTGAATTGAAGTGTTGGAAGAGAAGGCTTCTCTTTCAGAGAAATGCATGTGAGTTTCTTGTGAATGCGTGAAAGTTGCTTAAGGCACTTTCAAACAAAAGTGATTTTCTCTGAAAGTACAGCATTTAGAAAGTGAAGCAACACTCCATTCACATCGCACAGTGAATTGAAGTGTTGGAACAGACTGCTTCTCTTTCAGAGAAACGCATGTGAGTTTCTTCCTAATGCTTGCAAGTAACTTAAGGCACTTTCAAAGGAAAGTGATTTTCTCTGAAAGGACAGCATTTAGAAAGTTAAGCAACACTCCATTCACATCGCACAGTGAATTGAAGTGTTGGAACAGACTGCTTCTCTTTCAGGGAAGCGCATGTGAGTTTCTGGTGAATGCTTGTAAGTAGTTTAAGACACTTTCAAAGGAAAGTGATTTTCTCTGAAAGGACAGCAATTAGAAAGTGATGCAACACTCCATTCCCTTCGTGCAGTGAATTGAAGTGTTGGAACACAGTGCTTCTCTTTCATAGAAACGCATTAGTGTTTCTTGTGAATGCTTGCAAGTTGCTTAAGGCACTTTCAAAGGAAAGTGATTTTCTATGAAAGGAAAGAATTTAGAAAGTGAAGCAACACTCCATTCACATCGCACAGTGAATTGAAGTGTTGCAACAGACTGCTTCTCTTTCAGAGAAGCGCATGTGAGTTTCTGGTGAATGCTTCTAAGTAGCTTAAGGCACTTTGAAAGGAAAGTGATTTTCTCTGAAAGTACATCATTTAGAAAGTGAAGCAACACTCCATTCACTTCGCCCACTGAATTGAAGTGTTGGAAGAGAAGGTTTCTCTTTCAGAGAAATGCATGTGAGTTTCTTGTGAATGCTTGAAAGTTTCTTAAGGCACTTTAAAACAAAAGTGATTTTCTCTGAAAGTACAGCATTTGGAAAGTGATGCAACACTCCTTTCACTTCGCACAGTGAGTTGAAGTGTTGGAACAGACTGCTTCTTTCAGAGAAACAGATGTGAGTTTCTTCTGAATGCTTGTAAGTAGATAAAGGCAGTTTCAAAGGAAAGTGATTTTCTCTGAAAGGACAGCATTTAGAAAATGAAGCAACACTCCATTCACTTCGCACACTGAAAGAAGTTTTGGAATAGACTGCTTCTCTTTCAGAGAAACGCATGTGAGTTTCATCCTAATGCTTGTAAGTACCTTAAGGCACTTTCAAAGGAAAGTGATTTTCTCTGAAAGGACAGCACTTAGAAAGTGAAGCAACACTCCATTCACTTCGCACAGTGAATTGAAGTGTTGGAACAGACTGCTTCTCTTTCAGAGAAACGCATGTGAGTTTTTTGTGATGCTTGTAAGTAGCTTAAGGCACTTTCAAAGGAAAGTGATTTTCTCTGAAAGGACAGCATTTAGAAAGTGAAGCAACACTCCATTCACTTCGCACAGTGAATTGAAGTGTTGGAACAGACTGCCTCTCTGTCAGAGAAATGCATGTGAGTTTTTGTTGAATGCTTGTAAGTAGCTTAAGGCACTTTCAAAGGAAAGTGATTTTCTCTGAAAGGACAGCATTTAGAAAGTGAAGCAACACTCCATTCCCTTCGTGCAGTGAATTGAAGTGTTGGAACAGACTGCTTCTCTTTCAGAGAAACAGATGTGAGTTTCTGTTGAATGCTTGTAAGTAGCTTAAGGCACTTTCAAAGGAATGTGATTTTCTCTGAAAGGACAGCATTTAGAAAGTGGAGCAACTCTCCATTCACTTCGTGCAGTGAATTGAAGTGTTGGAACAGACTGCTTCTCTTTCAGAGAAATGCATGTGAGTTTCTGTTGAATGCTTGTAAGTAGCTTAAGGCTCTTTCAAAGGAAAGTGATTTTCTCTGAAAGGACAGCATTAGGAAAGTGAAGCAACACTCCATTCACTTCGCACAGTGAATTGAAGTGTTGGAAGAGACTGCTTCTGTTTCAGAGAAACGCATGTGAGTTTCTGTTGAATGCTTGTAAGTAGCTTAAGGCTCTTTCAAAGGAAAGTGATTTTCTCTGAAAGGACAGCATTTAGAAAGTGAAGCAACACTCCATTCACTTCGCACAGTGAATTGAAGTGTTGGAAGAGAAGGTTTCTCTTTCAGAGAAATGCATGTGAGTTTCTGGTGAATGCTTGAAAGTTTCTTAAGGCACTTTCAAACAAAAGTGATTTTCTCTGAAAGTACAGCATTTAGAAAGTGAAGCAACACTCCATTCACTTCGCACAGTGAATTGAAGTGTTGGAACAGACTGCTTCTCTTTCAGAGAAACGCATGTGAGTTTCTTCCTAATGCTTGTAAGTAGCTTAAGGCACTTTCAAAGGAAAGTGATTTTCTCTGAAAGGACAGCATTTAGAAAGTGAAGCAACACTCCATTCACTTCGCACACTGAATTGAAGTGTTGGAAAAGACTCCTTCTCTTTCAGAGAAACAGATGTGAGTTTCTTCTGAATGCTTGTAAGTAGATTAAGGCAGTTTCAAAAGAAAGTGATTTTCTCTGAAAGAACAGCATTTACAAAGTGAAGCAACACTCCATTCACTTTGCACACTGAAAGAAGATTTGGAACAGACTGCTACTCTTTCAGAGAAACGCATGTGAGTTTCATCCTAATGCTTGTAAGTAGCTTAAGGCACTTTCAAAGGAAAGTGATTTTCTCTGAAAGAACAGCATTGAGAAGGTGAAGCAACACTCCATTCACTTTGCCCAGTGAATTGAAGTGTTGGAAGAGATTGCTTCCCTTTCAGAGAAATGCATGTGAGTTTCTGTTGAATGTTTGTAAGTAGCTTAAGGCTCTTTCAAAGGAAAGTGATTTTCTCTGAAAGGACAGCATTTAGAAAGTGAAGCAATACTCCGTTCCCTTCGTGCAGTGAATTGAAGTGTTGGAACAGAGTGCTTCTCTTTCATAGAAACGCATTAGTGTTTCTTGTGAATGCTTGCAAGTAGCTTAAGGCACTTTCAAAGGAAAGTGATTTTCTCTGAAAGGACAGCATTTAGAAAGTGAAGCAACACTCCATTCACTTCGCACAGTGAATTGAAGTGTTGGAACAGACTAACTCTCTTTCAGAGAAACGCATGTGTGTTTTTTGTGAATACTTGATATTAGTTTAAGGCACTTTCAAAGGAAAGTGATTGTCTCTGAAAGGACAGCATTTAGAAAGTGAAGCAACACTCAATTCACTTCGCACAGTGAATTGAAGTGTTGGAACAGACTGCTTCTCTTTCAGAGAAATACATGTGAGTTTCTGTTGAATGCTTGTAAGTAGCTTAAGGCACTTTCAAAGGAATGTGATTTTCTCTGAAAGGACAGCATTTAGAAAGTGAAGCAACACTCCATTCACTTCGCACAGTGAATTGAAGTGTTGGAACAGACTGCTTCTCTTTCAGAGAAATGCATGTGAGTTTCTGTTGAATGCTTGTAAGTAGCTTAAGGCTCTTTCAAAGGAAAGTGATTTTCTCTGAAAGGACAGCATTTAGAAAGTGAAGCAACACTCCATTCACTTCGCACAGTGAATTGAAGTGTTGGAACAGACTGCTTCTCTTTCAGAGAAACGCATGTGAGTTTTTTGTGAATGCTTGAAAGTAGCTTAAGGCACTTTCAAAGGAAAGTGATTTTCTCTGAAAGGACAGCATTTCGAAAGTGAGGCAACACTCCATTCACTTTGCACAGTGAATTGAAGTGTTGGAACAGAATGCTTCTCTTTCAGTGAAACGCAAGTGAGTTTCCTCTGAACGCTTGAAAGTAGCATAAGGCACTTTCAAAGGAAAGTGATTTTCTCTGAAAGTACAGCATTTACAAAGTGAAGTATCATTCCATTCACTTCGAACAGTGAATTGAAGTGTTGGAACAGACTGCTTCTCTTTCAGAGAAATGCATGTGAGTTTCTGTTGAACGCTTGTAAGTAGCTTGAGGCACTTTCAAAGGAAAGTGATTTTCTCTGAAAGGACAGAATTTAGAAAGTGAAGCAACACTCCATTCACTTCGCACAGTGAATTGAAGTGTTGGAAGAGAAGGCTTCTCTTTCAGAGAAATGCATGTGAGTTTCTTGTGAATGCGTGAAAGTTGCTTAAGGCAATTTCAAACAAAAGTGATTTTCTCTGAAAGTACAGCATTTAGAAAGTGAAGCAACACTCCATTCACTTCGCACAGTGAATTGAAGTGTTGGAACAGACTGCTTCTCTTTCAGAGAAACGCATGTGAGTTTCTTCCTAATGCTTGCAAGTAACTTAAGGCACTTTCAAAGGAAAGTGATTTTCTCTGAAAGGACAGCATTTAGAAAGTGAAGCAACACTCCATTCACATCGCACAGTGAATTGAAGTGTTGGAACAGACTGCTTCTCTTTCAGAGAAGCGCATGTGAGTTTCTGGTGAATGCTTGTAAGTAGCTTAAGACACTTTCAAAGGAAAGTGATTTTCTCTGAAAGGACAGCAATTAGAAAGTGATGCAACACTCCATTCCCTTCGTGCAGTGAATTGAAGTGTTGGAACACAGTGCTTCTCTTTCATAGAAACGCATTAGTGTTTCTTGTGAATGCTTGCAAGTTGCTTAAGGCACTTTGAAAGGAAAGTGATTTTCTCTGAAAGGAAAGCATTTAGAAAGTGAAGCAACACTCCGTTCACTTCGCACAGTGAATTGAAGTGTTGGAACAGACTGCTTCTCTTTCAGAAAACTGCATGTGAGTTTCTGTTGAATGCTTGTAAGTAGCTTAAGGCACTTTCAAAGGAAAGTGATTTTCTCTGAAAGGAAAGCATTTAGAAAGTGAAGCAACACTCCATTCACTTCGCACAGTGAATTGAAGTGTTGGAAGAGAAGGTTTCTATTTCAGGGAAATGCATGTGAGTTTCTTGTGAATGCTTGAAAGTTTCTTAAGGCACTTTCAAACAAAAGAGATTTTCTCTGAAAGTACAGCATTTAGAAAGTAAAGCAACACTCCATTCACTTCGCACAGTGACTTGAAGTGTTGGAACAGACTGCTTCTCTTACAGAGAAATGCATGTGAGTTTCTGTTGAACGCTTGTAAGTAGCTTAAGGCACTTTGAAAGAAAGTGATTTTCTCTGAAAGGACAGCATTTAGAAAGTGAAGCAACACTCCATTCACTTCGCACAGTGAGTTGAAGTGTTGGAACAGACTGCTTCTCTTTCAGAGAAACGCATGTGAGTTTTTTGTGATGCTTGTAAGTAGCTTAAGGCACTTTCAAAGGAAAGTGATTTTCTCTGAAAGGACAGCATTTAGAAAGTGAAGCAACACTCCATTCACTTCGCACAGTGAATTGAAGTGTTGGAACAGACTGCCTCTCTGTCAGAGAAATGCATGTGAGTTTTTGTTGAATGCTTGTAAGTAGCTTAAGGCACTTTCAAAGGAAAGTGATTTTCTCTGAAAGGACAGCATTTAGAAAGTGAAGCAACACTCCATTCCCTTCGTGCAGTGAATTGAAGTGTTGGAACAGACTGCTTCTCTTTCAGAGAAACAGATGTGAGTTTCTGTTGAATGCTTGTAAGTAGCTTAAGGCACTTTCAAAGGAATGTGATTTTCTCTGAAAGGACAGCATTTAGAAAGTGGAGCAACTCTCCATTCACTTCGTGCAGTGAATTGAAGTGTTGGAACAGACTGCTTCTCTTTCAGAGAAATGCATGTGAGTTTCTGTTGAATGCTTGTAAGTAGCTTAAGGCTCTTTCAAAGGAAAGTGATTTTCTCTGAAAGGACAGCATTAGGAAAGTGAAGCAACACTCCATTCACTTCGCACAGTGAATTGAAGTGTTGGAAGAGACTGCTTCTGTTTCAGAGAAACGCATGTGAGTTTCTGTTGAATGCTTGTAAGTAGCTTAAGGCTCTTTCAAAGGAAAGTGATTTTCTCTGAAAGGACAGCATTTAGAAAGTGAAGCAACACTCCATTCACTTCGCACAGTGAATTGAAGTGTTGGAAGAGAAGGTTTCTCTTTCAGAGAAATGCATGTGAGTTTCTGGTGAATGCTTGAAAGTTTCTTAAGGCACTTTCAAACAAAAGTGATTTTCTCTGAAAGTACAGCATTTAGAAAGTGAAGCAACACTCCATTCACTTCGCACAGTGAATTGAAGTGTTGGAACAGACTGCTTCTCTTTCAGAGAAACGCATGTGAGTTTCTTCCTAATGCTTGTAAGTAGCTTAAGGCACTTTCAAAGGAAAGTGATTTTCTCTGAAAGGACAGCATTTAGAAAGTGAAGCAACACTCCATTCACTTCGCACACTGAATTGAAGTGTTGGAAAAGACTCCTTCTCTTTCAGAGAAACAGATGTGAGTTTCTTCTGAATGCTTGTAAGTAGATTAAGGCAGTTTCAAAAGAAAGTGATTTTCTCTGAAAGAACAGCATTTACAAAGTGAAGCAACACTCCATTCACTTTGCACACTGAAAGAAGATTTGGAACAGACTGCTACTCTTTCAGAGAAACGCATGTGAGTTTCATCCTAATGCTTGTAAGTAGCTTAAGGCACTTTCAAAGGAAAGTGATTTTCTCTGAAAGAACAGCATTGAGAAGGTGAAGCAACACTCCATTCACTTTGCCCAGTGAATTGAAGTGTTGGAAGAGATTGCTTCCCTTTCAGAGAAATGCATGTGAGTTTCTGTTGAATGTTTGTAAGTAGCTTAAGGCTCTTTCAAAGGAAAGTGATTTTCTCTGAAAGGACAGCATTTAGAAAGTGAAGCAATACTCCGTTCCCTTCGTGCAGTGAATTGAAGTGTTGGAACAGAGTGCTTCTCTTTCATAGAAACGCATTAGTGTTTCTTGTGAATGCTTGCAAGTAGCTTAAGGCACTTTCAAAGGAAAGTGATTTTCTCTGAAAGGACAGCATTTAGAAAGTGAAGCAACACTCCATTCACTTCGCACAGTGAATTGAAGTGTTGGAACAGACTAACTCTCTTTCAGAGAAACGCATGTGTGTTTTTTGTGAATACTTGATATTAGTTTAAGGCACTTTCAAAGGAAAGTGATTGTCTCTGAAAGGACAGCATTTAGAAAGTGAAGCAACACTCAATTCACTTCGCACAGTGAATTGAAGTGTTGGAACAGACTGCTTCTCTTTCAGAGAAATACATGTGAGTTTCTGTTGAATGCTTGTAAGTAGCTTAAGGCACTTTCAAAGGAATGTGATTTTCTCTGAAAGGACAGCATTTAGAAAGTGAAGCAACACTCCATTCACTTCGCACAGTGAATTGAAGTGTTGGAACAGACTGCTTCTCTTTCAGAGAAATGCATGTGAGTTTCTGTTGAATGCTTGTAAGTAGCTTAAGGCTCTTTCAAAGGAAAGTGATTTTCTCTGAAAGGACAGCATTTAGAAAGTGAAGCAACACTCCATTCACTTCGCACAGTGAATTGAAGTGTTGGAACAGACTGCTTCTCTTTCAGAGAAACGCATGTGAGTTTTTTGTGAATGCTTGAAAGTAGCTTAAGGCACTTTCAAAGGAAAGTGATTTTCTCTGAAAGGACAGCATTTCGAAAGTGAGGCAACACTCCATTCACTTTGCACAGTGAATTGAAGTGTTGGAACAGAATGCTTCTCTTTCAGTGAAACGCAAGTGAGTTTCCTCTGAACGCTTGAAAGTAGCATAAGGCACTTTCAAAGGAAAGTGATTTTCTCTGAAAGTACAGCATTTACAAAGTGAAGTATCATTCCATTCACTTCGAACAGTGAATTGAAGTGTTGGAACAGACTGCTTCTCTTTCAGAGAAATGCATGTGAGTTTCTGTTGAACGCTTGTAAGTAGCTTGAGGCACTTTCAAAGGAAAGTGATTTTCTCTGAAAGGACAGAATTTAGAAAGTGAAGCAACACTCCATTCACTTCGCACAGTGAATTGAAGTGTTGGAAGAGAAGGCTTCTCTTTCAGAGAAATGCATGTGAGTTTCTTGTGAATGCGTGAAAGTTGCTTAAGGCAATTTCAAACAAAAGTGATTTTCTCTGAAAGTACAGCATTTAGAAAGTGAAGCAACACTCCATTCACTTCGCACAGTGAATTGAAGTGTTGGAACAGACTGCTTCTCTTTCAGAGAAACGCATGTGAGTTTCTTCCTAATGCTTGCAAGTAACTTAAGGCACTTTCAAAGGAAAGTGATTTTCTCTGAAAGGACAGCATTTAGAAAGTGAAGCAACACTCCATTCACATCGCACAGTGAATTGAAGTGTTGGAACAGACTGCTTCTCTTTCAGAGAAGCGCATGTGAGTTTCTGGTGAATGCTTGTAAGTAGCTTAAGACACTTTCAAAGGAAAGTGATTTTCTCTGAAAGGACAGCAATTAGAAAGTGATGCAACACTCCATTCCCTTCGTGCAGTGAATTGAAGTGTTGGAACACAGTGCTTCTCTTTCATAGAAACGCATTAGTGTTTCTTGTGAATGCTTGCAAGTTGCTTAAGGCACTTTGAAAGGAAAGTGATTTTCTCTGAAAGGAAAGCATTTAGAAAGTGAAGCAACACTCCGTTCACTTCGCACAGTGAATTGAAGTGTTGGAACAGACTGCTTCTCTTTCAGAAAACTGCATGTGAGTTTCTGTTGAATGCTTGTAAGTAGCTTAAGGCACTTTCAAAGGAAAGTGATTTTCTCTGAAAGGAAAGCATTTAGAAAGTGAAGCAACACTCCATTCACTTCGCACAGTGAATTGAAGTGTTGGAAGAGAAGGTTTCTATTTCAGGGAAATGCATGTGAGTTTCTTGTGAATGCTTGAAAGTTTCTTAAGGCACTTTCAAACAAAAGAGATTTTCTCTGAAAGTACAGCATTTAGAAAGTAAAGCAACACTCCATTCACTTCGCACAGTGACTTGAAGTGTTGGAACAGACTGCTTCTCTTACAGAGAAATGCATGTGAGTTTCTGTTGAACGCTTGTAAGTAGCTTAAGGCACTTTGAAAGAAAGTGATTTTCTCTGAAAGGACAGCATTTAGAAAGTGAAGCAACACTCCATTCACTTCGCACAGTGAGTTGAAGTGTTGGAACAGACTGCTTCTTTCAGAGAAACAGATGTGAGTTTCTTCTGAATGCTTGTAAGTAGATAAAGGCAGTTTCAAAGGAAAGTGATTTTCTCTGAAAGGACAGCATTTAGAAAATGAAGCAACACTCCATTCACTTCGCACACTGAAAGAAGTTTTGGAACAGACTGCTTCTCTTTCAGAGAAACGCATGTGAGTTTCATCCTAATGCTTGTAAGTACCTTAAGGCACTTTCAAAGGAAAGTGATTTTCTCTGAAAGGACAGCACTTAGAAAGTGAAGCAACACTCCATTCACAACGCACAGTGAATTGAAGTGTTGGAAGAGACTGCTTCTCTTTCAGAGAAGCGCATGTGAGTTTCTGGTGAATGCTTGTAAGTAGCTTAAGACACTTTCAAAGGAAAGTGATTTTCTCTGAAAGGACAGCAATTAGAAAGTGATGCAACACTCCATTCCCTTCGTGCAGTGAATTGAAGTGTTGGAACACAGTGCTTCTCTTTCATAGAAACGCATTAGTGTTTCTTGTGAATGCTTGCAAGTTGCTTAAGGCACTTTCAAAGGAAAGTGATTTTCTATGAAAGGAAAGAATTTAGAAAGTGAAGCAACACTCCATTCACATCGCACAGTGAATTGAAGTGTTGCAACAGACTGCTTCTCTTTCAGAGAAGCGCATGTGAGTTTCTGGTGAATGCTTGTAAGTAGCTTAAGGCACTTTGAAAGGAAAGTGATTTTCTCTGAAAGTACAGCATTTAGAAAGTGAAGCAACACTCCATTCACTTCGCCCACTGAATTGAAGTGTTGGAAGAGAAGGTTTCTCTTTCAGAGAAATGCATGTGAGTTTCTTGTGAATGCTTGAAAGTTTCTTAAGGCACTTTAAAACAAAAGTGATTTTCTCTGAAAGTACAGTATTTGGAAAGTGAAGCAACACTCCATTCACTTCGCACAGTGAGTTGAAGTGTTGGAACAGACTGCTTCTTTCAGAGAAACAGATGTGAGTTTCTTCTGAATGCTTGTAAGTAGATAAAGGCAGTTTCAAAGGAAAGTGATTTTCTCTGAAAGGACAGCATTTAGAAAATGAAGCAACACTCCATTCACTTCGCACACTGAAAGAAGTTTTGGAACAGACTGCTTCTCTTTCAGAGAAACGCATGTGAGTTTCATCCTAATGCTTGTAAGTACCTTAAGGCACTTTCAAAGGAAAGTGATTTTCTCTGAAAGGACAGCACTTAGAAAGTGAAGCAACACTCCATTCACTTCGCACAGTGAATTGAAGTGTTGGAAGAGACTGCTTCTGTTTCAGAGAAACGCATGTGAGTTTTTTGTGATGCTTGAAAGTAGTTTAAGGCACTTTCAAAGGAAAGTGATTTTCTCTGAAAGGACAGCATTTAGAAAGTGAAGCAACACTCCATTCACTTCGCACAGTGAATTGAAGTGTTGGAACAGACGGCTTCTCTTTCAGAGAAATGCATGTGAGTTTTTGTTGAATGCTTGTAAGTAGCTTAAGGCACTTTCAAAGGAAAGTGATTTTCTCTGAAAGGACAGCATTTAGAAAGTGAAGCAACACTCCATTCCCTTCGTGCAGTGAATTGAAGTGCTGGAACAGACTGCTTCTCTTTCAGAGAAACAGATGTGAGTTTCTGTTGAATGCTTGTAAGTAGCTTAAGGCACTTTCAAAGGAATGTGATTTTCTCTGAAAGGACAGCATTTAGAAAGTGGAGCAACTCTCCATTCACTTCGTGCAGTGAATTGAAGTGTTGGAACAGACTGCTTCTCTTTCAGAGAAATGCATGTGAGTTTCTGTTGAATGCTTGTAAGTAGCTTAAGGCTCTTTCAAAGGAAAGTGGTTTTCTCTGAAAGAACAGCATTTAGAAAGTGAAGCAACACTCCATTCACTTCGCACAGTGAATTGAAGTGTTGGAAGAGAATGCTTCTGTTTCAGAGAAACGCATGTGAGTTTTTTGTGATTGCTTGAAAGTAGTTTAAGGCACTTTCAAAGGAAAGTGATTTTCTCTGAAAGGACAGCATTTAGAAAGTGAAGCAACACTCCATTCACTTCGCACAGTGAATTGAAGTGTTGGAACAGACTGCTTCTCTTTCAGAGAAATGCATGTGAGTTTTTGTTGAATGCTTGTAAGTAGCTTATGGCACTTTCAAAGGAAAGTGATTTTCTCTGAAAGGACAGCATTTAGAAAGTGAAGCAACACTCCATTCCTTTCGTGCAGTGAATTGAAGTGTTGGAACAGACTGCTTCTCTTTCAGAGAAATGCATGTGAGTTTCTGTTGAATGCTTGTAAGTAGCTTACAAGCTCTTTCAAACAGAATTGATTTTCTCTGAAAGGACAGCATTTAGAAAGTAAAGCAACACTCCATTCCCTTCGTGCAGTGAATTGAAGTGTTGGAACATACTGCTTCCCTTTCATAGAAACACATAAGTGTTTCTTGTGAATGCTTGTATGTAGCTAAAGACACTTTCAAAGGAAAGTGATTTTCTCTGAAAGGACAGCATTTAGAAAGTGAAGCAACACTCCATTCACTTCGCACAGTGAATTGAAGTGTTGGAACAGACTGCTTCTCTTTCAGAGAAGCGCATGTGAGTTTCAGGTGAATGCTTGTAAGTAGCTTAAGGCACTTTCAAAGGAAAGTGATTTTCTCTGAAAGGACAGCATTGAGAAGGTGAAGCAACACTCCATTCACTTCGTACACTGAATTGAAGTTTTGGAACAGACTGCTTCTATTTCAGAGAAATGCATGTGAATTTCTGGTGAATGCTTGTAAGTAGCTTAAGGCACTTTCAAAGGAAAGTGATTTTCTCTGAAAGAACAGCATTGAGAAGGTGAAGCAACACTCCATTCACTTTGCACAGTGAATTGAAGTGTATGAAGAGACTACTTCTCTTTCAGAGAAATGCATGTGAGTTTCTGTTGAATGCTTGTAAGTAGCTTAAGGCTCTTTCAAAGGAAAGTGATTTTCTCTGAAAGGACAGCATTTAGAAAGTGAAGCAACACTCCATTCACTTCGCACAGTGAATTGAAGTGTTGGAAGAGAATGCTTCTCTTTCAGAGAAATGCATGTGAGTTTCTTGTGAATGCGTGACAGTTGCTTAAGGCACTTTCAAACAAAAGTGATTTTCTCTGAAAGTACAGCATTTAGAAAGTGAAGCAACACCCATTCACTTCGCACAGTGAATTGAAGTGTTGGAACAGACTGCTTCTCTTTCAGAGAAGCGCATGTGAGTTTCTGGTGAATGCTTGTAAGTAGCTTAAGGCACTTTCAAAGGAAAGTGATTTTCTCTGAAAGGACAGCATTTAGAAAGTGAAGCAACACTCCATTCCCTTCGTGCAGTGAATTGAAGTGTTGAAACAGAGTGCTTCTCTTTCATAGAATCGCATTAGTGTTTCTTGGGAATGCTTGCAAGTTGCTTAAGGCACTTTCAAAGGAACGTGATTTTCTCTGAAAGGACAGCATTTAGAAAGTGAAGCAACACTCCATTCACTTCGCACAGTGAATTGAAGTGTTGGAACAGACTGCTTCAATTTCAGAGAAATGCATGTGAGTTTCTGTTGAATGCTTGTAAGTAGCTTAAGGCACTTTCAAAGGAAAGTGATTTTCTCTGAAAGGACATAATTTAGAAAGTGAAGCAACACTCCATTCACTTCGCACAGTGAATTGAAGTGTTGGAACAGACTCCTTCTCTTTCAGAGAAACAGATGTGAGTTTTTTCTGAATGCTTGTAAGTAGATTAAGGCAGTTTCAAAGGAAAGTGATTTTCACTGAAAGGACAGCATTTAGAAAGTGAGGCAACACTCCATTCACTTCGCACAGTATATTGAAGTGTTGGAAGAGACTGCTTCTGTTTTAGAGAAACGCATGTGAGTTTTTTGCGATTGCTTGAAAGTAGTTTAAGGCACTTTCAAAGGAAAGTGATTTTCTCTGAAAGGACAGCATTTAGAAAGTGAAGCAACACTCCATTCACTTCGCACAGTGAATTGAAGTGTTGAAACAGACTGCTTCTCTTTCAGAGAAACGCATGTGAGTTTCTTCCTAATGGTTGCAAGTAACTTATGGTACTATCAAAGGAAAGTGATTTTCTCTGAAAGGACAGCATTTAGAAAGTGAAGCAACACTCCATTCACTTCGCACAGTGAATTGAAGTGTTGGAACAGACTGCTTCTCTTTCAGAGAAACGCATGTGAGTTTCTTCCTAATGCTTGCAAGTAACTTAAGGCACTATCAAAGGAAAGTGATTTTCTCTGAAAGGACAGCATTTAGAAAGTGTAGCAACACTCCATTCACTTCGCACAGTGAATTGAAGTTTTGTAACAGACTGCTTCTATTTCAGAGAAATGCATGTGAATTTCTGGTGAATGCTTGTAAGTAGCTTAAGGCACTTTCAAGGGAAAGTGATTTTCTCTGAAAGAACAGCATTGAGAAGGTGAAGCAACACTCCATTCACTTTGCACAGTGAATTGAAGTGTTGGAAGAGATTGTTTCTCTTGCAGAGAAATGCATGTGAGTTTCTGTTGAATGTTTGTAAGTAGCTTAAGGCTCTTTCAAAGGAAAGTGATTTTCTCTGAAAGGACAGCATTTAGAAAGTGAAGCAATACTCCGTTCCCTTCGTGCAGTGATTTGAAGTGTTGGAACAGAGTGCTTCTCTTTCAGAGAAATACATGTGAGTTTCTGTTGAATGCTTGTAAGTAGCTTAAGTCACTTTCAAAGGAAAGTGATTTTCTCTGAAAGGACAGCATTTAGAAAGTGAAGCAACACTCCATTCACTTCGTGCAGTGAATTGAAGTGTTGGAACAGAGTGCTTCTCTTTCATAGAAACGCATTAGTGTTTCTTGTGAATGCTTGCAAGTTGCTTAAGGCACTTTCAAAGGAAAGTGATTTTCTCTGAAAGGAAAGCATTTAGAAAGTGAAGCAACACTCCATTCACTTCGCACTGTGAATTGAAGTGTTGGAACAGACTGCTTCTCTTTCAGAAAACTGCATGTGAGTTTCTGTTGAATGCTTGTAAGTAGCTTAAGGCACTTTCAAAGGAAAGTGATTTTCTCTGAAAGGAAAGCATTTAGAAAGTGAAGCAACACTCCATTCACTTCGCACAGTGAATTGAAGTGTTGGAAGAGAAGGTTTCTCTTTCAGGGAAATGCATGTGAGTTTCTTGTGAATGCTTGAAAGTTTCTTAAGGCACTTTCAAACAAAAGAGATTTTCTCTGAAAGTACAGCATTTAGAAAGTAAAGCAACACTCCATTCACTTCGCACAGTGAATTGAAGTGTTGGAACAGACTGCTTCTCTTACAGAGAAATGCATGTGAGTTTCTTTGAGCGCTTGTAAGTAGCTTAAGGCACTTTCAAAGGAAAGTGATTTTCTCTGAAAGGACATCATTTAGAAAGTGAAGCAACACTACATTCACTTCGCACAGAGAGTTGAAGTGTTGGAACAGACTGCTTCTTTCAGAGAAACAGATGTGAGTTTCTTCTGAATGCTTGTAAGTAGATTAAGGCAGTTTCAAAGGAAAGTGGTTTTCTCTGAAAGGACAGCATTTAGAAAATGAAGCAGCACTCCATTCACTTCGCACACTGAAAGAAGTTTTGGAACAGACTGCTTCTCTTTCAGAGAAACGCATGTGAGTTTCATCCTAATGCTTGTAAGTACCTTAAGGCACTTTCAAAGGAAAGTGATTTTCTCTGAAAGGACAGCACTTAGAATGTGAAGCAACACTCCATTCACTTCGCACAGTGAATTGAAGTGTTGGAAGAGACTGCTTCTGTTTCAGAGAAACGCATGTGAGTTTTTTGTGATGCTTGCAAGTAGCTTAAGGCACTTTAAAAGGAAAGTGATTTTCTCTGAAAGGACAGCATTTAGAAAGTGAAGCAACACTCCATTCACTTCGCACAGTGAATTGAAGTGTTGGAACAGACTGCTTCTCTTTCAGAGAAATGCATGTGAGTTTTTGTTGAATGCTTGTAAGTAGCTTATGGCACTTTCAAAGGAAAGTGATTTTCTCTGAAAGGACAGCATTTGGAAAGTGAAGCAACACTCCATTCCCTTCGTGCAGTGAATTGAAGTGTTGGAACAGACTGCTTCTCTTTCAGAGAAATGCATGTGAGTTTCTGTTGAATGCTTGTAAGTAGCTTACAAGCTCTTTCAAACAGAATTGATTTTCTCTGAAAGGACAGCATTTAGAAAGTAAAGCAACACTCCATTCCCTTCGTGCAGTGAATTGAAGTGTTGGAACATACTGCTTCCCTTTCATAGAAACACATAAGTGTTCTTGTGAATGCTTGTATGTAGCTTAAGGCACTATCAAAGGAAAGTGATTTTCTCTGAAAGGTCAGCATTTAGAAAGTGAAGCAACACTCCATTCACTTCGCACAGTGAATTGAAGTGTTGGAACAGACTGCTTCTGTTTCAGAGAAACGCATGTGAGTTTCTTCCAAATGCTTGCAAGTAACTTAAGGCACTTTCAAAGGAAAGTGATTTTCTCTGAAAGGACAGCATTTAGAAAGTGAAGCAACACTCCATTCACTTCGTACACTGAATTGAAGTGTTGGAAGAGAAGGCTTCTCTTTCAGAGAAATGCATGTGAGTTTCTTGTGAATGCGTGACAGTTGCTTAAGGCACTTTAAACAAAAGTGATTTTCTCTGAAAGTACAGCATTTAGAAAGTGAAGCAACACTCCATTCACTTCGCACAGTGAATTGAAGTGTTGGAACAGACTGCTTCTCTTTCAGAGAAGCGCATGTGAGTTTCTTCCTAATGCTTGCAAGTAACTTAAGGCACTTTCAAAGGAAAGTGATTTTCTCTGAAAGGAAAGCATTTAGAAAGTGAAGCAACACTCCATTCACTTCGCACAGTGAATTGAAGTGTTGGAACAGACTGCTTCTCTTTCAGAGAAACAGATGTGAGTTTTTTCTGAATGCTTGTAAGTAGATTAAGGCAGTTTCAAAGGAAAGTGATTTTCTCTGAAAGGACAGCATTTAGAAAGTGAGGCAACACTCCATTCACTTCGCACAGTATATTGAAGTGTTGGAAGAGACTGCTTCTGTTTCAGAGAAACGCATGTGAGTTTTTTGCGATTGCTTGAAAGTAGTTTAAGGCACTTTCAAAGGAAAGTGATTTTCTCTGAAAGGACAGCATTTAGAAAGTGAAGCAACACTCCATTCACTTCGCACAGTGAATTGAAGTGTTGGAACAGACTGCTTCTCTTTCAGAGAAACGCATGTGAGTTTCTTCCTAATGGTTGCAAGTAACTTAAGGTACTATCAAAGGAAAGTGATTTTCTCTGAAAGGACAGCATTTAGAAAGTGAAGCAACACTCCATTCACTTCGCACAGTGAATTGAAGTGTTGGAACAGACTGCTTCTCTTTCAGAGAAACGCATGTGAGTTTCTTCCTAATGCTTGCAAGTAACTTAAGGCACTATCAAAGGAAAGTGATTTTCTCTGAAAGGACAGCATTTAGAAAGTGTAGCAACACTCCATTCACTTCGCACAGTGAATTGAAATTTTGGAACAGACTGCTTCTATTTCAGAGAAATGCATGTGAATTTCTGGTGAATGATTGCAAGTAGCTTAAGGCACTTTCAAGGGAAAGTGATTTTCTCTGAAAGAACAGCATTGAGAAGGTGAAGCAACACTCCATTCACTTTGCACAGTGAATTGAAGTGTTGGAAGAGATTGTTTCTCTTGCAGAGAAATGCATGTGAGTTTCTGTTGAATGTTTGTAAGTAGCTTAAGGCTCTTTCAAAGGAAAGTGATTTTCTCTGAAAGGACAGCATTTAGAAAGTGAAGCAATACTCCGTTCCCTTCGTGCAGTGAATTGAAGTGTTGGAACAGAGTGCTTCTCTTTCAGAGAAATACATGTGAGTTTCTGTTGAATGCTTGTAAGTAGCTTAAGTCACTTTCAAAGGAAAGTGATTTTCTCTGAAAGGACAGCATTTAGAAAGTGAAGCAACACTCCATTCACTTCGTGCAGTGAATTGAAGTGTTGGAACAGAGTGCTTCCCTTTTATAGAAACGCATTAGTGTTTCTTGTGAATGCTTGCAAGTTGCTTAAGGCACTTTGAAAGGAAAGTGATTTTCTCTGAAAGGAAAGCATTTAGAAAGTGAAGCAACACTCCATTCACTTCGCACAGTGAATTGAAGTGTTGGAACAGACTGCTTCTCTTTCAGAAAACTGCATGTGAGTTTCTGTTGAATGCTTGTAAGTAGCTTAAGGCACTTTCAAAGGAAAGTGATTTTCTCTGAAAGGAAAGCATTTAGAAAGTGAAGCAACACTCCATTCACATCGCACAGTGAATTGAAGTGTTGGAAGAGAAGGTTTCTATTTCAGGGAAATGCATGTGAGTTTCTTGTGAATGCTTGAAAGTTTCTTAAGGCACTTTGAAACAAAAGAGATTTTCTCTGAAAGTACAGCATTTAGAAAGTAAAGCAACACTCCATTCACTTCGCACAGTGACTTGAAGTGTTGGAACAGACTGCTTCTCTTACAGAGAAATGCATGTGAGTTTCTGTTGAACGCTTGTAAGTAGCTTAAGGCACTTTGAAAGAAAGTGATTTTCTCTGAAAGGACAGCATTTAGAAAGTGAAGCAACACTCCATTCACTTCGCACAGTGAGTTGAAGTGTTGGAACAGACTGCTTCTTTCAGAGAAACAGATGTGAGTTTCTTCTGAATGCTTGTAAGTAGATAAAGGCAGTTTCAAAGGAAAGTGATTTTCTCTGAAAGGACAGCATTTAGAAAATGAAGCAACACTCCATTCACTTCGCACACTGAAAGAAGTTTTGGAACAGACTGCTTCTCTTTCAGAGAAACGCATGTGAGTTTCATCCTAATGCTTGTAAGTACCTTAAGGCACTTTCAAAGGAAAGTGATTTTCTCTGAAAGGACAGCACTTAGAAAGTGAAGCAACACTCCATTCACAACGCACAGTGAATTGAAGTGTTGGAAGAGACTGCTTCTCTTTCAGAGAAGCGCATGTGAGTTTCTGGTGAATGCTTGTAAGTAGCTTAAGACACTTTCAAAGGAAAGTGATTTTCTCTGAAAGGACAGCAATTAGAAAGTGATGCAACACTCCATTCCCTTCGTGCAGTGAATTGAAGTGTTGGAACACAGTGCTTCTCTTTCATAGAAACGCATTAGTGTTTCTTGTGAATGCTTGCAAGTTGCTTAAGGCACTTTCAAAGGAAAGTGATTTTCTATGAAAGGAAGGAATTTAGAAAGTGAAGCAACACTCCATTCACATCGCACAGTGAATTGAAGTGTTGCAACAGACTGCTTCTCTTTCAGAGAAGCGCATGTGAGTTTCTGGTGAATGCTTGTAAGTAGCTTAAGGCACTTTGAAAGGAAAGTGATTTTCTCTGAAAGTACAGCATTTAGAAAGTGAAGCAACACTCCATTCACTTCGCCCACTGAATTGAAGTGTTGGAAGAGAAGGTTTCTCTTTCAGAGAAATGCATGTGAGTTTCTTGTGAATGCTTGAAAGTTTCTTAAGGCACTTTAAAACAAAAGTGATTTTCTCTGAAAGTACAGTATTTGGAAAGTGAAGCAACACTCCATTCACTTCGCACAGTGAGTTGAAGTGTTGGAACAGACTGCTTCTTTCAGAGAAACAGATGTGAGTTTCTTCTGAATGCTTGTAAGTAGATAAAGGCAGTTTCAAAGGAAAGTGATTTTCTCTGAAAGGACAGCATTTAGAAAATGAAGCAACACTCCATTCACTTCGCACACTGAAAGAAGTTTTGGAACAGACTGCTTCTCTTTCAGAGAAACGCATGTGAGTTTCATCCTAATGCTTGTAAGTACCTTAAGGCACTTTCAAAGGAAAGTGATTTTCTCTGAAAGGACAGCACTTAGAAAGTGAAGCAACACTCCATTCACTTCGCACAGTGAATTGAAGTGTTGGAAGAGACTGCTTCTGTTTCAGAGAAACGCATGTGAGTTTTTTGTGATGCTTGAAAGTAGTTTAAGGCACTTTCAAAGGAAAGTGATTTTCTCTGAAAGGACAGCATTTAGAAAGTGAAGCAACACTCCATTCACTTCGCACAGTGAATTGAAGTGTTGGAACAGACGGCTTCTCTTTCAGAGAAATGCATGTGAGTTTTTGTTGAATGCTTGTAAGTAGCTTAAGGCACTTTCAAAGGAAAGTGATTTTCTCTGAAAGGACAGCATTTAGAAAGTGAAGCAACACTCCATTCCCTTCGTGCAGTGAATTGAAGTGCTGGAACAGACTGCTTCTCTTTCAGAGAAACAGATGTGAGTTTCTGTTGAATGCTTGTAAGTAGCTTAAGGCACTTTCAAAGGAATGTGATTTTCTCTGAAAGGACAGCATTTAGAAAGTGGAGCAACTCTCCATTCACTTCGTGCAGTGAATTGAAGTGTTGGAACAGACTGCTTCTCTTTCAGAGAAATGCATGTGAGTTTCTGTTGAATGCTTGTAAGTAGCTTAAGGCACTTTCAAAGGAAAGTGGTTTTCTCTGAAAGGACAGCATTTAGAAAGTGAAGCAACACTCCATTCACTTCGCACAGTGAATTGAAGTGTTGGAAGAGAATGCTTCTGTTTCAGAGAAACGCATGTGAGTTTTTTGTGATTGCTTGAAAGTAGTTTAAGGCACTTTCAAAGGAAAGTGATTTTCTCTGAAAGGACAGCATTTAGAAAGTGAAGCAACACTCCATTCACTTCGCACAGTGAATTGAAGTGTTGGAACAGACTGCTTCTCTTTCAGAGAAATGCATGTGAGTTTTTGTTGAATGCTTGTATGTAGCTTATGGCACTTTCAAAGGAAAGTGATTTTCTCTGAAAGGACAGCATTTAGAAAGTGAAGCAACACTCCATTCCCTTCGTGCAGTGAATTGAAGTGTTGGAACAGACTGCTTCTCTTTCAGAGAAATGCATGTGAGTTTCTGTTGAATGCTTGTAAGTAGCTTACAAGCTCTTTCAAACAGAATTGATTTTCTCTGAAAGGACAGCATTTAGAAAGTAAAGCAACACTCCATTCCCTTCGTGCAGTGAATTGAAGTGTTGGAACATACTGCTTCCCTTTCATAGAAACACATAAGTGTTTCTTGTGAATGCTTGTATGTAGCTAAAGACACTTTCAAAGGAAAGTGATTTTCTCTGAAAGGATAGCATTTAGAAAGTGAAGCAACACTCCATTCACTTCGCACAGTGAATTGAAGTGTTGGAACAGACTGCTTCTCTTTCAGAGAAGCGCATGTGAGTTTCAGGTGAATGCTTGTAAGTAGCTTAAGGCACTTTCAAAGGAAAGTGATTTTCTCTGAAAGGACAGCATTTAGAAAGTGAAGCAACACTCCATTCACTTCGTACACTGAATTGAAGTTTTGGAACAGACTGCTTCTATTTCAGAGAAATGCATGTGAATTTCTGGTGAATGCTTGTAAGTAGCTTAAGGCACTTTCAAAGGAAAGTGATTTTCTCTGAAAGAACAGCATTGAGAAGGTGAAGCAACACTCCATTCACTTTGAACAGTGAATTGAAGTGTATGAAGAGACTACTTCTCTTTCAGAGAAATGCATGTGATTTTCTGTGAATGCTTGTAAGTAGCTTAAGGCTCTTTCAAAGGAAAGTGATTTTCTCTGAAAGGACAGCATTTAGAAAGTGAAGCAACACTCCATTCACTTCGCACAGTGAATTGAAGTGTTGGAAGAGAATGCTTCTCTTTCAGAGAAATGCATGTGAGTTTCTTGTGAATGCGAGACAGTTGCTTAAGGCACTTTCAAACAAAAGTGATTTTCTCTGAAAGTACAGCATTTAGAAAGTGAAGCAACACCCATTCACTTCGCACAGTGAATTGAAGTGTTGGAACAGACTGCTTCTCTTTCAGAGAAGCGCATGTGAGTTTCTGGTGAATGCTTGTAAGTAGCTTAAGGCACTTTCAAAGGAAAGTGATTTTCTCTGAAAGGACAGCATTTAGAAAGTGAAGCAACACTCCATTCCCTTCGTGCAGTGAATTGAAGTGTTGAAACAGAGTGCTTCTCTTTCATAGAATCGCATTAGTGTTTCTTGGGAATGCTTGCAAGTTGCTTAAGGCACTTTCAAAGGAACGTGATTTTCTCTGAAAGGACAGCATTTAGAAAGTGAAGCAACACTCCATTCACGTCGCACAGTGAATTGAAGTGTTGGAACAGACTGCTTCAATTTCAGAGAAATGCATGTGAGTTTCTGTTGAATGCTTGTAAGTAGCTTAAGGCACTTTCAAAGGAAAGTGATTTTCTCTGAAAGGACATAATTTAGAAAGTGAAGCAACACTCCATTCACTTCGCACAGTGAATTGAAGTGTTGGAACAGACTCCTTCTCTTTCAGAGAAACAGATGTGAGTTTTTTCTGAATGCTTGTAAGTAGATTAAGGCAGTTTCAAAGGAAAGTGATTTTCTCTGAAAGGACAGCATTTAGAAAGTGAGGCAACACTCCATTCACTTCGCACAGTATATTGAAGTGTTGGAAGAGACTGCTTCTGTTTTAGAGAAACGCATGTGAGTTTTTTGCGATTGCTTGAAAGTAGTTTAAGGCACTTTCAAAGGAAAGTGATTTTCTCTGAAAGGACAGCATTTAGAAAGTGAAGCAACACTCCATTCACTTCGCACAGTGAATTGAAGTGTTGGAACAGACTGCTTCTCTTTCAGAGAAATGCATGTGAGTTTTTGTTGAATGCTTGTAAGTAGCTTATGGCACTTTCAAAGGAAAGTGATTTTCTCTGAAAGGACAGCATTTAGAAAGTGAAGCAACACTCCATTCCCTTCGTGCAGTGAATTGAAGTGTTGGAACAGACTGCTTCTCTTTCAGAGAAATGCATGTGAGTTTCTGTTGAATGCTTGTAAGTAGCTTACAAGCTCTTTCAAACAGAATTGATTTTCTCTGAAAGGACAGCATTTAGAAAGTAAAGCAACACTCCATTCCCTTCGTGCAGTGAATTGAAGTGTTGGAACATACTGCTTCCCTTTCATAGCAACACATAAGTGTTTCTTGTGAATGCTTGTATGTAGCTAAAGACACTTTCAAAGGAAAGTGATTTTCTCTGAAAGGACAGCATTTAGAAAGTGAAGCAACACTCCATTCACTTCGCACAGTGAATTGAAGTGTTGGAACAGACTGCTTCTCTTTCAGAGAAGCGCATGTGAGTTTCAGGTGAATGCTTGTAAGTAGCTTAAGGCACTTTCAAAGGAAAGTGATTTTCTCTGAAAGGACAGCATTTAGAAAGTGAAGCAACACTCCATTCACTTCGTACACTGAATTGAAGTTTTGGAACAGACTGCTTCTATTTCAGAGAAATGCATGTGAATTTCTGGTGAATGCTTGTAAGTAGCTTAAGGCACTTTCAAAGGAAAGTGATTTTCTCTGAAAGAACAGCATTGAGAAGGTGAAGCAACACTCCATTCACTTTGCACAGTGAATTGAAGTGTATGAAGAGACTACTTCTCTTTCAGAGAAATGCATGTGAGTTTCTGTTGAATGCTTGTAAGTAGCTTAAGGCTCTTTCAAAGGAAAGTGATTTTCTCTGAAAGGACAGCATTTAGAAAGTGAAGCAACACTCCATTCACTTCGCACAGTGAATTGAAGTGTTGGAAGAGAATGCTTCTCTTTAGGAGAAATGCATGTGAGTTTCTTGTGAATGCGTGACAGTTGCTTAAGGCACTTTGAAACAAAAGTGATTTTCTCTGAAAGTACAGCATTTAGAAAGTGAAGCAACACCCATTCACTTCGCACAGTGAATTGAAGTGTTGGAACAGACTGCTTCTCTTTCAGAGAAGCGCATGTGAGTTTCTGGTGAATGCTTGTAAGTAGCTTAAGGCACTTTCAAAGGAAAGTGATTTTCTCTGAAAGGACAGCATTTAGAAAGTGAAGCAACACTCCATTCCCTTCGTGCAGTGAATTGAAGTGTTGAAACAGAGTGCTTCTCTTTCATAGAATCGCATTAGTGTTTCTTGGGAATGCTTGCAAGTTGCTTAAGGCACTTTCAAAGGAACGTGATTTTCTCTGAAAGGACAGCATTTAGAAAGTGAAGCAACACTCCATTCACTTCGCACAGTGAATTGAAGTGTTGGAACAGACTGCTTCAATTTCAGAGAAATGCATGTGAGTTTCTGTTGAATGCTTGTAAGTAGCTTAAGGCACTTTCAAAGGAAAGTGATTTTCTCTGAAAGGACATAATTTAGAAAGTGAAGCAACACTCCATTCACTTCGCACAGTGAATTGAAGTGTTGGAACAGACTCCTTCTCTTTCAGAGAAACAGATGTGAGTTTTTTCTGAATGCTTGTAAGTAGATTAAGGCAGTTTCAAAGGAAAGTGATTTTCTCTGAAAGGACAGCATTTAGAAAGTGAGGCAACACTCCATTCACTTCGCACAGTATATTGAAGTGTTGGAAGAGACTGCTTCTGTTTTAGAGAAACGCATGTGAGTTTTTTGCGATTGCTTGAAAGTAGTTTAAGGCACTTTCAAAGGAAAGTGATTTTCTCTGAAAGGACAGCATTTAGAAAGTGAAGCAACACTCCATTCACTTCGCACAGTGAATTGAAGTGTTGAAACAGACTGCTTCTCTTTCAGAGAAACGCATGTGAGTTTCTTCCTAATGGTTGCAAGTAACTTATGGTACTATCAAAGGAAAGTGATTTTCTCTGAAAGGACAGCATTTAGAAAGTGAAGCAACACTCCATTCACTTCGCACAGTGAATTGAAGTGTTGGAACAGACTGCTTCTCTTTCAGAGAAACGCATGTGAGTTTCTTCCTAATGCTTTCAAGTAACTTAAGGCACTATCAAAGGAAAGTGATTTTCTCTGAAAGGACAGCATTTAGAAAGTGTAGCAACACTCCATTCACTTCGCACAGTGAATTGAAGTTTTGTAACAGACTGCTTCTATTTCAGAGAAATGCATGTGAATTTCTGGTGAATGCTTGTAAGTAGCTTAAGGCACTTTCAAGGGAAAGTGATTTTCTCTGAAAGAACAGCATTGAGAAGGTGAAGCAACACTCCATTCACTTTGCACAGTGAATTGAAGTGTCGGAAGAGATTGTTTCTCTTGCAGAGAAATGCATTTGAGTTTCTGTTGAATGTTTGTAAGTAGCTTAAGGCTCTTTCAAAGGAAAGTGATTTTCTCTGAAAGGACAGCATTTAGAAAGTGAAGCAATACTCCGTTCCCTTCGTGCAGTGATTTGAAGTGTTGGAACAGAGTGCTTCTCTTTCAGAGAAATACATGTGAGTTTCTGTTGAATGCTTGTAAGTAGCTTAAGTCACTTTCAAAGGAAAGTGATTTTCTCTGAAAGGACAGCATTTAGAAAGTGAAGCAACACTCCATTCACTTCGTGCAGTGAATTGAAGTGTTGGAACAGAGTGCTTCTCTTTCATAGAAACGCATTAGTGTTTCTTGTGAATGCTTGCAAGTTGCTTAAAGCACTTTCAAAGGAAAGTGATTTTCTCTGAAAGGAAAGCATTTAGAAAGTGAAGCAACACTCCATTCACTTCGCACTGTGAATTGAAGTGTTGGAACAGACTGCTTCTCTTTCAGAAAACTGCATGTGAGTTTCTGTTGAATGCTTGTAAGTAGCTTAAGGCACTTTCAAAGGAAAGTGATTTTCTCTGAAAGGACATAATTTAGAAAGTGAAGCAACACTCCATTCACTTCGCACAGTGAATTGAAGTGTTGGAACAGACTCCTTCTCTTTCAGAGAAACAGATGTGAGTTTTTTCTGAATGCTTGTAAGTAGATTAAGGCAGTTTCAAAGGAAAGTGATTTTCTCTGAAAGGACAGCATTTAGAAAGTGAGGCAACACTCCATTCACTTCGCACAGTATATTGAAGTGTTGGAAGAGACTGCTTCTGTTTTAGAGAAACGCATGTGAGTTTTTTGCGATTGCTTGAAAGTAGTTTAAGGCACTTTCAAAGGAAAGTGATTTTCTCTGAAAGGACAGCATTTAGAAAGTGAAGCAACACTCCATTCACTTCGCACAGTGAATTGAAGTGTTGGAACAGACTGCTTCTCTTTCAGAGAAATGCATGTGAGTTTTTGTTGAATGCTTGTAAGTAGCTTATGGCACTTTCAAAGGAAAGTGATTTTCTCTGAAAGGACAGCATTTAGAAAGTGAAGCAACACTCCATTCCCTTCGTGCAGTGAATTGAAGTGTTGGAACAGACTGCTTCTCTTTCAGAGAAATGCATGTGAGTTTCTGTTGAATGCTTGTAAGTAGCTTACAAGCTCTTTCAAACAGAATTGATTTTCTCTGAAAGGACAGCATTTAGAAAGTAAAGCAACACTCCATTCCCTTCGTGCAGTGAATTGAAGTGTTGGAACATACTGCTTCCCTTTCATAGAAACACATAAGTGTTTCTTGTGAATGCTTGTATGTAGCTAAAGACACTTTCAAAGGAAAGTGATTTTCTCTGAAAGGACAGCATTTAGAAAGTGAAGCAACACTCCATTCACTTCGCACAGTGAATTGAAGTGTTGGAACAGACTGCTTCTCTTTCAGAGAAGCGCATGTGAGTTTCAGGTGAATGCTTGTAAGTAGCTTAAGGCACTTTCAAAGGAAAGTGATTTTCTCTGAAAGGACAGCATTTAGAAAGTGAAGCAACACTCCATTCACTTCGTACACTGAATTGAAGTTTTGGAACAGACTGCTTCTATTTCAGAGAAATGCATGTGAATTTCTGGTGAATGCTTGTAAGTAGCTTAAGGCACTTTCAAAGGAAAGTGATTTTCTCTGAAAGAACAGCATTGAGAAGGTGAAGCAACACTCCATTCACTTTGCACAGTGAATTGAAGTGTATGAAGAGACTACTTCTCTTTCAGAGAAATGCATGTGAGTTTCTGTTGAATGCTTGTAAGTAGCTTAAGGCTCTTTCAAAGGAAAGTGATTTTCTCTGAAAGGACAGCATTTAGAAAGTGAAGCAACACTCCATTCACTTCGCACAGTGAATTGAAGTGTTGGAAGAGAATGCTTCTCTTTCAGAGAAATGCATGTGAGTTTCTTGTGAATGCGTGACAGTTGCTTAAGGCACTTTCAAACAAAAGTGATTTTCTCTGAAAGTACAGCATTTAGAAAGTGAAGCAACACCCATTCACTTCGCACAGTGAATTGAAGTGTTGGAACAGACTGCTTCTCTTTCAGAGAAGCGCATGTGAGTTTCTGGTGAATGCTTGTAAGTAGCTTAAGGCACTTTCAAAGGAAAGTGATTTTCTCTGAAAGGACAGCATTTAGAAAGTGAAGCAACACTCCATTCCCTTCGTGCAGTGAATTGAAGTGTTGAAACAGAGTGCTTCTCTTTCATAGAATCGCATTAGTGTTTCTTGGGAATGCTTGCAAGTTGCTTAAGGCACTTTCAAAGGAACGTGATTTTCTCTGAAAGGACAGCATTTAGAAAGTGAAGCAACACTCCATTCACTTCGCACAGTGAATTGAAGTGTTGGAACAGACTGCTTCAATTTCAGAGAAATGCATGTGAGTTTCTGTTGAATGCTTGTAAGTAGCTTAAGGCACTTTCAAAGGAAAGTGATTTTCTCTGAAAGGACATAATTTAGAAAGTGAAGCAACACTCCATTCACTTCGCACAGTGAATTGAAGTGTTGGAACAGACTCCTTCTCTTTCAGAGAAACAGATGTGAGTTTCTTCTGAATGCTTGTAAGTAGATTAAGGCAGTTTCAAAGGAAAGTGATTTTCTCTGAAAGGACAGCATTTAGAAAGTGAGGCAACACTCCATTCACTTCGCACAGTATATTGAAGTGTTGGAAGAGACTGCTTCTGTTTTAGAGAAACGCATGTGAGTTTTTTGCGATTGCTTGAAAGTAGTTTAAGGCACTTTCAAAGGAAAGTGATTTTCTCTGAAAGGACAGCATTTAGAAAGTGAAGCAACACTCCATTCACTTCGCACAGTGAATTGAAGTGTTGAAACAGACTGCTTCTCTTTCAGAGAAACGCATGTGAGTTTCTTCCTAATGGTTGCAAGTAACTTATGGTACTATCAAAGGAAAGTGATTTTCTCTGAAAGGACAGCATTTAGAAAGTGAAGCAACACTCCATTCACTTCGCACAGTGAATTGAAGTGTTGGAACAGACTGCTTCTCTTTCAGAGAAACGCATGTGAGTTTCTTCCTAATGCTTTCAAGTAACTTAAGGCACTATCAAAGGAAAGTGATTTTCTCTGAAAGGACAGCATTTAGAAAGTGTAGCAACACTCCATTCACTTCGCACAGTGAATTGAAGTTTTGTAACAGACTGCTTCTATTTCAGAGAAATGCATGTGAATTTCTGGTGAATGCTTGTAAGTAGCTTAAGGCACTTTCAAGGGAAAGTGATTTTCTCTGAAAGAACAGCATTGAGAAGGTGAAGCAACACTCCATTCACTTTGCACAGTGAATTGAAGTGTTGGAAGAGATTGTTTCTCTTGCAGAGAAATGCATTTGAGTTTCTGTTGAATGTTTGTAAGTAGCTTAAGGCTCTTTCAAAGGAAAGTGATTTTCTCTGAAAGGACAGCATTTAGAAAGTGAAGCAATACTCCGTTCCCTTCGTGCAGTGATTTGAAGTGTTGGAACAGAGTGCTTCTCTTTCAGAGAAATACATGTGAGTTTCTGTTGAATGCTTGTAAGTAGCTTAAGTCACTTTCAAAGGAAAGTGATTTTCTCTGAAAGGACAGCATTTAGAAAGTGAAGCAACACTCCATTCACTTCGTGCAGTGAATTGAAGTGTTGGAACAGAGTGCTTCTCTTTCATAGAAACGCATTAGTGTTTCTTGTGAATGCTTGCAAGTTGCTTAAGGCACTTTCAAAGGAAAGTGATTTTCTCTGAAAGGAAAGCATTTAGAAAGTGAAGCAACACTCCATTCACTTCGCACTGTGAATTGAAGTGTTGGAACAGACTGCTTCTCTTTCAGAAAACTGCATGTGAGTTTCTGTTGAATGCTTGTAAGTAGCTTAAGGCACTTTCAAAGGAAAGTGATTTTCTCTGAAAGGAAAGCATTTAGAAAGTGAAGCAACACTCCATTCACTTCGCACAGTGAATTGAAGTGTTGGAAGAGAAGGTTTCTCTTTCAGGGAAATGCATGTGAGTTTCTTGTGAATGCTTGAAAGTTTCTTAAGGCACTTTCAAACAAAAGAGATTTTCTCTGAAAGTACAGCATTTAGAAAGTAAAGCAACACTCCATTCACTTCGCACAGTGAATTGAAGTGTTGGAACAGACTGCTTCTCTTACAGAGAAATGCATGTGCGTTTCTTTGAACGCTTGTAAGTAGCTTAAGGCACTTTCAAAGGAAAGTGATTTTCTCTGAAAGGACAGCATTTAGAAAGTGAAGCAACACTCCATTCACTTCGCACAGTGAGTTGAAGTGTTGGAAAAGACTGCTTCTTTCAGAGAAACAGATGTGAGTTTCTTCTGAATGCTTGTAAGTAGATTAAGGCAGTTTCAAAGGAAAGTGGTTTTCTCTGAAAGGACAGCATTTAGAAAATGAAGCAACACTCCATTCACTTCGCACACTGAAAGAAGTTTTGGAACAGACTGCTTCTCTTTCAGAGAAACGCATGTGAGTTTCATCCTAATGCTTGTAAGTACCTTAAGGCACTTTCAAAGGAAAGTGATTTTCTCTGAAAGGACAGCACTTAGAATGTGAAGCAACACTCCATTCACTTCGCACAGTGAACTGAAGTGTTGGAAGAGACTGCTTCTGTTTCAGAGAAACGCATGTGAGTTTTTTGTGATGCTTGCAAGTAGCTTAAGGCACTTTAAAAGGAAAGTGATTTTCTCTGAAAGGACAGCATTTAGAAAGTGAAGCAACACCCCATTCACTTCGCACAGTGAATTGAAGTGTTGGAACAGACTGGTTCTCTTTCAGAGAAATGCATGTGAGTTTTTGTTGAATGCTTGTAAGTAGCTTATGGCACTTTCAAAGGAAAGTGATTTTCTCTGAAAGGACAGCATTTAGAAAGTGAAGCAACACTCCATTCCCTTCGTGCAGTTAATTGAAGTGTTGGAACAGACTGCTTCTCTTTCAGAGAAATGCATGTGAGTTTCTGTTGAATGCTTGTAAGTAGCTTACAAGCTCTTTCAAACAGAATTGATTTTCTCTGAAAGGACAGCATTTAGAAAGTAAAGCAACACTCCATTCCCTTAATGCAGTGAATTGAAGTGTTGGAACATACTGCTTCCCTTTCATAGAAACACATAAGTGTTCTTGTGAATGCTTGTATGTAGCTTAAGGCACTTTCAAAGGAAAGTGATTTTCTCTGAAAGGACAGCATTTAGAAAGTGAAGCAACACTCCATTCACTTCGCACAGTGAATTGAAGTGTTGGAACAGACTGCTTCTGTTTCAGAGAAACGCATGTGAGTTTCTTCCAAATGCTTGCAAGTAACTTAAGGCACTTTCAAAGGAAAGTGATTTTCTCTGAAAGGACAGCATTTAGAAAGTGAAGCAACACTCCATTCACTTCGTACACTGAATTGAAGTGTTGGAAGAGAAGGCTTCTCTTTCAGAGAAATGCATGTGAGTTTCTTGTGAATGCGTGACAGTTGCTTAAGGCACTTTAAACAAAAGTGATTTTCTCTGAAAGTACAGCATTTAGAAAGTGAAGCAACACTCCATTCACTTCGCACAGTGAATTGAAGTGTTGGAACAGACTGCTTCTCTTTCAGAGAAGCGCATGTGAGTTTCTTCCTAATGCTTGCAAGTAACTTAAGGCACTTTCAAAGGAAAGTGATTTTCTCTGAAAGGAAAGCATTTAGAAAGTGAAGCAACACTCCATTCACTTCGCACAGTGAATTGAAGTGTTGGAACAGACTGCTTCTCTTTCAGAGAAACAGATGTGAGTTTTTTCTGAATGCTTGTAAGTAGATTAAGGCAGTTTCAAAGGAAAGTGATTTTCTCTGAAAGGACAGCATTTAGAAAGTGAGGCAACACTCCATTCACTTCGCACAGTATATTGAAGTGTTGGAAGAGACTGCTTCTGTTTCAGAGAAACGCATGTGAGTTTTTTGCGATTGCTTGAAAGTAGTTTAAGGCACTTTCAAAGGAAAGTGATTTTCTCTGAAAGGACAGCATTTAGAAAGTGAAGCAACACTCCATTCACTTCGCACATTGAATTGAAGTGTTGGAACAGACTGCTTCTCTTTCAGAGAAACGCATGTGAGTTTCTTCCTAATGGTTGCAAGTAACTTAAGGTACTATCAAAGGAAAGTGATTTTCTCTGAAAGGACAGCATTTAGAAAGTGAAGCAACACTCCATTCACTTCGCACAGTGAATTGAAGTGTTGGAACAGACTGCTTCTCTTTCAGAGAAACGCATGTGAGTTTCTTCCTAATGCTTGCAAGTAACTTAAGGCACTATCAAAGGAAAGTGATTTTCTCTGAAAGGACAGCATTTAGAAAGTGTAGCAACACTCCATTCACTTCGCACAGTGAATTGAAGTTTTGGAACAGACTGCTTCTATTTCAGAGAAATGCATGTGAATTTCTGGTGAATGATTGCAAGTAGCTTAAGGCACTTTCAAGGGAAAGTGATTTTCTCTGAAAGAACAGCATTGAGAAGGTGAAGCAACACTCCATTCACTTTGCACAGTGAATTGAAGAGTTGGAAGAGATTGTTTCTCTTGCAGAGAAATGCATGTGAGTTTCTGTTGAATGTTTGTAAGTAGCTTAAGGCTCTTTCAAAGGAAAGTGATTTTCTCTGAAAGGACAGCATTTAGAAAGTGAAGCAATACTCCGTTCCCTTCGTGCAGTGAATTGAAGTGTTGGAACAGAGTGCTTCTCTTTCAGAGAAATACATGTGAGTTTCTGTTGAATGCTTGTAAGTAGCTTAAGTCACTTTCAAAGGAAAGTGATTTTCTCTGAAAGGACAGCATTTAGAAAGTGAAGCAACACTCCATTCACTTCGTGCAGTGAATTGAAGTGTTGGAACAGAGTGCTTCCCTTTTATAGAAACGCATTAGTGTTTCTTGTGAATGCTTGCAAGTTGCTTAAGGCACTTTGAAAGGAAAGTGATTTTCTCTGAAAGGAAAGCATTTAGAAAGTGAAGCAACACTCCATTCACTTCGCACAGTGAATTGAAGTGTTGGAACAGACTGCTTCTCTTTCAGAAAACTGCATGTGAGTTTCTGTTGAATGCTTGTAAGTAGCTTAAGGCACTTTCAAAGGAAAGTGATTTTCTCTGAAAGGAAAGCATTTAGAAAGTGAAGCAACACTCCATTCACTTCGCACAGTGAATTGAAGTGTTGGAAGAGAAGGTTTCTATTTCAGGGAAATGCATGTGAGTTTCTTGTGAATGCTTGAAAGTTTCTTAAGGCACTTTCAAACAAAAGAGATTTTCTCTGAAAGTACAGCATTTAGAAAGTAAAGCAACACTCCATTCACTTCGCACAGTGACTTGAAGTGTTGGAACAGACTGCTTCTCTTACAGAGAAATGCATGTGAGTTTCTGTTGAATGCTTGTAAGTAGCTTAAGGCACTTTCAAAGGAAAGTGCTTTTCTCTGAAAGGACAGCACTTAGAAAGTGAAGCAACACTCCATTCACTTCGCACAGTGAGTTGAAGTGTTGGAACAGACTGCTTCTTTCAGAGAAACAGATGTGAGTTTCTGTTGAATGCTTGTAAGTAGCTTAAGGCACTTTCAAAGGAAAGTGATTTTCTCTGAAAGGACAGCAGTTAAAATGTGAAGCAACACTCCATTCACTTCGCACAGTGAATTGAAGTGTTGGAAGAGACTGCTTCTGTTTCAGAGAAACGCATGTGAGTTTTTTGTGATGCTTGAAAGTAGTTTAAGGCACTTTCAAAGGAAAGTGATTTTCTCTGAAAGGACAGCATTTAGAAAGTGAAGCAACACTCCATTCACTTCGCACAGTGAATTGAAGTGTTGGAACAGACGGCTTCTCTTTCAGAGAAATGCATGTGAGTTTTTGTTGAATGCTTGTAAGTAGCTTAAGGCACTTTCAAAGGAAAGTGATTTTCTCTGAAAGGACAGCATTTAGAAAGTGAAGCAACACTCCATTCCCTTCGTGCAGTGAATTGAAATGTTGGAACAGACTGCTTCTCTTTCAGAGAAACAGATGTGAGTTTCTGTTGAATGCTTGTAAGTAGCTTAAGGCACTTTCAAAGGAATGTGATTTTCTCTGAAAGGACAGCATTTAGAAAGTGGAGCAACTCTCCATTCACTTCGTGCAGTGAATTGAAGTGTTGGAACAGACTGCTTCTCTTTCAGAGAAATGCATGTGAGTTTCTGTTGAATGCTTGTAAGTAGCTTAAGGCTCTTTCAAAGGAAAGTGATTTTCTCTGAAAGGACAGCATTTAGAAAGTGAGGCAACACTCCATTCACTTCGCACAGTGAATTGAAGTGTTGGAAGAGACTGCTTCTGTTTCAGAGAAACGCATGTGAGTTGTTTGTGATTGCTTGAAAGTAGTTTAAGGCACTTTCAAAGGAAAGTGATTTTCTCTGAAAGGACAGCATTTAAAAAGTGAAGCAACACTCCATTCACTTCGCACAGTGAATTGAAGCGTTGGAACAGACTGCTTCTCTTTCAGAGAAATGCATGTGAGTTTTTGTTGAATGCTTGTAAGTAGCTTATGGCACTTTCAAAGGAAAGTGATTTTCTCTGAAAGGACAGCATTTAGAAAGTGAAGCAACACTCCATTCCCTTCGTGCAGTGAATTGAAGTGTTGGAACAGACTGCTTCTCTTTCAGAGAAATGCATGTGAGTTTCTGTTGAATGCTTGTAAGTAGCTTACAAGCTCTTTCAAACAGAATTGATTTTCTCTGAAAGGACAGCATTTAGAAAGTAAAGCAACACTCCATTCCCTTCGTGCAGTGAATTGAACTGTTGGAACATACTGCTTCCCTTTCATAGAAACACATAAGTGTTTCTTGTGAATGCTTGTATGTAGCTTAAGGCACTTTCAAAGGAAAGTGATTTTCTCTGAAAGGACAGCATTTAGAAAGTGAAGCAACACTCCATTCACTTCGCACAGTGAATTGAAGTGTTGGAACAGACTGCTTCTCTTTCAGAGAAACGCATGTGAGTTTCTTCCTAATGCTTGCAAGTAACTTAGGGCACTTTCAAAGGAAAGTGATTTTCTCTGAAAGGACAGCATTTAGAAAGTGAAGCAACACTCCATTCACTTCGCACAGTGAGTTGAAGTGTTGGAACAGACAGCTTCTCTTTCAGAGAAGCGCATGTGAGTTTCAGGTGAATGCTTGTAAGTAGCTTAAGGCACTTTCAAAGGAAAGTGATTTTCTCTGAAAGGACAGCATTTAGAAAGTGAAGCAACACTCCATTCACTTCGTACACTGAATTGAAGTGTTGGAAGAGAAGGCTTCTCTTTCAGAGAAATGCATGTGAGTTTCTTGTGAATGTGTGACAGTTGCTTAAGGCACTTTAAACAAAAGTGATTTTCTCTGAAAGGACAGCATTTAGAAAGTGAAGCAACACTCCATTCACTTCGCACAGTGAATTGAAGTGTTGGAACAGACTGCTTCTCTTTCAGAGAAGCGCATGTGAGTTTCTGGTGAATGCTTGTAAGTAGCTTAAGGCACTTTCAAAGGAAAGTGATTTTCTCTGAAAGGACAGCATTTAGAAAGTGAAGCAACACTCCATTCACTTCGCACAGTGAATTGAAGTGTTGGAAGAGACTGCTTCTGTTTCAGAGAAACGCATGTGAGTTTTTTGCGATTGCTTGAAAGTAGTTTAAGGCACTTTCAAAGGAAAGTGATTTTCTCTGAAAGGACAGCATTTAGAAAGGGAAGCAACACTCCATTCACTTCGCACAGTGAATTGAAGTGTTGGAACAGACTGCTTCTCTTTCAGAGAAACGCATGTGAGTTTCTTCCTAATGGTTGCAAGTAACTTAAGGTACTATCAAAGGAAAGTGATTTTCTCTGAACGGACAGCATTTAGAAAGTGTAGCAACAGTCCATTCACTTCGCACAGTGAATTGAAGTTTTGGAACAGACTGCTTCTATTTCAGAGAAATGCATGTGAATTTCTGGTGAATGCTTGTAAGTAGCTTAAGGCACTTTCAAAGGAAAGTGAGTTTCTCTGAAAGGACAGCATTTAGAAAGTGAAGCAACACTCCATTCACTTCGCACAGTGAATTGAAGTGTTGGAACAGACTGCTTCTCTTTCAGAGAAATGCATGTGAGTTTCTGTTGAATGCTTGTAAGTAGCTCAAGGCTCATTCAAAGGAAAGTGATTTTCTCTGAAAGGATAGCATTTAGAAATTGTTGCAATACTCCATTCACTTCGTGCGGTGAATTGAAGTGTTGGAACAGACTGCTTCTCTTTCAGAGAAACGCATTAGTGTTTCTTGTGAATGCTTTCAAGTAGCTTAAGGAACTCTCAAAGGAAATTGATTTTCTTTGAAAGGACAGCATTTAGAATGTGAAGCAACACTCCATTCACTTCGCACAGAGAATTGACGTGTTAGAACAGACTTCTCTTTCAGAGAAATGCATGTGTGTTTCTGTTGAATGCTTGTAAGTAGCTTAAGGCACTTTGAAAGAAAGTGATTTTCTCTGAAAGGACAGCATTTAGAAAGTGAAGCAACACTCCATTCACTTCGCACAGTGAATTGAAGTGTTGGAACAGACTGCTTCTCTTTCAGAGAAATGCATGTGAGTTTCTTCCTAATGCTTGTAAGTAGCTTAAGGCACTTTCAAAGGAAAGTAATTTTCTCTGAAAGGACAGCATTTAGAAAGTAAAGCAACACTCCATTCACTTCGCACAGTGACTTGAAGTGTTGGAACAGACTGCTTCTCTTACAGAGAAATGCATGTGAGTTTCTGTTGAATGCTTGTAAGTAGCTTAAGGCACTTTCAAAGGAAAGTGCTTTTCTCTGAAAGGACAGCACTTAGAAAGTGAAGCAACACTCCATTCACTTCGCACAGTGAGTTGAAGTGTTGGAACAGACTGCTTCTTTCAGAGAAACAGATGTGAGTTTCTGTTGAATGCTTGTAAGTAGCTTAAGGCACTTTCAAAGGAAAGTGATTTTCTCTGAAAGGACAGCAGTTAAAATGTGAAGCAACACTCCATTCACTTCGCACAGTGAATTGAAGTGTTGGAAGAGACTGCTTCTGTTTCAGAGAAACGCATGTGAGTTTTTTGTGATGCTTGAAAGTAGTTTAAGGCACTTTCAAAGGAAAGTGATTTTCTCTGAAAGGACAGCATTTAGAAAGTGAAGCAACACTCCATTCACTTCGCACAGTGAATTGAAGTGTTGGAACAGACGGCTTCTCTTTCAGAGAAATGCATGTGAGTTTTTGTTGAATGCTTGTAAGTAGCTTAAGGCACTTTCAAAGGAAAGTGATTTTCTCTGAAAGGACAGCATTTAGAAAGTGAAGCAACACTCCATTCCCTTCGTGCAGTGAATTGAAATGTTGGAACAGACTGCTTCTCTTTCAGAGAAACAGATGTGAGTTTCTGTTGAATGCTTGTAAGTAGCTTAAGGCACTTTCAAAGGAATGTGATTTTCTCTGAAAGGACAGCATTTAGAAAGTGGAGCAACTCTCCATTCACTTCGTGCAGTGAATTGAAGTGTTGGAACAGACTGCTTCTCTTTCAGAGAAATGCATGTGAGTTTCTGTTGAATGCTTGTAAGTAGCTTAAGGCTCTTTCAAAGGAAAGTGATTTTCTCTGAAAGGACAGCATTTAGAAAGTGAGGCAACACTCCATTCACTTCGCACAGTGAATTGAAGTGTTGGAAGAGACTGCTTCTGTTTCAGAGAAACGCATGTGAGTTGTTTGTGATTGCTTGAAAGTAGTTTAAGGCACTTTCAAAGGAAAGTGATTTTCTCTGAAAGGACAGCATTTAAAAAGTGAAGCAACACTCCATTCACTTCGCACAGTGAATTGAAGCGTTGGAACAGACTGCTTCTCTTTCAGAGAAATGCATGTGAGTTTTTGTTGAATGCTTGTAAGTAGCTTATGGCACTTTCAAAGGAAAGTGATTTTCTCTGAAAGGACAGCATTTAGAAAGTGAAGCAACACTCCATTCCCTTCGTGCAGTGAATTGAAGTGTTGGAACAGACTGCTTCTCTTTCAGAGAAATGCATGTGAGTTTCTGTTGAATGCTTGTAAGTAGCTTACAAGCTCTTTCAAACAGAATTGATTTTCTCTGAAAGGACAGCATTTAGAAAGTAAAGCAACACTCCATTCCCTTCGTGCAGTGAATTGAACTGTTGGAACATACTGCTTCCCTTTCATAGAAACACATAAGTGTTTCTTGTGAATGCTTGTATGTAGCTTAAGGCACTTTCAAAGGAAAGTGATTTTCTCTGAAAGGACAGCATTTAGAAAGTGAAGCAACACTCCATTCACTTCGCACAGTGAATTGAAGTGTTGGAACAGACTGCTTCTCTTTCAGAGAAACGCATGTGAGTTTCTTCCTAATGCTTGAAGTAACTTAGGGCACTTTCAAAGGAAAGTGATTTTCTCTGAAAGGACAGCATTTAGAAAGTGAAGCAACACTCCATTCACTTCGCACAGTGAGTTGAAGTGTTGGAACAGACAGCTTCTCTTTCAGAGAAGCGCATGTGAGTTTCAGGTGAATGCTTGTAAGTAGCTTAAGGCACTTTCAAAGGAAAGTGATTTTCTCTGAAAGGACAGCATTTAGAAAGTGAAGCAACACTCCATTCACTTCGTACACTGAATTGAAGTGTTGGAAGAGAAGGCTTCTCTTTCAGAGAAATGCATGTGAGTTTCTTGTGAATGTGTGACAGTTGCTTAAGGCACTTTAAACAAAAGTGATTTTCTCTGAAAGGACAGCATTTAGAAAGTGAAGCAACACTCCATTCACTTCGCACAGTGAATTGAAGTGTTGGAACAGACTGCTTCTCTTTCAGAGAAGCGCATGTGAGTTTCTGGTGAATGCTTGTAAGTAGCTTAAGGCACTTTCAAAGGAAAGTGATTTTCTCTGAAAGGACAGCATTTAGAAAGTGAAGCAACACTCCATTCACTTCGCACAGTGAATTGAAGTGTTGGAACAGACTGCTTCTCTTTCAGAGAAATGCATGTGAGTTTCTTCCTAATGCTTGTAAGTAGCTTAAGGCACTTTCAAAGGAAAGTAATTTTCTCTGAAAGGACAGCATTTAGAAAGTGAAGCAACACTCCATTCGTTTCGCACAGTGAATTGAAGTTTTGGACCAGACTGCTTCTATTACAGAGAAACGCATGTGTGTTTCTTCTTAATGCTTGAAAGTAGCTTAAGGCACTTTCAAAGGAAAGTGAGTTTCTCTGAAAGGACAGCATTTAGAAAGTGAAGCAACACTCCATTCACTTCGCACAGTGAATTGAAGTGTTGGAACAGACTGCTTCTCTTTCAGAGAAATGCATGTGAGTTTCTGTTGAATGCTTGTAAGTAGCTTACAAGCTCTTTCAAACAGAATTGATTTTCTCTGAAATGACAGCATTTAGAAAGTAAAGCAACACTCCATTCCCTTCGTGCAGTGAATTGAACTGTTGGAACATACTGCTTCCCTTTCATAGAAACACATAAGTGTTTCTTGTGAATGCTTGTATGTAGCTTAAGGCACTTTCAAAGGAAAGTGATTTTCTCTGAAAGGACAGCATTTAGAAAGTGAAGCAACACTCCATTCACTTCGCACAGTGAATTGAAGTGTTGGAACAGACTGCTTCTCTTTCAGAGAAACGCATGTGAGTTTCTTCCTAATGCTTGCAAGTAACTTAAGGCACTTTCAAAGGAAAGTGATTTTCTCTGAAAGGACAGCATTTAGAAAGTGAAGCAACACTCCATTCACTTCGCACAGTGAGTTGAAGTGTTGGAACAGACAGCTTCTCTTTCAGAGAAGCGCATGTGAGTTTCAGGTGAATGCTTGTAAGTAGCTTAAGGCACTTTCAAAGGAAAGTGATTTTCTCTGAAAGGACAGCATTTAGAAAGTGAAGCAACACTCCATTCACTTCGTACACTGAATTGAAGTGTTGGAAGAGAAGGCTTCTCTTTCAGAGAAATGCATGTGATTTTCTTGTGAATGCGTGACAGTTGCTTAAGGCACTTTAAACAAAAGTGATTTTCTCTGAAAGTACAGCATTTAGAAAGTGAAGCAACACTCCATTCACTTCGCACAGTGAATTGAAGTGTTGGAACAGACTGCTTCTCTTTCAGAGAAGCGCATGTGAGTTTCTGGTGAATGCTTGTAAGTAGCTTAAGGCACTTTCAAAGGAAAGTGATTTTCTCTGAAAGGACAGCATTTAGAAAGTGAAGCAACACTCCATTCACTTCACACAGTGAATTGAAGTGTTGGAAGAGACTGCTTCTGTTTCAGAGAAACGCATGTGAGTTTTTTGCGATTGCTTGAAAGTAGTTTAAGGCACTTTCAAAGGAAAGTGATTTTCTCTGAAAGGACAGCATTTAGAAAGTGAAGCAACACTCCATTCACTTCGCACAGTGAATTGAAGTGTTGGAACAGACTGCTTCTCTTTCAGAGAAACGCATGTGAGTTTCTTCCTAATGGTTGCAAGTAACTTAAGTTACTATCAAAGGAAAGTGATTTTCTCTGAAAGGACAGCATTTAGAAATACTTACAACACTCCATTCACTTCGCACAGTGAATTGAAGTGTTGGAACAGACTGCTTCTCTTTCAGAGAAACGCATGTGAGTTTCTTCCTAATGCTTGCAAGAAACTTAAGGCACTATCAAAGGAAAGTGATTTTCTCTGAAAGGACAGCATTTAGAAAGTGTAGCAACAGTCCATTCACTTCGCACAGTGAATTGAAGTTTTGGAACAGACTGCTTCTATTTCAGAGAAATGCATGTGAATTTCTGGTGAATGCTTGTAAGTAGCTTAAGGCACTTTCAAAGGAAAGTGAGTTTCTCTGAAAGGACAGCATTTAGAAAGTGAAGCAACACTCCATTCACTTCGCACAGTGAATTGAAGTGTTGGAACAGACTGCTTCTCTTTCAGAGAAATGCATGTGAGTTTCTGTTGAATGCTTGTAAGTAGCTCAAGGCTCATTCAAAGGAAAGTAATTTTCTCTGAAAGGACAGCATTTAGAAAGTGAAGCAACACTCCATTCGTTTCGCACAGTGAATTGAAGTTTTGGACCAGACTGCTTCTATTACAGAGAAACGCATGTGTGTTTCTTCTTAATGCTTGAACGTAGCTTAAGGCACTTTCAAAGGAAAGTGATTTTCTCTGAAAGGACAATATTTAGAAAGTGAGGCAACACTCCATTCACTTAGCACAGTGAATTGAAGTGTTGGAACAGACTACATCTCTTTCAGAGAAACGTATGTGAGTTTCTGGTGAATGCTTGTAAGTAGCTTAAGGCACTTTCAAAGGAAAGTGATTTTCTCTGAAAGGACAGAATTTGGAAAGTGAAGCAACACTCCATTCACTTTGCACAGTGAATTGAAGTGTTGGAACAGATTGCTTCTCTTTCAGAGAAATGCATGTGAGTTTTTGTTGAATGCTTGTAAGTAGCTTAAGGCACTTTCAAAGGAAAGTGATTTTCTCTGAAAGGACAGCATTTAGAAAGTGAGGCAACACTCCATTCACTTCGCACAGTGAATTGAAGTGTTGGAACAGACTGCTTCTCTTTCAGAGAAACGCATGTGAGTTTCTTCCTAATGCTTGCAAGTCGCTTAAGGCACTTTCAAAGGAAAGTGATTTTCTCTGAAAGGACAAAATTTAGAAAGTGAAGCAACACTCCATTCACTTCGCACAGTGAATTGAAGTGTTGGAACGACTGCTTCTCTTTCAGAGAAACGCATGTGAGTTTCTTCCTAATGCTTGCAAGTAGCTTATGGTACTTTCAAAGGAAAGTGATTTTCTCTGAAAGGACAGCATTTAGAAAGTGAAACAACACTCCATTCACTTCGCTCAGTGAATTGAAGTATTGGAACAGACTGCTTCTCTTTCAGAGAAACGCATGTGAGTTTCTGGTGAATGCTTGTAAGTAGCTTAAGGCACTTTCAAAGGAAAGTGATTTTCTCTGAAAGGACAGCATTTAGAAAGGGAAGCAACACTCCATTCCCTTCGTGCAGTGAATTGAAGTGTTGGAATAGAGTGCTACTCTTTCATAGAAATGCATTAGTGTTTCTTGTGAATACTTAAAAGTTGCTTAAGGCACTTTCAAAGGAAAGTGATTTTCTCTGAAGGGACAGCATTTAGAAAGTGAAGCAACACTCCATTCACTTCGCACAGTGAATTGAAGTGTTGGAGCAGACTGCTTCTCTTTCAGAGAAACGCATGTGAGTTTCTTCCTAATGCTTGCAAGTAGCTTAAGGCACTTTCAAAGGAAAGTGATTTTCTCTGAAAGAACAGCATTTAGAAAGTGAAGCAACACTCCATTCACTTTGCACAGTGAATTGAAGTGTTGGAACAGACTGCTTCTCTTTCAGAGAAACGCATGTGAGTTTCTGTTAAATGCTTGTAAGTAGCTTAAGGCACTTTCAAAGGAAAGTGATTTTCTCTGAAAGGACAGCATTTAGAAAGTCAGGCAACACTCCATTCACTTCACACAGTGAATTGAAGTGTTGGAACAGACTGCTTCTCTTTCAGAGTAACGCTTGTGAGTTTCTTCCTAATGCTTGCAAGTAGCTTATGGCACTATGAAAGGAAAGTGATTTTCTCTGAAAAGACAGCATTTAGAAAGTGAGGCAACACTCCATTCCCTTCGCACAGTGAATTGAAGTGTTGGAACAGAGTGCTTCTCTTTCAGAGAAATGCATGTGTGTTTCTGTTGAATGCTTGTAAGTAGCTTAAGGCACTTTCAAAGGAAAGTGATTTTCTCTGAAAGGACAGCATTTCAAAAGTGAAGCAACACTGACCTCACTTCGCACAGTGAATTGAAGTGTTGGAACAGAGTGCTTCTCTTTCATAGAAACGCATTAGTGTTTCTTGTGAATGCTTGCAAGTTGCTTAAGGCACTTTCAAAGGAAAGTGATTTTCTCTGAAAGAAGAGCATTTAGAAAGTGAAGCAACACTCCATTCACTTTGCACAATTAATTGAAGTGTTGGAACAGACTGCTTCTCTTTCAGAGAAATGCATGTGAGTTTCTGTTGAATGCTTGTAATTAGCTTAAGGCACTTTCAAAGGAAAGTGATTTTCTCTGAAAGGACAGCATTTAGAAAGTGAAGCAACACTCCATTCACTTTGCACAGTGAATTGAAGTGTTGGAACAGACTGCTTCTCTTTCAGAGAAACGCATGTGAGTTTCTTCCTAATGCTTGCAAGTAGTTTATGGCACTTTCAAAGGAAAGTGATTTTCTCTGAAAGGACAGCATTTAGAAAGTGAAGCAACACTCCATTCACTTTGCACAGTGAATTGAAGTGTTGGAACAGACTGCTTCTCTTTCAGAGAAACGCATGTGAGTTTCTTCCTAATGCTTGCAAGTAGTTTATGGCACTTTCAAAGGAAAGTGATTTTCTCTGAAAGGACAGCATTTAGAAAGTGAAGCAACACTCCATTCACTTCGCACAATGAATTGAAGTGTTGGAACAGACTGCTTCTCTTTCAGAGAAACGCATGTGAGTTTCTTCCTAATGCTTGCAAGTAGCTTAAGGCACTTTCAAAGGAAAGTGATTTTCTCTGAAAGAACAGCATTTAGAAAGTGAAGCAACACTCCATTCACTTCGCACAGTGAATTGAAGTGTTGGAACAGACTGCTTCTCTTTCAGAGAAACGCATGTGAGTTTCTGTTAAATGCTTGTAAGTAGCTTAAGGCACTTTCAAAGGAAAGTGATTTTCTCTGAAAGGACAGCATTTAGAAAGTGAGGCAACACTCCATTCACTTCACACAGTGAATTGAAGTGTTGGAACAGACTGCTTCTCTTTCAGAGAAATGCATGTGAGTTTTTGTTGAATGCTTGTAAGTAGCTTATGGCACTTTCAAAGGAAAGTGATTTTCTCTGAAAGGACAGCATTTAGAAAGTGAAGCAACACTCCATTCCCTTCGTGCAGTGAATTGAAGTGTTGGAACAGACTGCTTCTCTTTCAGAGAAATGCATGTGAGTTTCTGTTGAATGCTTGTAAGTAGCTTACAAGCTCTTTCAAACAGAATTGATTTTCTCTGAAAGGACAGCATTTAGAAAGTAAAGCAACACTCCATTCCCTTCATGCAGTGAATTGAAGTGTTGGAACATACTGCTTCCCTTTCATAGAAACACATAAGTGTTCTTGTGAATGCTTGTATGTAGCTTAAGGCACTTTCAAAGGAAAGTGATTTTCTCTGAAAGGACAGCAATTAGAAAGTGAAGCAACACTCCATTCACTTCGCACAGTGAATTGAAGTGTTGGAACAGACTGCTTCTGTTTCAGAGAAACGCATGTGAGTTTCTTCCAAATGCTTGCAAGTAACTTAAGGCACTTTCAAAGGAAAGTGATTTTCTCTGAAAGGACAGCATTTAGAAAGTGAAGCAACACTCCATTCACTTCGTACACTGAATTGAAGTGTTGGAAGAGAAGGCTTCTCTTTCAGAGAAATGCATGTGAGTTTCTTGTGAATGCGTGACAGTTGCTTAAGGCACTTTAAACAAAAGTGATTTTCTCTGAAAGTACAGCATTTAGAAAGTGAAGCAACACTCCATTCACTTCGCACAGTGAATTGAAGTGTTGGAACAGACTGCTTCTCTTTCAGAGAAGCGCATGTGAGTTTCTTCCTAATGCTTGCAAGTAACTTAAGGCACTTTCAAAGGAAAGTGATTTTCTCTGAAAGGAAAGCATTTAGAAAGTGAAGCAACACTCCATTCACTTCGCACAGTGAATTGAAGTGTTGGAACAGACTGCTTCTCTTTCAGAGAAACAGATGTGAGTTTTTTCTGAATGCTTGTAAGTAGATTAAGGCAGTTTCAAAGGAAAGTGATTTTCTCTGAAAGGACAGCATTTAGAAAGTGAGGCAACACTCCATTCACTTCGCACAGTATATTGAAGTGTTGGAAGAGACTGCTTCTGTTTCAGAGAAACGCATGTGAGTTTTTTGCGATTGCTTGAAAGTAGTTTAAGGCACTTTCAAAGGAAAGTGATTTTCTCTGAAAGGACAGCATTTAGAAAGTGAAGCAACACTCCATTCACTTCGCACAGTGAATTGAAGTGTTGGAACAGACTGCTTCTCTTTCAGAGAAACGCATGTGAGTTTCTTCCTAATGGTTGCAAGTAACTTAAGGTACTATCAAAGGAAAGTGATTTTCTCTGAAAGGACAGCATTTAGAAAGTGAAGCAACACTCCATTCACTTCGCACAGTGAATTGAAGTGTTGGAACAGACTGCTTCTCTTTCAGAGAAACGCATGTTAGTTTCTTCCTAATGCTTGCAAGTAACTTAAGGCACTATCAAAGGAAAGTGATTTTCTCTGAAAGGACAGCATTTAGAAAGTGTAGCAACACTCCATTCACTTCGCACAGTGAATTGAAGTTTTGGAACAGACTGCTTCTATTTCAGAGAAATGCATGTGAATTTCTGGTGAATGATTGCAAGTAGCTTAAGGCACTTTCAAGGGAAAGTGATTTTCTCTGAAAGAACAGCATTGAGAAGGTGAAGCAACACTCCATTCACTTTGCACAGTGAATTGAAGTGTTGGAAGAGATTGTTTCTCTTGCAGAGAAATGCATGTGAGTTTCTGTTGAATGTTTGTAAGTAGCTTAAGGCTCTTTCAAAGGAAAGTGATTTTCTCTGAAAGGACAGCATTTAGAAAGTGAAGCAATACTCCGTTCCCTTCGTGCAGTGAATTGAAGTGTTGGAACAGAGTGCTTCTCTTTCAGAGAAATACATGTGAGTTTCTGTTGAATGCTTGTAAGTAGCTTAAGTCACTTTCAAAGGAAAGTGATTTTCTCTGAAAGGACAGCATTTAGAAAGTGAAGCAACACTCCATTCACTTCGTGCAGTGAATTGAAGTGTTGGAACAGAGTGCTTCCCTTTTATAGAAACGCATTAGTGTTTCTTGTGAATGCTTGCAAGTTGCTTAAGGCACTTTGAAAGGAAAGTGATTTTCTCTGAAAGGAAAGCATTTAGAAAGTGAAGCAACACTCCATTCACTTCGCACAGTGAATTGAAGTGTTGGAACAGACTGCTTCTATTTCAGAGAAATGCATGTGAATTTCTGGTGAATGCTTGTAAGTAGCTTAAGGCACTTTCAAAGGAAAGTGAGTTTCTCTGAAAGGACAGCATTTAGAAAGTGAAGCAACACTCCATTCAATTCGCACAGTGAATTGAAGTGTTGGAACAGACTGCTTCTCTTTCAGAGAAATGCATGTGAGTTTCTGTTGAATGCTTGTAAGTAGCTCAAGGCTCATTCAAAGGAAAGTGATTTTCTCTGAAAGGATAGCATTTAGAAATTGTTGCAATACTCCATTCACTTCGTGCGGTGAATTGAAGTGTTGGAACAGACTGCTTCTCTTTCAGAGAAACGCATTAGTGTTTCTTGTGAATGCTTTCAAGTAGCTTAAGGAACTCTCAAAGGAAATTGATTTTCTTTGAAAGGACAGCATTTAGAATGTGAAGCAACACTCCATTCACTTCGCACAGAGAATTGACGTGTTAGAACAGACTTCTCTTTCAGAGAAATGCATGTGTGTTTCTGTTGAATGCTTGTAAGTAGCTTAAGGCACTTTGAAAGAAAGTGATTTTCTCTGAAAGGACAGCATTTAGAAAGTGAAGCAACACTCCATTCACTTCGCACAGTGAATTGAAGTGTTGGAACAGACTGCTTCTCTTTCAGAGAAATGCATGTGAGTTTCTTCCTAATGCTTGTAAGTAGCTTAAGGCACTTTCAAAGGAAAGTAATTTTCTCTGAAAGGACAGCATTTAGAAAGTGAAGCAACACTCCATTCGTTTCGCACAGTGAATTGAAGTTTTGGACCAGACTGCTTCTATTACAGAGAAACGCATGTGTGTTTCTTCTTAATGCTTGAAAGTAGCTTAAGGCACTTTCAAAGGAAAGTGAGTTTCTCTGAAAGGACAGCATTTAGAAAGTGAAGCAACACTCCATTCACTTCGCACAGTGAATTGAAGTGTTGGAACAGACTGCTTCTCTTTCAGAGAAATGCATGTGAGTTTCTGTTGAATGCTTGTAAGTAGCTTACAAGCTCTTTCAAACAGAATTGATTTTCTCTGAAATGACAGCATTTAGAAAGTAAAGCAACACTCCATTCCCTTCGTGCAGTGAATTGAACTGTTGGAACATACTGCTTCCCTTTCATAGAAACACATAAGTGTTTCTTGTGAATGCTTGTATGTAGCTTAAGGCACTTTCAAAGGAAAGTGATTTTCTCTGAAAGGACAGCATTTAGAAAGTGAAGCAACACTCCATTCACTTCGCACAGTGAATTGAAGTGTTGGAACAGACTGCTTCTCTTTCAGAGAAACGCATGTGAGTTTCTTCCTAATGCTTGCAAGTAACTTAAGGCACTTTCAAAGGAAAGTGATTTTCTCTGAAAGGACAGCATTTAGAAAGTGAAGCAACACTCCATTCACTTCGCACAGTGAGTTGAAGTGTTGGAACAGACAGCTTCTCTTTCAGAGAAGCGCATGTGAGTTTCAGGTGAATGCTTGTAAGTAGCTTAAGGCACTTTCAAAGGAAAGTGATTTTCTCTGAAAGGACAGCATTTAGAAAGTGAAGCAACACTCCATTCACTTCGTACACTGAATTGAAGTGTTGGAAGAGAAGGCTTCTCTTTCAGAGAAATGCATGTGATTTTCTTGTGAATGCGTGACAGTTGCTTAAGGCACTTTAAACAAAAGTGATTTTCTCTGAAAGTACAGCATTTAGAAAGTGAAGCAACACTCCATTCACTTCGCACAGTGAATTGAAGTGTTGGAACAGACTGCTTCTCTTTCAGAGAAGCGCACGTGAGTTTCTGGTGAATGCTTGTAAGTAGCTTAAGGCACTTTCAAAGGAAAGTGATTTTCTCTGAAAGGACAGCATTTAGAAAGTGAAGCAACACTCCATTCACTTCACACAGTGAATTGAAGTGTTGGAAGAGACTGCTTCTGTTTCAGAGAAACGCATGTGAGTTTTTTGCGATTGCTTGAAAGTAGTTTAAGGCACTTTCAAAGGAAAGTGATTTTCTCTGAAAGGACAGCATTTAGAAAGTGAAGCAACAGTCCATTCACTTCGTGCAGTGAATTGAAGTGTTGGAACAGACTGCTTCTCTTTCAGAGAAACGCATGTGAGTTTCTTCCTAATGGTTGCAAGTAACTTAAGTTACTATCAAAGGAAAGTGATTTTCTCTGAAAGGACAGCATTTAGAAATACTTACAACACTCCATTCACTTCGCACAGTGAATTGAAGTGTTGGAACAGACTGCTTCTCTTTCAGAGAAACGCATGTGAGTTTCTTCCTAATGCTTGCAAGAAACTTAAGGCACTATCAAAGGAAAGTGATTTTCTCTGAAAGGACAGCATTTAGAAAGTGTAGCAACAGTCCATTCACTTCGCACAGTGAATTGAAGTTTTGGAACAGACTGCTTCTATTTCAGAGAAATGCATGTGAATTTCTGGTGAATGCTTGTAAGTAGCTTAAGGCACTTTCAAAGGAAAGTGAGTTTCTCTGAAAGGACAGCATTTAGAAAGTGAAGCAACACTCCATTCACTTCGCACAGTGAATTGAAGTGTTGGAACAGACTGCTTCTCTTTCAGAGAAATGCATGTGAGTTTCTGTTGAATGCTTGTAAGTAGCTCAAGGCTCATTCAAAGGAAAGTAATTTTCTCTGAAAGGACAGCATTTAGAAAGTGAAGCAACACTCCATTCGTTTCGCACAGTGAATTGAAGTTTTGGACCAGACTGCTTCTATTACAGAGAAACGCATGTGTGTTTCTTCTTAATGCTTGAACGTAGCTTAAGGCACTTTCAAAGGAAAGTGATTTTCTCTGAAAGGACAATATTTAGAAAGTGAGGCAACACTCCATTCACTTAGCACAGTGAATTGAAGTGTTGGAACAGACTACATCTCTTTCAGAGAAACGTATGTGAGGTTCTGGTGAATGCTTGTAAGTAGCTTAAGGCACTTTCAAAGGAAAGTGATTTTCTCTGAAAGGACAGAATTTGGAAAGTGAAGCAACACTCCATTCACTTTGCACAGTGAATTGAAGTGTTGGAACAGATTGCTTCTCTTTCAGAGAAATGCATGTGAGTTTTTGTTGAATGCTTGTAAGTAGCTTAAGGCACTTTCAAAGGAAAGTGATTTTCTCTGAAAGGACAGCATTTAGAAAGTGAGGCAACACTCCATTCACTTCGCACAGTGAATTGAAGTGTTGGAACAGACTGCTTCTCTTTCAGAGAAACGCATGTGAGTTTCTTCCTAATGCTTGCAAGTCGCTTAAGGCACTTTCAAAGAAAAGTGATTTTCTCTGAAAGGACAAAATTTAGAAAGTGAAGCAACACTCCATTCACTTCGCACAGTGAATTGAAGTGTTGGAACGACTGCTTCTCTTTCAGAGAAACGCATGTGAGTTTCTTCCTAATGCTTGCAAGTAGCTTATGGTACTTTCAAAGGAAAGTGATTTTCTCTGAAAGGACAGCATTTAGAACGTGAAACAACACTCCATTCACTTCGCTCAGTGAATTGAAGTATTGGAACAGACTGCTTCTCTTTCAGAGAAACGCATGTGAGTTTCTGGTGAATGCTTGTAAGTAGCTTAAGGCACTTTCAAAGGAAAGTGATTTTCTCTGAAAGGACAGCATTTAGAAAGGGAAGCAACACTCCATTCCCTTCGTGCAGTGAATTGAAGTGTTGGAATAGAGTGCTACTCTTTCATAGAAATGCATTAGTGTTTCTTGTGAATACTTAAAAGTTGCTTAAGGCACTTTCAAAGGAAAGTGATTTTCTCTGAAGGGACAGCATTTAGAAAGTGAAGAAACACTCCATTCACTTCGCACAGTGAATTGAAGTGTTGGAGCAGACTGCTTCTCTTTCAGAGAAACGCATGTGAGTTTCTTCCTAATGCTTGCAAGTAGCTTAAGGCACTTTCAAAGGAAAGTGATTTTCTCTGAAAGAACAGCATTTAGAAAGTGAAGCAACACTCCATTCACTTTGCACAGTGAATTGAAGTGTTGGAACAGACTGCTTCTCTTTCAGAGAAACGCATGTGAGTTTCTGTTAAATGCTTGTAAGTAGCTTAAGGCACTTTCAAAGGAAAGTGATTTTCTCTGAAAGGACAGCATTTAGAAAGTCAGGCAACACTCCATTCACTTCACACAGTGAATTGAAGTGTTGGAACAGACTGCTTCTCTTTCAGAGTAACGCTTGTGAGTTTCTTCATAATGCTTGCAAGTAGCTTATGGCACTATGAAAGGAAAGTGATTTTCTCTGAAAAGACAGCATTTAGAAAGTGAGGCAACACTCCATTCCCTTCGCACAGTGAATTGAAGTGTTGGAACAGAGTGCTTCTCTTTCAGAGAAATGCATGTGTGTTTCTGTTGAATGCTTGTAAGTAGCTTAAGGCACTTTCAAAGGAAAGTGATTTTCTCTGAAAGGACAGCATTTCAAAAGTGAAGCAACACTGACCTCACTTCGCACAGTGAATAGAAGTGTTGGAACAGAGTGCTTCTCTTTCATAGAAACGCATTAGTGTTTCTTGTGAATGCTTGCAAGTTGCTTAAGGCACTTTCAAAGGAAAGTGATTTTCTCTGAAAGAAGAGCATTTAGAAAGTGAAGCAACACTCCATTCACTTTGCACAATTAATTGAAGTGTTGGAACAGACTGCTTCTCTTTCAGAGAAATGCATGTGAGTTTCTGTTGAATGCTTGTAATTAGCTTAAGGCACTTTCAAAGGAAAGTGATTTTCTCTGAAAGGACAGCATTTAGAAAGTGAAGCAACACTCCATTCACTTTGCACAGTGAATTGAAGTGTTGGAACAGACTGCTTCTCTTTCAGAGAAACGCATGTGAGTTTCTTCCTAATGCTTGCAAGTAGTTTATGGCACTTTCAAAGGAAAGTGATTTTCTCTGAAAGGACAGCATTTAGAAAGTGAAGCAACACTCCATTCACTTTGCACAGTGAATTGAAGTGTTGGAACAGACTGCTTCTCTTTCAGAGAAACGCATGTGAGTTTCTTCCTAATGCTTGCAAGTAGTTTATGGCACTTTCAAAGGAAAGTGATTTTCTCTGAAAGGACAGCATTTAGAAAGTGAAGCAACACTCCATTCACTTCGCACAGTGAATTGAAGTGTTGGAACAGACTGCTTCTCTTTCAGAGAAACGCATGTGAGTTTCTTCCTAATGCTTGCAAGTAGCTTAAGGCACTTTCAAAGGAAAGTGATTTTCTCTGAAAGAACAGCATTTAGAAAGTGAAGCAACACTCCATTCACTTCGCACAGTGAATTGAAGTGTTGGAACAGACTGCTTCTCTTTCAGAGAAACGCATGTGAGTTTCTGTTAAATGCTTGTAAGTAGCTTAAGGCACTTTCAAAGGAAAGTGATTTTCTCTGAAAGGACAGCATTTAGAAAGTGAGGCAACACTCCATTCACTTCACACAGTGAATTGAAGTGTTGGAACAGACTGCTTCTCTTTAGGAGAAATGCATGTGAGTTTCTTCCTAATGCTTGCAAGTAGCTTAAGGCACTTTAATAGGAAAGTGATTTTCTCTGAAAGGACAACATTTAGAAAGTGAAGCAACACTCCATTCACTTCGCACAGTGAACTGAAGTGTTGGAACAGACTGCATCTCTTTCAGAGAAACGCATGTGAGTTTTTCATGAATGCTTGAAAGTAGTTTAAGGCACTTTCAAAGGAAAGTGATTTTCTCTGAAAGGACAGAATTTAGAAAGTGAAGCAACACTCCATTCACTTTGCACAGTGAATTGAAGTGTTGGAACAGAGTGCTACACTTTCATAGAAACGCATTAGTGTTTCTTGTGAATACTTAAAAGTTGCTTAAGGCACTTTCAAAGGAAAGTGATTTTCTCGGAAAGGACAGCATTTAGAAAGTGAAGCAACACTCCATTCACTTTGCACAGTGAATTGAAGTGTTGGAACAGACTGCTTCTCTTTCAGAGAAACGCCTGTGAGTTTCTTACTAATGCTTGCAAGTAGCTTATGGCACTTTCAAAGGAAAGTGATTTTCTCTGAAAGGACAGCATTTAGAAAGTGATGCAACACTCCATTCACTTCGCACAGTGAATTGAAGTGCTGGAACAGACTGCTTCTCTTTCAGAGAAACGCATGTGAGTTTCTGTTAAATGCTTGTAAGTAGCTTAAGGCACTTTCAAAGGAAAGTGATTTTCTCTGAAAGGACAGCATTTAGAAAGTGAGGCAACACTCCATTCACTTCGCACAGTGAATTGAAGTGTTGGAACTGACTGCTTCTCTTTCAGAGAAACGCATGTGAGTTTCTTCCTAATGCTTACAAGTAGCTTAAGGCACTATCAAAGGAAAGTTATTTTCTCTGAAAGGACAGCATTTAGAAAGTGAAGCAACACTCCATTCACTTCGCACAGTGAACTGAAGTGTTGGAACAGACTGCTTCTCTTTCAGAGAAACGCATGTGAGTTTTTCATGAATGCTTGAAAGTAGTTTAAGGCACTTTCAAAGGAAAGTGATTTTCTCTGAAAGGACAGAATTTAGAAAGTGAAGCAACACTCCATTCACTTCACACAGTGAATTGAAGTGTTGGAAGAGACTGCTTCTGTTTCAGAGAAACGCATGTGGGTTTTTTGCGATTGCTTGAAAGTAGTTTAAGGCACTTTCAAAGGAAAGTGATTTTCTCTGAAAGGACAGCATTTAGAAAGTGAAGCAACACTCCATTCACTTCGCACAGTGAATTGAAGTGTTGGAACAGACTGCTTCTCTTTCAGAGAAACGCATGTGAGTTTCTTCCTAATGGTTGCAAGTAACTTAAGTTACTATCAAAGGAAAGTGATTTTCTCTGAAAGGACAGCATTTAGAAAGTGAAACAACACTCCATTCACTTCGCACAGTGAATTGAAGTGTTGGAACAGACTGCATCTCTTTCAGAGAAACGCATGTGAGTTTCTTCCTAATGCTTGCAAGAAACTTAAGGCACTATCAAAGGAGAGTGATTTTCTCTGAAAGGTCAGCATTTAGAAAGTGTAGCAACAGTCCATTCACTTCGCACAGTGAATTGAAGTTTTGGAACAGACTGCTTCTATTTCAGAGAAATGCATGTGAATTTCTGGTGAATGCTTGTAAGTAGCTTAAGGCACTTTCAAAGGAAAGTTAGTTTCTCTGAAAGGACAGCATTTAGAAAGTGAAGCAACACTCCATTCACTTCGCACAGTGAATTGAAGTGTTGGAACAGACTGCTTCTCTTTCAGAGAAATGCATGTGAGTTTCTGTTGAATGCTTGTAAGTAGCTCAAGGCTCATTCAAAGGAAAGTGATTTTCTCTGAAAGGATAGCATTTAGAAATTGTTGCAATACTCCATTCACTTCGTGCGGTGAATTGAAGTGTTGGAACAGACTGCTTCTCTTTCAGAGAAACGCATTAGTGTTTCTTGTGAATGCTTTCAAGTAGCTTAAGGAACTCTCAAAGGAAATTGATTTTCTTTGAAAGGACAGCATTTAGAATGTGAAGCAACACTCCATTCACTTCGCACAGAGAATTGACGTGTTAGAACAGACTTCTTCTCTTTCAGAGAAATGCATGTGTGTTTCTGTTGAATGCTTGTAAGTAGCTTAAGGCACTTTGAAAGAAAGTGATTTTCTCTGAAAGGACAGCATTTAGAAAGTGAAGCAACACTCCATTCACTTCGCACAGTGAATTGAAGTGTTGGAACAGACTGCTTCTCTTTCAGAGAAATGCATGTGAGTTTCTTCCTAATGCTTGTAAGTAGCTTAAGGCACTTTCAAAGGAAAGTAATTTTCTCTGAAAGGACAGCCTTTAGAAAGTGAAGCAACACTCCATTCGTTTCGCACAGTGAATTGAAGTTTTGGACCAGACTGCTTCTATTACAGAGAAACGCATGTGTGTTTCTTCTTAATGCTTGAAAGTAGCTTAAGGCACTTTCAAAGGAAAGTGATTTTCTCTGAAAGGACAGCATTTAGAAAGTGAAGCAACACTCCATTCACTTCGCACAGTGAATTGAAGTGTTGGAACAGAATGCTTCTCTTTCAGAGAAACGCATGTGAGTTTTTTGTGAATGCTTGTAAGTAGTTTAAGGCACTTTCAAAGGAAAGTGATTTTCTCTGAAAGGACAGAATCTAGAAAGTGAAGCAACACTCCATTCACTTCGCACAGTGAATTGAAGTGTTGGAACAGATTGCTTCTCTTTCAGATAAATGCATGTGAGTTTTTGTTGAATGCTTGTAAATAGCTTAAGGCACTTTCAAAGGAAAGTGATATTCTCTGAAAGGACAGCATTTAGAAAGTGAGGCAACACTCCATTCACTTCGCACAGTGAATTGAAGTGTTGGAACAGACTGCTTCTCTTTCAGAGAAACGCATGTGAGTTTCTTCCTAATGCTTGCAAGTAGCTTAAGGCACTTTCAAAGGAAAGTGATTTTCTCTGAAAGGACAATATTTAGAAAGTGAGGCAACACTCCATTCACTTAGCACAGTGAATTGAAGTGTTGGAACAGACTACATCTCTTTCAGAGAAACGCATGTGAGTTTCTGGTGAATGCTTGTAAGTAGCTTAAGGCACTTTCAAAGGAAAGTGATTTTCTCTGAAAGGACAGAATTTGGAAAGTGAAGCAACACTCCATTCACTTTGCACAGTGAATTGAAGTGTTGGAACAGAATGCTTCTCTTTCAGAGAAATGCATGTGAGTTTTTTATGAATGCTAAAAAGTAGTTTAAGGCACTTTCAAAGGAAAGTGATTTTCTCTGAAAGGACAGAATTTAGAAAGTGAAGCAACACTCCATTCACTTTGCACAGTGAATTGAAGTGTTGGAACAGACTGCTTCTCTTTCAGAGAAATGCATGTGAATTTCTGTTGAATGCTTGTAATTAGCTTAAGGCACTTTCAAAGGAAAGTGATTTTCTCTGAAAGAAGAGCATTTAGAAAGTGAAGCAATACTCCATTCACTTCGCACAGTGAATTGAAGTGTTGAAACAGACTGCTTCTCTTTCAGAGAAACGCATGTGAGTTTCTTCCTAATGCTTGCAAGTAGCTTATGGTACTTTCAAAGGAAAGTGATTTTCTCTGAAAGGACAGCATTTAGAAAGTGAAACAACACTCCATTCACTTCGCACAGTGAATTGAAGTAGTGGAACAGACTGCTTCTCTTTCAGAGAAACGCATGTGAGTTTTTTGTGAATGCTTGTAAGTAGTTTAAGGCACTTTCAAAGGAAAGTGATTTTCTCTGAAAGGACAGAATTTAGAAAGTGAAGCAACACTCCATTCACTTCGCACAGTGAATTGAAGTGTTGGAACAGACTGCTTCTCTTTCAGAGAAATGCATGTGAGTTTCTTCCTAATGCTTGTAAGTAGCTTAAGGCACTTTCAAAGGAAAGTAATTTTCTCTGAAAGGACAGCATTTAGAAAGTGAAGCAACACTCCATTCGTTTCGCACAGTGAATTGAAGTTTTGGACCAGACTGCTTCTATTACAGAGAAACGCATGTGTGTTTCTTCTTAATGCTTGAAAGTAGCTTAAGGCACTTTCAAAGGAAAGTGAGTTTCTCTGAAAGGACAGCATTTAGAAAGTGAAGCAACACTCCATTCACTTCGCACAGTGAATTGAAGTGTTGGAACAGACTGCTTCTCTTTCAGAGAAATGCATGTGAGTTTCTGTTGAATGCTTGTAAGTAGCTTACAAGCTCTTTCAAACAGAATTGATTTTCTCTGAAATGACAGCATTTAGAAAGTAAAGCAACACTCCATTCCCTTCGTGCAGTGAATTGAACTGTTGGAACATACTGCTTCCCTTTCATAGAAACACATAAGTGTTTCTTGTGAATGCTTGTATGTAGCTTAAGGCACTTTCAAAGGAAAGTGATTTTCTCTGAAAGGACAGCATTTAGAAAGTGAAGCAACACTCCATTCACTTCGCACAGTGAATTGAAGTGTTGGAACAGACTGCTTCTCTTTCAGAGAAACGCATGTGAGTTTCTTCCTAATGCTTGCAAGTAACTTAAGGCACTTTCAAAGGAAAGTGATTTTCTCTGAAAGGACAGCATTTAGAAAGTGAAGCAACACTCCATTCACTTCGCACAGTGAGTTGAAGTGTTGGAACAGACAGCTTCTCTTTCAGAGAAGCGCATGTGAGTTTCAGGTGAATGCTTGTAAGTAGCTTAAGGCACTTTCAAAGGAAAGTGATTTTCTCTGAAAGGACAGCATTTAGAAAGTGAAGCAACACTCCATTCACTTCGTACACTGAATTGAAGTGTTGGAAGAGAAGGCTTCTCTTTCAGAGAAATGCATGTGATTTTCTTGTGAATGCGTGACAGTTGCTTAAGGCACTTTAAACAAAAGTGATTTTCTCTGAAAGTACAGCATTTAGAAAGTGAAGCAACACTCCATTCACTTCGCACAGTGAATTGAAGTGTTGGAACAGACTGCTTCTCTTTCAGAGAAGCGCACGTGAGTTTCTGGTGAATGCTTGTAAGTAGCTTAAGGCACTTTCAAAGGAAAGTGATTTTCTCTGAAAGGACAGCATTTAGAAAGTGAAGCAACACTCCATTCACTTCACACAGTGAATTGAAGTGTTGGAAGAGACTGCTTCTGTTTCAGAGAAACGCATGTGAGTTTTTTGCGATTGCTTGAAAGTAGTTTAAGGCACTTTCAAAGGAAAGTGATTTTCTCTGAAAGGACAGCATTTAGAAAGTGAAGCAACAGTCCATTCACTTCGTGCAGTGAATTGAAGTGTTGGAACAGACTGCTTCTCTTTCAGAGAAACGCATGTGAGTTTCTTCCTAATGGTTGCAAGTAACTTAAGTTACTATCAAAGGAAAGTGATTTTCTCTGAAAGGACAGCATTTAGAAATACTTACAACACTCCATTCACTTCGCACAGTGAATTGAAGTGTTGGAACAGACTGCTTCTCTTTCAGAGAAACGCATGTGAGTTTCTTCCTAATGCTTGCAAGAAACTTAAGGCACTATCAAAGGAAAGTGATTTTCTCTGAAAGGACAGCATTTAGAAAGTGTAGCAACAGTCCATTCACTTCGCACAGTGAATTGAAGTTTTGGAACAGACTGCTTCTATTTCAGAGAAATGCATGTGAATTTCTGGTGAATGCTTGTAAGTAGCTTAAGGCACTTTCAAAGGAAAGTGAGTTTCTCTGAAAGGACAGCATTTAGAAAGTGAAGCAACACTCCATTCACTTCGCACAGTGAATTGAAGTGTTGGAACAGACTGCTTCTCTTTCAGAGAAATGCATGTGAGTTTCTGTTGAATGCTTGTAAGTAGCTCAAGGCTCATTCAAAGGAAAGTAATTTTCTCTGAAAGGACAGCATTTAGAAAGTGAAGCAACACTCCATTCGTTTCGCACAGTGAATTGAAGTTTTGGACCAGACTGCTTCTATTACAGAGAAACGCATGTGTGTTTCTTCTTAATGCTTGAACGTAGCTTAAGGCACTTTCAAAGGAAAGTGATTTTCTCTGAAAGGACAATATTTAGAAAGTGAGGCAACACTCCATTCACTTAGCACAGTGAATTGAAGTGTTGGAACAGACTACATCTCTTTCAGAGAAACGTATGTGAGGTTCTGGTGAATGCTTGTAAGTAGCTTAAGGCACTTTCAAAGGAAAGTGATTTTCTCTGAAAGGACAGAATTTGGAAAGTGAAGCAACACTCCATTCACTTTGCACAGTGAATTGAAGTGTTGGAACAGATTGCTTCTCTTTCAGAGAAATGCATGTGAGTTTTTGTTGAATGCTTGTAAGTAGCTTAAGGCACTTTCAAAGGAAAGTGATTTTCTCTGAAAGGACAGCATTTAGAAAGTGAGGCAACACTCCATTCACTTCGCACAGTGAATTGAAGTGTTGGAACAGACTGCTTCTCTTTCAGAGAAACGCATGTGAGTTTCTTCCTAATGCTTGCAAGTCGCTTAAGGCACTTTCAAAGAAAAGTGATTTTCTCTGAAAGGACAAAATTTAGAAAGTGAAGCAACACTCCATTCACTTCGCACAGTGAATTGAAGTGTTGGAACGACTGCTTCTCTTTCAGAGAAACGCATGTGAGTTTCTTCCTAATGCTTGCAAGTAGCTTATGGTACTTTCAAAGGAAAGTGATTTTCTCTGAAAGGACAGCATTTAGAACGTGAAACAACACTCCATTCACTTCGCTCAGTGAATTGAAGTATTGGAACAGACTGCTTCTCTTTCAGAGAAACGCATGTGAGTTTCTGGTGAATGCTTGTAAGTAGCTTAAGGCACTTTCAAAGGAAAGTGATTTTCTCTGAAAGGACAGCATTTAGAAAGGGAAGCAACACTCCATTCCCTTCGTGCAGTGAATTGAAGTGTTGGAATAGAGTGCTACTCTTTCATAGAAATGCATTAGTGTTTCTTGTGAATACTTAAAAGTTGCTTAAGGCACTTTCAAAGGAAAGTGATTTTCTCTGAAGGGACAGCATTTAGAAAGTGAAGAAACACTCCATTCACTTCGCACAGTGAATTGAAGTGTTGGAGCAGACTGCTTCTCTTTCAGAGAAACGCATGTGAGTTTCTTCCTAATGCTTGCAAGTAGCTTAAGGCACTTTCAAAGGAAAGTGATTTTCTCTGAAAGAACAGCATTTAGAAAGTGAAGCAACACTCCATTCACTTTGCACAGTGAATTGAAGTGTTGGAACAGACTGCTTCTCTTTCAGAGAAACGCATGTGAGTTTCTGTTAAATGCTTGTAAGTAGCTTAAGGCACTTTCAAAGGAAAGTGATTTTCTCTGAAAGGACAGCATTTAGAAAGTCAGGCAACACTCCATTCACTTCACACAGTGAATTGAAGTGTTGGAACAGACTGCTTCTCTTTCAGAGTAACGCTTGTGAGTTTCTTCATAATGCTTGCAAGTAGCTTATGGCACTATGAAAGGAAAGTGATTTTCTCTGAAAAGACAGCATTTAGAAAGTGAGGCAACACTCCATTCCCTTCGCACAGTGAATTGAAGTGTTGGAACAGAGTGCTTCTCTTTCAGAGAAATGCATGTGTGTTTCTGTTGAATGCTTGTAAGTAGCTTAAGGCACTTTCAAAGGAAAGTGATTTTCTCTGAAAGGACAGCATTTCAAAAGTGAAGCAACACTGACCTCACTTCGCACAGTGAATAGAAGTGTTGGAACAGAGTGCTTCTCTTTCATAGAAACGCATTAGTGTTTCTTGTGAATGCTTGCAAGTTGCTTAAGGCACTTTCAAAGGAAAGTGATTTTCTCTGAAAGAAGAGCATTTAGAAAGTGAAGCAACACTCCATTCACTTTGCACAATTAATTGAAGTGTTGGAACAGACTGCTTCTCTTTCAGAGAAATGCATGTGAGTTTCTGTTGAATGCTTGTAATTAGCTTAAGGCACTTTCAAAGGAAAGTGATTTTCTCTGAAAGGACAGCATTTAGAAAGTGAAGCAACACTCCATTCACTTTGCACAGTGAATTGAAGTGTTGGAACAGACTGCTTCTCTTTCAGAGAAACGCATGTGAGTTTCTTCCTAATGCTTGCAAGTAGTTTATGGCACTTTCAAAGGAAAGTGATTTTCTCTGAAAGGACAGCATTTAGAAAGTGAAGCAACACTCCATTCACTTTGCACAGTGAATTGAAGTGTTGGAACAGACTGCTTCTCTTTCAGAGAAACGCATGTGAGTTTCTTCCTAATGCTTGCAAGTAGTTTATGGCACTTTCAAAGGAAAGTGATTTTCTCTGAAAGGACAGCATTTAGAAAGTGAAGCAACACTCCATTCACTTCGCACAGTGAATTGAAGTGTTGGAACAGACTGCTTCTCTTTCAGAGAAACGCATGTGAGTTTCTTCCTAATGCTTGCAAGTAGCTTAAGGCACTTTCAAAGGAAAGTGATTTTCTCTGAAAGAACAGCATTTAGAAAGTGAAGCAACACTCCATTCACTTCGCACAGTGAATTGAAGTGTTGGAACAGACTGCTTCTCTTTCAGAGAAACGCATGTGAGTTTCTGTTAAATGCTTGTAAGTAGCTTAAGGCACTTTCAAAGGAAAGTGATTTTCTCTGAAAGGACAGCATTTAGAAAGTGAGGCAACACTCCATTCACTTCACACAGTGAATTGAAGTGTTGGAACAGACTGCTTCTCTTTAGGAGAAATGCATGTGAGTTTCTTCCTAATGCTTGCAAGTAGCTTAAGGCACTTTAATAGGAAAGTGATTTTCTCTGAAAGGACAACATTTAGAAAGTGAAGCAACACTCCATTCACTTCGCACAGTGAACTGAAGTGTTGGAACAGACTGCATCTCTTTCAGAGAAACGCATGTGAGTTTTTCATGAATGCTTGAAAGTAGTTTAAGGCACTTTCAAAGGAAAGTGATTTTCTCTGAAAGGACAGAATTTAGAAAGTGAAGCAACACTCCATTCACTTTGCACAGTGAATTGAAGTGTTGGAACAGAGTGCTACACTTTCATAGAAACGCATTAGTGTTTCTTGTGAATACTTAAAAGTTGCTTAAGGCACTTTCAAAGGAAAGTGATTTTCTCGGAAAGGACAGCATTTAGAAAGTGAAGCAACACTCCATTCACTTTGCACAGTGAATTGAAGTGTTGGAACAGACTGCTTCTCTTTCAGAGAAACGCCTGTGAGTTTCTTACTAATGCTTGCAAGTAGCTTATGGCACTTTCAAAGGAAAGTGATTTTCTCTGAAAGGACAGCATTTAGAAAGTGATGCAACACTCCATTCACTTCGCACAGTGAATTGAAGTGCTGGAACAGACTGCTTCTCTTTCAGAGAAACGCATGTGAGTTTCTGTTAAATGCTTGTAAGTAGCTTAAGGCACTTTCAAAGGAAAGTGATTTTCTCTGAAAGGACAGCATTTAGAAAGTGAGGCAACACTCCATTCACTTCGCACAGTGAATTGAAGTGTTGGAACTGACTGCTTCTCTTTCAGAGAAACGCATGTGAGTTTCTTCCTAATGCTTACAAGTAGCTTAAGGCACTATCAAAGGAAAGTTATTTTCTCTGAAAGGACAGCATTTAGAAAGTGAAGCAACACTCCATTCACTTCGCACAGTGAACTGAAGTGTTGGAACAGACTGCTTCTCTTTCAGAGAAACGCATGTGAGTTTTTCATGAATGCTTGAAAGTAGTTTAAGGCACTTTCAAAGGAAAGTGATTTTCTCTGAAAGGACAGAATTTAGAAAGTGAAGCAACACTCCATTCACTTCACACAGTGAATTGAAGTGTTGGAAGAGACTGCTTCTGTTTCAGAGAAACGCATGTGGGTTTTTTGCGATTGCTTGAAAGTAGTTTAAGGCACTTTCAAAGGAAAGTGATTTTCTCTGAAAGGACAGCATTTAGAAAGTGAAGCAACACTCCATTCACTTCGCACAGTGAATTGAAGTGTTGGAACAGACTGCTTCTCTTTCAGAGAAACGCATGTGAGTTTCTTCCTAATGGTTGCAAGTAACTTAAGTTACTATCAAAGGAAAGTGATTTTCTCTGAAAGGACAGCATTTAGAAAGTGAAACAACACTCCATTCACTTCGCACAGTGAATTGAAGTGTTGGAACAGACTGCATCTCTTTCAGAGAAACGCATGTGAGTTTCTTCCTAATGCTTGCAAGAAACTTAAGGCACTATCAAAGGAGAGTGATTTTCTCTGAAAGGTCAGCATTTAGAAAGTGTAGCAACAGTCCATTCACTTCGCACAGTGAATTGAAGTTTTGGAACAGACTGCTTCTATTTCAGAGAAATGCATGTGAATTTCTGGTGAATGCTTGTAAGTAGCTTAAGGCACTTTCAAAGGAAAGTTAGTTTCTCTGAAAGGACAGCATTTAGAAAGTGAAGCAACACTCCATTCACTTCGCACTGTGAATTGAAGTGTTGGAACAGACTGCTTCTCTTTCAGAGAAATGCATGTGAGTTTCTGTTGAATGCTTGTAAGTAGCTCAAGGCTCATTCAAAGGAAAGTGATTTTCTCTGAAAGGATAGCATTTAGAAATTGTTGCAATACTCCATTCACTTCGTGCGGTGAATTGAAGTGTTGGAACAGACTGCTTCTCTTTCAGAGAAACGCATTAGTGTTTCTTGTGAATGCTTTCAAGTAGCTTAAGGAACTCTCAAAGGAAATTGATTTTCTTTGAAAGGACAGCATTTAGAATGTGAAGCAACACTCCATTCACTTCGCACAGAGAATTGACGTGTTAGAACAGACTTCTTCTCTTTCAGAGAAATGCATGTGTGTTTCTGTTGAATGCTTGTAAGTAGCTTAAGGCACTTTGAAAGAAAGTGATTTTCTCTGAAAGGACAGCATTTAGAAAGTGAAGCAACACTCCATTCACTTCGCACAGTGAATTGAAGTGTTGGAACAGACTGCTTCTCTTTCAGAGAAATGCATGTGAGTTTCTTCCTAATGCTTGTAAGTAGCTTAAGGCACTTTCAAAGGAAAGTAATTTTCTCTGAAAGGACAGCATTTAGAAAGTGAAGCAACACTCCATTCGTTTCGCACAGTGAATTGAAGTTTTGGACCAGACTGCTTCTATTACAGAGAAACGCATGTGTGTTTCTTCTTAATGCTTGAAAGTAGCTTAAGGCACTTTCAAAGGAAAGTGATTTTCTCTGAAAGGACAGCATTTAGAAAGTGAAGCAACACTCCATTCACTTCGCACAGTGAATTGAAGTGTTGGAACAGAATGCTTCTCTTTCAGAGAAACGCATGTGAGTTTTTTGTGAATGCTTGTAAGTAGTTTAAGGCACTTTCAAAGGAAAGTGATTTTCTCTGAAAGGACAGAATCTAGAAAGTGAAGCAACACTCCATTCACTTCGCACAGTGAATTGAAGTGTTGGAACAGATTGCTTCTCTTTCAGATAAATGCATGTGAGTTTTTGTTGAATGCTTGTAAATAGCTTAAGGCACTTTCAAAGGAAAGTGATATTCTCTGAAAGGACAGCATTTAGAAAGTGAGGCAACACTCCATTCACTTCGCACAGTGAATTGAAGTGTTGGAACAGACTGCTTCTCTTTCAGAGAAACGCATGTGAGTTTCTTCCTAATGCTTGCAAGTAGCTTAAGGCACTTTCAAAGGAAAGTGATTTTCTCTGAAAGGACAATATTTAGAAAATGAGGCAACACTCCATTCACTTAGCACAGTGAATTGAAGTGTTGGAACAGACTACATCTCTTTCAGAGAAACGCATGTGAGTTTCTGGTGAATGCTTGTAAGTAGCTTAAGGCACTTTCAAAGGAAAGTGATTTTCTCTGAAAGGACAGAATTTGGAAAGTGAAGCAACACTCCATTCACTTTGCACAGTGAATTGAAGTGTTGGAACAGAATGCTTCTCTTTCAGAGAAATGCATGTGAGTTTTTTATGAATGCTAAAAAGTAGTTTAAGGCACTTTCAAAGGAAAGTGATTTTCTCTGAAAGGACAGAATTTAGAAAGTGAAGCAACACTCCATTCACTTTGCACAGTGAATTGAAGTGTTGGAACAGACTGCTTCTCTTTCAGAGAAATGCATGTGAATTTCTGTTGAATGCTTGTAATTAGCTTAAGGCACTTTCAAAGGAAAGTGATTTTCTCTGAAAGAAGAGCATTTAGAAAGTGAAGCAATACTCCATTCACTTCGCACAGTGAATTGAAGTGTTGAAACAGACTGCTTCTCTTTCAGAGAAACGCATGTGAGTTTCTTCCTAATGCTTGCAAGTAGCTTATGGTACTTTCAAAGGAAAGTGATTTTCTCTGAAAGGACAGCATTTAGAAAGTGAAACAACACTCCATTCACTTCGCACAGTGAATTGAAGTAGTGGAACAGACTGCTTCTCTTTCAGAGAAACGCATGTGAGTTTTTTGTGAATGCTTGTAAGTAGTTTAAGGCACTTTCAAAGGAAAGTGATTTTCTCTGAAAGGACAGAATTTAGAAAGTGAAGCAACACTCCATTCACTTCGCACAGTGAATTGAAGTGTTGGAACAGATTGCTTCTCTTTCAGATTAATGCATGTGAGTTTTTGTTGAATGCTTGTAAGTACCTTAAGGCACTTTCAAAGGAAAGTGATTTTCTCTGAAAGGACAGCATTTAGAAAGTGAGGCAACACTCCATTCACTTCGCACAGTGAATTGAAGTGTTGGAACAGACTGCTTCTCTTTCAGAGAAACGCATGTGAGTTTCTTCCTAATGCTTGCAAGTAGCTTAAGGCACTTTCAAAGGAAAGTGATTTTCTCTGAAAGGACAGCATTTAGAAAGTGAGGCAACACTCCATTCACTTAGCACAGTGAATTGAAGTGTTGGTACAGACTACATCTCTTTCAGAGAAACGCATGTGAGTTTCTGGTGAATGCTTGTAAGTAGCTTAAGGCACTTTCAAAGGAAAGTGATTTTCTCTGAAAGGACAGAATTTAGAAAGTGAAGCAACACTCCATTCACTTTGCACAGTGAATTGAAGTGTTGGAACAGATTGCTTCTCTTTCAGAGAAATGCATGTGAGTTTTTGTTGAATGCTTGTAAGTAGCTTAAGGCACTTTCAAAGGAAAGTGATTTTCTCTGAAAGGACAGCATTTAGAAAGTGAGGCAACACTCCATTCACTTCGCACAGTGAATTGAAGTGTTGGAACAGACTGCTTCTCTTTCAGAGAAACGCATGTGAGTTTCTTCCTAATGCTTGCAAGTCGCTTAAGGCACTTTCAAAGGAAAGTGATTTTCTCTGAAAGAACAGCATTTAGAAAGTGAGGCAACACTCCATTCACTTAGCACAGTGAATTGAAATGTTGGAACAGACTACATCTCTTTCAGAGAAACGCATGTGAGTTTCTGGTGAATGCTTGTAAGTAGCTTAAGGCACTTTCAAAGGAAAGTGATTTTCTCTGAAAGGACAGCATTTAGAAAGTGACGCAACACTCCATTCACTTCGCACAGTGAATTGAAGTGTTGGAACAGACTGCTTCTCTTTCAGAGAAACGCATGTGAGTTTCTTCCTAATGCTTGCAAGTAGCTTAAGGCATTTTCAAAGGAAAGTGATTTTCTCTGAAAGAACAGCATTTAGAAAGTGAAGCAACACTCCATTCACTTCGCACAGTGAATTGAAGTGTTGGAACAGACTGCTTCTCTTTCAGAGAAACGCATGTGAGTTTCTGTTAAATGCTTGTAAGTAGCTTAAGGCACTTTCAAAGGAAAGTGATTTTCTCTGAAAGGACAGCATTTAGAAAGTGAGGCAACACTCCATTCACTTCGCACAGTGAATTGAAGTGTTGGAACAGACTGCTTCTCTTTCAGAGAAACGCATGTGAGTTTTTTATGAATGCTTGAAAGTAGTTTAAGGCACTTTCAAAGGAAAGTGATTTTCTCTGAAAGGACAGCATTAAGAAAGTGAAGCAACACTCCATTCACTTCGCACAGTGAATTGAAGTGTTGGAACAGACTGCTTCTCTTTCAGAGAAGCGCATGTAAGTTTTTTATGAATGCTTGAAAGTAGTTTAAGGCACTTTCAAAGGAAAGTGATTTTCTCTGAAAGGACAGTATTTAGAAAGTGAAGCAACACTCCATTCACTTCGCACAGTGAATTGAAGTGTTGGAACAGACTGCTTCTCTTTCAGAGAAATACATGTGAGTTTCTGTTGAATGCTTGTGATTAGCTTAAGGCACTTACAAAGGAAAGTGATTTTCTCTGAAAGGACAGCATTTAGAAAGTGAAGCAACACTCCATTCACTTTGCACAGTGAATTGAAGTGTTGGAACAGACTGCTTCTCTTTCAGAGAAACCCATGTGAGTTTCTTCCTAATGCTTGCAAGTAGCTCATGGCACTTTCAAAGGAAAGTGATTTTCTCTGAAAGGACAGCATTTAGAAAGTGAAGTAACACTCCATTCACTTCGCACAGTGATTTGAAGTGTTGGAACAGACTGCTTCTCTTTCAGAGAAACGCATGTGAGTTTCTTCCTAATGCTTGCAAGTAGCTTAAGGCACTTTCAAAGGAAAGTGATTTTCTCTGAAAGGACAGCATTTAGAAAGTGAGGCAACACTCCATTCACTTCACACAGTGAATTGAATTGTTGGAACAGACTGCTTCTCTTTCAGAGACACGCATGTGAGTTTCTTCCTAATGTTTGCAAGTAGCTTAAGGCACTATCAAAGGAAAGTGATTTTCTCTGAAAGGACAGCATTTAGAAAGTGAAGCAACACTCCATTCACTTCGCACAGTGAACTGAAGTGTTGGAACAGACTGCTTCTCTTTCAGAGAAATGCATGTGAGTTTTTTATGAATGCTAAAAAGTAGTTTAAGGCACTTTCAAAGGAAAGTGATTTTCTCTGAAAGGACAGAATTTAGAAAGTGAAGCAACACTCCATTCACTTTGCACAGTGAATTGAAGTGTTGGAACAGACTGCTTCTCTTTCAGAGAAAGGCTTGTGAGTTTCTGTTGAATGCTTTTAATTACCTTAAGGCACTTTCAAAGGAAAGTTATTTTCTCTGAAAGGACAGCATTTAGAAAGTGAGGCAACACTCCATTCACTTAGAACAGTGAATTGAAATGTTGGAACAGACAACATCTCTTTCTGAGAAACGCATGTGAGTTTCTGGTGAATGCTTGTAAGTAGCTTAAGGCACTTTCAAAGGAAAGTGATTTTCTCTGAAAGGACAGCATTTAAAAAGTGACGCAACACTCCATTCACTTCGCACAGTGAATTGAAGTGTTGGAACAGACTGCTTCTCTTTCAGAGAAACGCATGTGAGTTTCTTCCTAATTCTTGCAAGTAGGTTAAGGCACTTTCAAAGGAAAGTGATTTTCTCTGAAAGAACAGCATTTAGAAAGTGAAGCAACACTCCATTCACTTTGCACAGTGAATTGAAGTGTTGGAACAGAATGCTTCTCTTTCAGAGAAATGCATGTGAGTTTTTGTTGAATGCTTGTAAGTAGCTTAAGGCACTTTCAAAGGAAAGTGATTTTCTCTGAAAGGACAGCATTTAGAAAGTGAGGCAACACTCCATTCACTTCGCACAGTGAATTGAAGTGTTGGAACAGACTGCTTCTCTTTCAGAGAAACGCATGTGAGTTTCTTCCTAATGCTTGCAAGTCGCTTAAGGCACTTTCAAAGGAAAGTGATTTTCTCTGAAAGAACAGCATTTAGAAAGTGAGGCAACACTCCATTCACTTAGCACAGTGAATTGAAATGTTGGAACAGACTACATCTCTTTCAGAGAAACGCATGTGAGTTTCTGGTGAATGCTTGTAAGTAGCTTAAGGCACTTTCAAAGGAAAGTGATTTTCTCTGAAAGGACAGCATTTAGAAAGTGACGCAACACTCCATTCACTTCGCACAGTTAATTGAAGTGTTGGAACAGACTGCTTCTCTTTCAGAGAAACGCATGTGAGTTTCATCCTAATGCTTGCAAGTAGCTTAAGGCACTTTCAAAGGAAAGTGGTTTTCTCTGAAAGAACAGCATTTAGAAAGTGAAGCAACACTCCATTCACTTCGCACAGTGAATTGAAGTGTTGGAACAGACTGATTCTCTTTCAGAGAAACGCATGTGAGTTTCTGTTAAATGCTTGTAAGTAGCTTAAGGCACTTTCAAAGGAAAGTGATTTTCTCTGAAAGGACAGCATTTAGAAAGTGAGGCAACACTCCATTCACTTCGCACAGTGAATTGAAGTGTTGGAACAGACTGCTTCTCTTTCAGAGAAACGCATGTGAGTTTTTTATGAATGCTTGAAAGTAGTTTAAGGCACTTTCAAAGGAAAGTGATTTTCTCTGAAAGGACAGCATTAAGAAAGTGAAGCAACACTCCATTCACTTCGCACAGTGAATTGAAGTGTTGGAACAGACTGCTTCTCTTTCAGAGAAGCGCATGAAGTTTTTTATGAATGCTTGAAAGTAGTTTAAGGCACTTTCAAAGGAACGTGATTTTCTCTGAAAGGACAGTATTTAGAAAGTGAAGCAACACTCCATTCACTTCGCACAGTGAATTGAAGTGTTGGAACAGACTGCTTCTCTTTCAGAGAAATACATGTGAGTTTCTGTTGAATGCTTGTGATTAGCTTAAGGCACTTACAAAGGAAAGTGATTTTCTCTGAAAGGACAGCATTTAGAAAGTGAAGCAACACTATATTCACTTTGCACAGTGAATTGAAGTGTTGGAACAGACTGCTTCTCTTTCAGAGAAACGCATGTGAGTTTCTTCCTAATGCTTGCAAGTAGCTTAAGGCACTATCAAAGGAAAGTGATTTTCTCTGAAAGGACAGCATTTAGAAAGTGAAGCAACACTCCATTCACTTCGCACAGTGAATTGAAGTGTTGGAACAGACTGCTTCTCTTTCAGAGAAATACATGTGAGTTTCTGTTGAATGCTTGTGATTAGCTTAAGGCACTTACAAAGGAAAGTGATTTTCTCTGAAAGAACAGCATTTAGAAAGTGAAGTAACACTCCATTCACTTCGCACAGTGAACTGAAGTGTTGGAACAGACTGCTTCTCTTTCAGAGAAATGCATGTGAGTTTTTTATGAATGCTAAAAAGTAGTTTAAGGCACTTTCAAAGGAAAGTGATTTTCTCTGAAAGGACAGAATTTAGAAAGTGAAGCAACACTCCATTCACTTTGCACAGTGAATTGAAGTGTTGGAACAGACTGCTTCTCTTTCAGAGAAAGGCTTGTGAGTTTCTGTTGAATGCTTGTAATTAGCTTAAGGCACTTTCAAAGGAAAGTGATTTTCTCTGAAAGGACAGCATTTAGAAAGTGAGGCAACACTCCATTCACTTAGCACAGTGAATTGAAATGTTGGAACAGACTACATCTCTTTCTGAGAAACGCATGTGAGTTTCTGGTGAATGCTTGTAAGTAGCTTAAGGCACTTTCAAAGGAAAGTGATTTTCTCTGAAAGGACAGCATTTAAAAAGTGACGCAACACTCCATTCACTTCGCGCAGTGAATTGAAGTGTTGGAACAGACTGCTTCTCTTTCAGAGAAACGCATGTGAGTTTCTTCCTAATTCTTGCAAGTAGGTTAAGGCACTTTCAAAGGAAAGTGATTTTCTCTGAAAGAACAGCAATTAGAAAGTGAAGCAACACTCCATTCACTTCGCACAGTGAATTGAAGTGTTGGAACAGACTGCTTCTCTTTCAGAGAAACGCATGTGAGTTTCTGTTAAATGCTTGTAGGTAGCTTAAGGCACTTTCAAAGGAAAGTGATTTTCTCTGAAAGGACAGCATTTAGAAAGTGAGGCAACACTCCATTCACTTCGCACAGTGAATTGAAGTGTTGGAACAGACTGCTTCTCTTTCAGAGAAGCGCATGTGAGTTTTTTATGAATGCTTGAAAGTAGTTTAAGGCACTTTCAAAGGAAAGTGATTTTCTCTGAAAGGACAGCATTTAGAAAGTGAAGCAACACTCCATTCACTTCGCACAGTGAATTGAAGTGTTGGAACAGACTGCTTCTCTTTCAGAGAAACGCATGTGAGTTTTTTATGAATGCTTGAAAGTAGTTTAAGGCACTTTCAAAGGAAAGTGATTTTCTCTGAAAGGACAGTATTTAGAAAGTGAAGCAACACTCCATTCACTTCGCACAGTGAATTGAAGTGTTGGAACAGACTGCTTCTCTTTCAGAGAAATACATGTGAGTTTCTGTTGAATGCTTGTGATTAGCTTAAGGCACTTTCAAAGGAAAGTGATTTTCTCTGAAAGGACAGCATTTAGAAAGTGAAGGAACACTCCATTCACTTTGCACAGTGAATTGAAGTGTTGGAACAGGCTGCTTCTCTTTCAGAGAAACGCATGTGAGTTTCTTCCTAATGCTTGCAAGTAGCTCATGGCACTTTCAAAGGAAAGTGATTTTCTCTGAAAGGACAGCATTTAGAAAGTGAAGTAACACTCCATTCACTTCGCACAGTGAATGGAAGTGCTGGAACAGACTGCTTCCCTTTCAGAGAAACGCATGTGAGTTTCTTCCTAATGCTTGCAAGTAGCTTAAGGCACTTTCAAAGGAAAGTGATTTTCTCTGAAAGGACAGCATTTAGAAAGTGAGGCAACACTCCATTCACTTCACACAGTGAATTGAAGTGTTGGAACAGACTGCTTCTCTTTCAGAGAAATGCATGTGAGTTTCTTCCTAATGCTTGCAAGTAGCTTAAGGCACTATCAAAGGAAAGTGATTTTCTCTGAAAGGACAGCATTTAGAAAGTGAAGCAACACTCCATTCACTTCGCACAGTGAATTGAAGTGTTGGAACAGACTGCTTCTCTTTCAGAGAAATGCATGTGAGTTTTTTATGAATGCTAAAAAGTAGTTTAAGGCACTTTAAAAGGAAAGTGATTTTCTCTGAAAGGACAGAATTTAGAAAGTGAAGCAACACTCCATTCACTCTTCACAGTGAATTGAAGTGTTGGAACAGACTGCTTCTCTTTCAGAGAAACGCATGTGAGTTTCTGTTGAATGCTTGTAATTAGCTTAAGGCACTTTCAAAGGAAAGTGATTTTCTCTGAAAGGATAGCATTTAGAAAGTGAAGCAACACTCCATTCACTTCGCACAGTGAATTGAAGTGTTGGAAGAGATTGCTTCTCTTTCAGAGAAATGCATGTGAGTTTTTGTTGAATGCTTGTAAGTAGCTTAAGGCACTTTCAAAGGAAAGTGATTTTCTCTGAAAGGACAGCATTTAGAAAGTGAGGCAACACTCCATTCACTTAGCACAGTGAATTGAAGTGTTGGAACAGACTACATCTCTTTCAGAGAATCGCATGTGAGTTTCTGGTGAATGCTTGTAAGTAGCTTAAGGCACTTTCAAAGGAAAGTGATTTTCTCTGAAAGGACAGCATTTAGAAAGTGAAGCAACACTCCATTCACTTCGCACAGTGAATTGAAGTGTTGGAACAGAGTGCTTCTCTTTCATAGAAACGCATTAGTGTTTCTTGTGAATGCTTGCAAGTTGCTTAAGGCACTTTCAAAGGAAAGTGATTTTCTCTGAAAGAAGAGCATTTAGAAAGTGAAGCAACACTCCATTCACTTTGCACAGTGAATTGAAGTGTTGGAACAGACTGCTTCTTTTTCAGAGAAATGCATGCGAGTTTCTGTTGAATGTTTGTAAGTAGTTTAAGGTACTTTCAAAGGAAAGTGATTTTCTCTGAAAGGACAGCATTTAGAAAGTGAAGCAACACTCCATTCACTTCGCACAGTGAATTGAAGTGTTGGAACAGATTGCTTCTCTTTCAGAGAAATGCATGTGAGTTTCTGTTGAATGCTTGTAAGTAGCTTAAGGCACTTTCAAAGGAAAGTGATTTTCTCTGAAAGGACAGCATTTAGAAAGTGAGGCAACACTCCATTCACTTCGCACAGTGAATTGAAGTGTTGGAACAGACTGCTTCTCTTTCAGAGAAACGCCTGTGAGTTTCTTCCTAATGCTTGCAAGTAGCTTAAGGCACTTTCAAAGGAAAGTGATTTTCTCTGAAAGGACAGCATTTAGAAAGTGAGGCAACACTCCATTCACTTCGCACAGTGAATTGAAGTGTTGGTACAGACTGCATCTCTTTCAGAGAAACGCATGTGAGTTTCTGGTGAATGCTTGTAAGTAGCTTAAGGCACTTTCAAAGGAAAGTGATTTTCTCTGAAAGGACAGCATTTAGAAAGTGAAGCAACACTCCATTCCCTTCGTGCAGTGAATTGAAGCGTTGGAACAGAGTGCTTCTCTTTCATAGAAACGCATTAGTGTTTCTTGTGAATGCTTGCAAGTTGCTTAAGGCACTTTCAAAGGAAAGTGATTTTCTCTGAAAGGACAGCATTTAGAAAGTGAAGCAACACTCCATTCACTTCGCACAGTGAATTGAAGTGTTGGAACAGACTGCTTCTCTTTCAGAGAAACGCATGTGAGTTTCTGTTAAATGCTTGTAAATAGCTTAAGGCACTTTCAAAGGAAAGTGATTTTCTCTGAAAGGACAGCATTTAGAAAGTGAGGCAACACTCCATTCACTTCGCACAGTGAATTGAAGTGTTGGAACAGAGTGCTTCTCTTTCAGAGAAATGCATGTGAGTTTCTTCCTAATGCTTGCAAGTAGCTTAAGGCACTATCAAAGGAAAGTGTTTTTCTATGAAAGGACAGCATTTAGAAAGTGAAGCAACACTCCATTCACTTCTCACAGTGAATTGAAGTATTGGAACAGACTGCTTCTCTTTCAGAGAAATGCATTTGAGTTTTTTATGAATGCTTGAAAGTAGTTTAAGGCACTTTCAAAGGAAAGTGATTTTCTCTGAAAGGACAGCATTTAGAAAGTGAAGCAACACTCCATTCACTTTGCACAGTGAATTGAAGTGTTGGAACAGACTGCTTCTCTTTCAGAGAAACGCATGTGAGTTTCTGTTAAATGCTTGTAAGTAGCTTAAGGCACTTTCAAAGGAAAGTGATTTTCTCTGAAAGGACAGCATTTAGAAAGTGAGGCAACACTCCATTCACTTCACACAGTGAATTGAAGTGTTGGAACAGACTGCTTCTCTTTAAGAGAAACGCATGTGAGTTTCTTCCTATTGCTTGCAAGTAGCTTAAGGCACTTTCAAAGGAAAGTGATTTTCTCTGAAAGGACAGCATTTAGAAAGTGAAGCAACACTCCATTCACTTCGCACAGTGAATTGAAGTGTTGTAACAGAGTGCTTCTCTTTCATAGAAACGCATTAGTGTTTCTTGTGAATGCTTGCAAGTTGCTTAAGGCACTTTCAAAGGAAAGTGATTTTCTCTGAAAGGACAGCATTTAGAAAGTGAAGCAACACTCCATTCACTTCGCACAGTGAATTGAAGTGTTGGAACAGACTGCTTCTCTTTTAGAGAAATGCATGTGAGTTTCTGTTGAATGCTTGTAAGTAGCTTAAGGCACTTTCAAAGGAAAATGATTTTTTCTGAAAGGACAGCATTTAGAAAGTGAAGCAACACTGAACTCACTTCGCACAGTGAATTGAAGTGTTGGAACAGAGTGCTTCTCTTTCATAGAAACGCATTAGTGTTTCTTGTGAATGCTTGCAAGTTGCTTAAGGCACTTTCAAAGGAAAGTGATTTTCTCTGAAAGAAGAGCATTTAGAAAGTGAAGCAATACTCCATTCACTTTGCACAGTGAATTGAAGTGTTGGAACAGACTGCTTCTCTTTCAGAGAAATGCATGTGAGTTTCTTCCTAATGCTTGCAAGTAGCTTATGGCACTTTCAAAGGAAAGTGAATTTCTCTGAAAGGACAGCATTTAGAAAGTGAAACAACACTCCATTCACTTCGCACAGTGAATTGAAGTATTGGAACAGACTGCTTCTCTTTCAGAGAAACGCATGTGAGTTTCTGGTGAATGCTTGTAAGTAGCTTAAGGCACTTTCAAAGGAAAGTGATTTTCTCTGAAAGGACAGCATTTAGAAAGGGAAGCAACACTCCATTCCCTTCGTGCAGTGAATTGAAGTGTTGGAACAGAGTGCTACTCTTTCATAGAAACGCATTAGTGTTTCTTGTGAATGCTTGCAAGTTGCTTAAGGCACTTTCAAAGGAAAGTGATTTTCTCTGAAAGGACAGCATTTAGAAAGTGAAGCAACACTCCATTCACTTCGCACAGTGAATTGAAGTGTTGGAACAGACTGCTTCTCTTTCAGAGAAACGCATGTGAGTTTCTTCCTAATGCTTGCAAGTAGCTTAAGGCACTTTCAAAGGAAAGTGATTTTCTCTGAAAGAACAGCATTTAGAAAGAGAAGCAACACTCCATTCACTTCGCACAGTGAATTGAAGTGTTGGAACAGACTGCTTCTCTTTCAGAGAAACGCATGTGAGTTTCTGTTAAATGCTTGTAAATAGCTTAAGGCACTTTCAAAGGAAAGTGATTTTCTCTGAAAGGACAGCATTTAGAAAGTGACGCAACACTCCATTCACTTCACACAGTGAATTGAAGTGTTGGAACAGACTGCTTCTCTTTCAGAGAAACGCATGTGAGTTTCTTCCTAATGCTTGCAAGTAGCTTAAGGCACTATCAAAGGAAAGTGATTTTCTCTGAAAGGACAGCATTTAGAAAGTGAAGCAACACTCCATTCACTTCGCACAGTGAATTGAAGTATTGGAACAGACTGCTTTTCTTTCAGAGAATCGCATTTGAGTTTTTTATGAATGCTTGAAAGTAGTTTAAGGCACTTTCAATGGAAAGTGATTTTCTCTGAAAGGACAGCATTTAGAAAGTGAGGCAACACTCCATTCACTGCGCACAGTGAATTGAAGTGTTGGAACAGACTGCTTCTCTTTCAGAGAAACGCATGTGAGTTTCTTCCTAATGCTTGCAAGTAGCTTAAGTCACTTTAAAAGGAAAGTGATTTTCTCTGAAAGGACAGCATTTAGAAAGTGAAGCAACACTCCATTAACTTCGCACAGTGAATTGAAATGTTGGAACAGACTGCTTCTCTTTCAGAGAAACGCATGTGAGTTTCTTCCTAATGCTTGCATGTAGCTTAAGGCACTTTCAAAGGAAAGTGATTTTCTCTGAAAGAACAGCATTTAGAAAGTGAAGCAACACTCCATTCACTTTGCACAGTGAATTGAAGTGTTGGAACAGACTGCTTCTCTTTCAGAGAAACGCATGTGAGTTTCTGTTAAATGCTTGTAAGTAGCTTAAGGCACTTTCAAAGGAAAGTGATTTTCTCTGAAAGGCCAGCATTTAGAAAGTGAGGCAACACTCCATTCACTTCACACAGTGAATTGAAGTGTTGGAACAGACTGCTTCTCTTTCAGAGAAACGCATGTGAGTTTCTTCCTAATGCTTGCAAGTAGCTTAAGGCACTATGAAAGGAAAGTGATTTTCTCTGAAAAGACAGCATTAAGAAAGTGAAGCAACACTCTATTCACTTCGCACAGTGAACTGAAGTGTTGGAACAGACTGCTTCTCTTTCAGAGAAACGCATGTGAGTTTCTGGTGAATGCTTGTAAGTAGCTTAAGGCACTTTCAAAGGAAAGTGATTTTCTCTGAAAGGACAGCATTTAGAAAGGGAAGCAACACTCCATTCCCTTCGTGCAGTGAATTGAAGTGTTGGAACAGAGTGCTACTCTTTCATAGAAACGCATTAGTGTTTCTTGTGAATACTTAAAAGTTGCTTAAGGCACTATCAAAGGAAAGTGATTTTCTCTGAAAGGCCAGCATTTAGAAAGTGAGGCAACAATCCATTCACTTCACACAGTGAATTGAAGTGTTGGAACAGACTGCTTCTCTTTCAGAGAAACGCATGTGAGTTTCTTCCTAATGCTTGCAAGTAGCTTAAGGCACTATGAAAGGAAAGTGATTTTCTCTGAAAGGACAGCATTAAGAAAGTGAAGCAACACTCTATTCACTTCGCACAGTGAACTGAAGTGTTGGAACAGACTGCTTCTCTTTCAGAGAAACGCATGTGAGTTTCTGGTGAATGCTTGTAAGTAGCTTAAGGCACTTTCAAAGGAAAGTGATTTTCTCTGAAAGGACAGCATTTAGAAAGGGAAGCAACACTCCATTCCCTTCGTGCAGTGAATTGAAGTGTTGGAACAGAGTGCTACTCTTTCATAGAAACGCATTAGTGTTTCTTGTGAATACTTAAAAGTTGCTTAAGGCACTTTCAAAGGAAAGTGATTTTCTCTGAAAGAACAGCATTTAGAAAGTGAAGGAACACTCCATTCACTTCGCACAGTGAATTGAAGTGTTGGAACAGACTGCTTCTCTTTCAGAGAAACGCATGTGAGTTTCTGTTAAATGCTTGTAAGTAGCTTAAGGCACTTTCAAAGGAAAGTGATTTTCTCTGAAAGGACAGCATTTAGAAAGTGAGGCAACACTCAATTCACTTCACACAGTGAATTGAAGTGTTGGAACAGACTGCTTCTCTTTCAGAGAAACGCATGTGAGTTTCTTCCTAATGCTTGCAAGCAGCTTAAGGCACTTTCAAAGGAAAGTGTTTTTCTCTGAAAGGACAGTATTTAGAAAGTGAAGCAACACTCCATTCACTTCGCACAGTGAATTGAAGTGTTGGAACAGACTGCTTCTCTTTCAGAGAAACGCATGTGAGTTTTTTATGAATGCTTGAAAGTAGTTTAAGGCACTTTCAAAGGAAAGTGATTTTCTCTGAAAGGACAGAATTTAGAAAGTGAAGCAACATTCCATTCACTTTGCACAGTGAATTGAAGTGTTGGAACAGACTGCTTCTCTTTCAGAGAAATGCATGTGAGTTTCTGTTGAATGCTTGTAATTAGCTTAAGGCACTTTCAAAGGAAAGTGATTTTCTCTGAAAGGACAGCATTTAGAAAGTGAAGCAACACTCCATTCACTTTGCACAGTGAATTGAATTGTTGGAACAGACTGCTTCTCTTTCAGAGAAACGCAAGTGAGTTTCTTCCTAATGCTTGCAAGTAGCTTATGGCACTTTCAAAGGAAAGTGATTTTTTCTGAAAGGACAGCATTAAGAAAGTGAAGCAACACTCCATTCACTTCGCACCGTGAATTGAAGTATTGGAACAGACTGCTTCTCTTTCAGAGAAACGCATTAGTGTTTCTTGTGAATACTTAAAAGTTGCTTAAGGCACTTTCAAAGGAAAGTGATTTTCTCTGAAAGGACAGCATTTAGAAAGTGAAGCAACACTCCATTCACTTCGCACAGTGAATTGAAGTGTTGGAACAGACTGCTTCTCTTTCAGAGAAACGCATGTGAGTTTCTTCCTAATTCTTGCAAGTAGCTTAAGGCACTTTCAAAGGAAAGTGATTTTCTCTGAATGAACAGCATTTAGAAAGTGAAGCAACACTCCATTCACTTTGCACAGTGAATTGAAGTGTTGGAACAGACTGCTTCTCTTTCAGAGAAACGCATGTGAGTTTCTGTTAAATGCTTGTAAGTAGCTTAAGGCACTTTCAAAGGAAAGTGATTTTCTCTGAAAGGACAACATTTAGAAAGTAAAGCAACACTCCATTCACTTCACACAGTGAATTGAAGTGTTGGAACAGACTGCTTCTCTTTCAGAGTAACGCTTGTGAGTTTCTTCCTAATGCTTGCAAGTAGCTTAAGGCACTATGAAAGGAAAGTGATTTTCTCTGAAAAGACAGCATTTAGAAAGTGAGGCAACACTCCATTCCCTTCGCACAGTGAATTGAAGTGTTGGAACAGAGTGCTTCTCTTTCAGAGAAATGCATGTGAGTTTCTGTTGAATGCTTGTAAGTAGCTTAAGGCACTTTCAAAGGAAAGTGATTTTCTCTGAAAGGACAGCATTTAGAAAGTGAAGCAACACTAACCTCACTTCGCACAGTGAATTGAAGTGTTGGAACAGAGTGCTTCTCTTTCATAGAAACGCATTAGTGTTTCTTGTGAATGCTTGCAAGTTGCTTAAGGCACTTTCAAAGGAAAGTGATTTTCTCTGAAAGAAGAGCATTTAGAAAGTGAAGCAACACTCCATTCACTTTGCACAATTAATTGAAGTGTTGGAACAGACTGCTTCTCTTTCAAAGAAATGCATGTGAGTTTCTGTTGAATGCTTGTAATTAGCTTAAGGCACTTTCAAAGGAAAGTGATTTTCTCTGAAAGTACAGCATTTAGAAAGTGAAGCAACACTCCATTCACTTTGCACAGTGAATTGAAGTGTTGGAACAGACTGCTTCACTTTCCTAGAAACGGATGTGAGTTTCTTCCTAATGCTTGCAAGTAGTTTATGGCACTTTCAAAGGAAAGTGATTTTCTCTGAAAGGACAGCATTTAGAAAGTGAAGCAACACTCCATTCATTTTGCACAGTGAATTGAAGTGTTGGAACAGACTGCTTCTCTTTCCTAGAAACGCATGTGAGTTTCTTCCTAATGCTTGCAAGTAGTTTATGGCACTTTCAAAGGAAAGTGATTTTCTCTGAAAGGACAGCATTTAGAAAGTGAAGCAACACTCCATTCACTTTGCACAGTGAATTGAAGTGTTGGAACAGACTGCTTCTTTTTCAGAGAAACGCATGTGAGTTTCTTCCTAATGCTTGCAAGTAGTTTATGGCACTTTCAAAGGAAAGTGATTTTCTCTGAAAGGACAGCATTTAGAAAGTGAAGCAACACTCCATTCACTTCGCACAGTGAATTTATGTGTTGGAACAGACTGCTTCTCTTTCAGAGAAACGCATGTGAGTTTCTTCCTAATGCTTGCAAGTAGCTTAAGGCACTTTCAAAGGAAAGTGATTTTCTCTGAAAGAACAGCATTTAGAAAGTGAAGCAACACTCCATTCACTTCGCACAGTGAATTGAAGTGTTGGAACAGAGTGCTTCTCTTTCAGAGAAACGCATGTGAGTTTCTGTTAAATGCTTGTAAGTAGCTTAAGGCACTTTCAAAGGAAAGTGATTTTCTCTGAAAGGACAGCATTTAGAAAGTGAGGCAACACTCCATTCACTTCACACAGTGAATTGAAGTGTTGGAACAGACTGCTTCTCTTTCAGAGAAATGCATGTGAGTTTCTTCCTAATGCTTGCAAGTAGCTTAAGGCACTTTAAAAGGAAAGTGATTTTCTCTGAAAGGACAGCATTTAGAAAGTGAAGCAACACTCCATTCACTTCGCACAGTGAACTGAAGTGTTGGAACAGACTGCTTCTCTTTCAGAGAAACGCATGTGAGTTTTTTATGAATGCTTGAAAGTAGTTTAAGGCACTTTCAAAGGAAAGTGATTTTCTCTGAAAGGACAGCATTTAGAAAGTGAAGCAACACTCCATTCACTTTGCACAGTGAATTGAAGTGTTGGAACAGACTGCTTATCTTTCAGAGAAACGCATGTGAGTTTCTGGTGAATGCTTGTAAGTAGCTTAAGGCACTTTCAAAGGAAAGTGATTTTCTCTGAAAGGACAGCATTTAGAAAGGGAAGCAACACTCCATTCCCTTCGTGCAGTGAATTGAAGTGTTGGAACAGAGTGCTACTCTTTCATAGAAATGCATTAGTGTTTCCTGGGAATACTTAAAAGTTGCTTAAGGCACTTTCAAAGGAAAGTGATTTTCTCTGAAAGAACAGCATTTAGAAAGTGAAGCAACACTCCATTCACTTCGCACAGTGAATTGAAGTGTTGGAACAGAGTGCTACTCTTTCATAGAAACGCATTAGTGTTTCTTGTGAATACTTAAAATTTGCTTAAGGCACTCTCAAAGGAAAGTGATTTTCTCTGAAAGGACAGCATTTAGAAAGTGAAGCAACACTCCATTCACTTCGCACAGTGAATTGAAGTGTTGGAACAGACTGCTTCTCTTTCAGAGAAACGCATGTGAGTTTCTGTTAAATGCTTGTAAGTAGCTTAAGGCACTTTCAAAGGAAAGTGATTTTCTCTGAAAGGACAGCATTTAGAAAGTGAGGCAACACTCCATTCACTTCACACAGTGAATTGAAGTGTTGGAACAGACTGCTTCTCTTTCAGAGATACGCATGTGAGTTTCTTCCTAATGCTTGCAAGCAGCTTAAGGCACTTTCAAAGGAAAGTGATTTTCTCTGAAAGGACAGCATTTAGAAAGTGAAGCAACACTCCATTCACTTCGCACAGTGAATTGAAGTGTTGGAACAGACTGCTTCTCTTTCAGAGAAACGCATGTGAGTTTTTTATGAATGCTTGAAAGTAGTTTAAGGCACTTTCAAAGGAAAGTGATTTTCTCTGAAAGGACAGAATTTAGAAAGTGAAGCAACACTCCATTCACTTTGCACAGTGAATTGAAGTGTTGGAACAGACTGCTTCTCTTTCAGAGAAATGCATGTGAGTTTCTGTTGAATGCTTGTAATTAGCTTAAGGCACTTTCAAAGGAAAGTGATTTTCTCTGAAAGGAAGCATTTAGAAAGTGAAGCAACACTCCATTCACTTTGCACAGTGAATTGAATTGTGGGAACAGACTGCTTCTCTTTCAGAGAAACGCATGTGAGTTTCTTCCTAATGCTTGCAAGTAGCTTATGGCACTTTCAAAGGAAAGTGATTTTCTCTGAAAGGACAGCATTAAGAAAGTGAAGCAACACTCCATTCACTTCGCACAGTGAATTGAAGTATTGGAACAGACTGCTTCTCTTTCAGAGAAACGCATGTGAGTTTCTGGTGAATGCTTGTAAGTAGCTTAAGGCACTTTCAAAGGAAAGTGATTTTCTCTGAAAGGACAGCATTTAGAAAGGGAAGCAACACTCCATTCCCTTCGTGCAGTGAATTGAAGTGTTGGAATAGAGTGCTACTCTTTCATAGAAACGCATTAGTGTTTCTTGTGAATACTTAAAAGTTGCTTAAGGCACTTTCAAAGGAAAGTGATTTTCTCTGAAAGGACAGCATTTAGAAAGTGAAGCAACACTCCATTCACTTCGCACAGTGAATTGAAGTGTTGGAACAGACTGCTTCTCTTTCAGAGAAACGCATGTGAGTTTCTTCCTAATGCTTGCAAGTAGCTTAAGGCACTTTCAAAGGAAAGTGATTTTCTCTGAAAGAACAGCATTTAGAAAGTGAAGCAACACTCCATTCACTTTGCACAGTGAATTGAAGTGTTGGAACAGACTGCTTCTCTTTCAGAGAAACGCATGTGAGTTTCTGTTAAATGCTTGTAAGTAGCTTAAGGCACTTTCAAAGGAAAGTGATTTTCTCTGAAAGGACAGCATTTAGAAAGTCAGGCAACACTCCATTCACTTCACACAGTGAATTGAAGTGTTGGAACAGACTGCTTCTCTTTCAGAGTAACGCTTGTGAGTTTCTTCCTAATGCTTGCAAGGAGCTTAAGGCACTATGAAAGGAAAGTGATTTTCTCTGAAAAGACAGCATTTAGAAAGTGAGGCAACACTCCATTCCCTTCGCACAGTGAATTGAAGTGTTGGAACAGAGTGCTTCTCTTTCAGAGAAATGCATGTGAGTTTCTGTTGAATGCTTGTAAGTAGCTTAAGGCACTTTCAAAGGAAAGTGATTTTCTCTGAAAGGACAGCATTTCAAAAGTGAAGCAACACTGACCTCACTTCGCACAGTGAATTGAAGTGTTGGAACAGAGTGCTTCTCTTTCATAGAAACGCATTAGTGTTTCTTGTGAATGCTTGCAAGTTGCTTAAGGCACTTTCAAAGGAAAGTGATTTTCTCTGAAAGAAGAGGATTTAGAAAGTGAAGCAACACTCCATTCACTTTGCACAATTAATTGAAGTGTTGGAACAGACTGCTTCTCTTTCAGAGAAATGCATGTGAGTTTCTGTTGAATGCTTGTAATTAGCTTAAGGCACTTTCAAAGGAAAGTGATTTTCTCTGAAAGGACAGCATTTAGAAAGTGAAGCAACACTCCATTCACTTTGCACAGTGAATTGAAGTGTTGGAACAGACTGCTTCTCTTTCAGAGAAACGCATGTGAGTTTCTTCCTAATGCTTGCAAGTAGTTTATGGCACTTTCAAAGGAAAGTGATTTTCTCTGAAAGGACCGCATTTAGAAAGTGAAGCAACACTCCATTCACTTTGCACAGTGAATTGAAGTGTTGGAACAGACTGCTTCTCTTTCAGAGAAACGCATGTGAGTTTCTTCCTAATGCTTGCAAGTAGTTTATGGCACTTTCAAAGGAAAGTGATTTTCTCTGAAAGGACAGCATTTAGAAAGTGAAGCAACACTCCATTCACTTCGCACAATGAATTGAAGTGTTGGAACAGACTGCTTCTCTTTCAGAGAAACGCATGTGAGTTTCTTCCTAATGCTTGCAAGTAGCTTAACGCACTTTCAAAGGAAAGTGATTTTCTCTGAAAGAACAGCATTCAGAAAGTGAAGCAACACTCCATTCACTTCGCACAGTGAATTGAAGTGTTGGAACAGAGTGCTTCTCTTTCAGAGAAACGCATGTGAGTTTCTGTTAAATGCTTGTAAGTAGCTTAAGGCACTTTCAAAGGAAAGTGATTTTCTCTGAAAGGACAGCATTTAGAAAGTGAGGCAACACTCCATTCACTTCACACAGTGAATTGAAGTGTTGGAACAGACTGCTTCTCTTTAGGAGAAATGCATGTGAGTTTCTTCCTAATGCTTGCAAGTAGCTTAAGGCACTTTAATAGGAAAGTGATTTTCTCTGAAAGGACAGCATTTAGAAAGTGAAGCAACACTCCATTCACATCGCACAGTGAACTGAAGTGTTGGAACAGACTGCATCTCTTTCAGAGAAACGCATGTGAGTTTTTTATGAATGCTTGAAAGTAGTTTAAGGCACTTTCAAAGGAAAGTGATTTTCTCTGAAAGGACAGAATTTAGAAAGTGAAGCAACACTCCATTCACTTTGCACAGTGAATTGAAGTGTTGGAACAGACTGCTTCTCTTTCAGAGAAATGCATGTGAGTTTCTGTTGAATGCTTGTAATTAGCTTAAGGCACTTTCAAAGGAAAGTGATTTTCTCTGAAAGGACAGCATTTAGAAAGTGAAGCAACACTCCATTCACTTTGCACAGTGAATTGAAGTGTTGGAATAGACTGCTTCTCTTTCAGAGAAACGCCTGTGAGTTTCTTACTAATGCTTGCAAGTAGCTTATGGCACTTTCAAAGGAAAGTGATTTTCTCTGAAAGGACAGCATTTAGAAAGTGATGCAACACTCCATTCACTTCGCACAGTGAATTGAAGTGCTGGAACAGACTGCTTCTCTTTCAGAGAAACGCATGTGAGTTTCTGTTAAATGCTTGTAAGTAGCTTAAGGCACTTTCAAAGGAAATTGATTTTCTCTGAAAGGACAGCATTTAGAAAGTGAGGCAACACTCCATTCACTTCGCACAGTGAATTGAAGTGTTGGAACAGACTGCTTCTCTTTCAGAGAAACGCATGTGAGTTTCTTCCTAATGCTTGCAAGTAGCTTAAGGCACTATCAAAGGAAAGTGATTTTCTCTGAAAGGACAGCATTTAGAAAGTGAAGCAACACTCCATTCACTTCGCACAGTGAACTGAAGTGTTGGAACAGACTGCTTCTCTTTCAGAGAAACGCATGTGAGTTTTTCATGAATGCTTGAAAGTAGTTTAAGGCACTTTCAAAGGAAAGTGATTTTCTCTGAAAGGACAGAATTTAGAAAGTGAAGCAACACTCCATTCACTTTGCACAGTGAATTGAAGTGTTGGAACAGAGTGCTACTCTTTCATAGAAACGCATTAGTGTTTCTTGTGAATACTTAGAAGTTGCTTAAGGCACTTTCAAAGGAAAGTGATTTTCTCTGAAAGAACAGCATTTAGAAAGTGAAGCAACACTCCATTCACTTCGCACAGTGAATTGAAGTGTTGGAACAGACTGCTTCTCTTTCAGAGAAACGCATGTGAGTTTCTGTTAAATGCTTGTAAGTAGCTTAAGGCACTTTCAAAGGAAAGTGATTTTCTCTGAAAGGACAGCATTTAGAAAGTGAGGCAACACCCCATTCACTTCACACAGTGAATTGAAGTGTTGGAACAGACTGCTTCTCTTTCAGAGATACGCATGTGAGTTTCTTCCTAATGCTTGCAAGCAGCTTAAGGCACTTTCAAAGGAAAGTGATTTTCTCTGAAAGGACAGCATTTAGAAAGGGAAGCAACACTCCATTCCCTTCGTGCAGTGAATTGAAGTGTTGGAATAGAGTGCTACTCTTTCATAGAAACGCATTAGTGTTTCTTGTGAATACTTAAAAGTTGCTTAAGGCACTTTCAAAGGAAAGTGATTTTCTCTGAAAGGACAGCATTTAGAAAGTGAAGCAACACTCCATTCACTTCGCACAGTGAATTGAAGTGTTGGAACAGACTGCTTCTCTTTCAGAGAAACGCATGTGAGTTTCTTCCTAATGCTTGCAAGTAGCTTAAGGCACTTTCAAAGGAAAGTGATTTTCTCTGAAAGAACAGCATTTAGAAAGTGAAGCAACACTCCATTCACTTTGCACAGTGAATTGAAGTGTTGGAACAGACTGCTTCTCTTTCAGAGAAACGCATGTGAGTTTCTGTTAAATGCTTGTAAGTAGCTTAAGGCACTTTCAAAGGAAAGTGATTTTCTCTGAAAGGACAGCATTTAGAAAGTCAGGCAACACTCCATTCACTTCACACAGTGAACTGAAGTGTTGGAACAGACTGCTTCTCTTTCAGAGTAACGCTTGTGAGTTTCTTCCTAATGCTTGCAAGCAGCTTAAGGCACTATGAAAGGAAAGTGATTTTCTCTGAAAAGACAGCATTTAGAAAGTGAAGCAACACTCCATTCACTTTGCACAGTGAATTGAAGTGTTGGAACAGACTGCTTCTCTTTCAGAGAAACGCATGTGAGTTTTTTATGAATGCTTGAAAGTAGTTTAAGGCACTTTCAAAGGAAAGTGATTTTCTCTGAAAGGACAGAATTTAGAAAGTGAAGCAACACTCCATTCACTTTGCACAGTGAATTGAAGTGTTGGAACAGACTGCTTCTCTTTCAGAGAAATGCATGTGAGTTTCTGTTGAATGCTTGTAATTAGCTTAAGGCACTTTCAAAGGAAAGTGATTTTCTCTGAAAGGACAGCATTTAGAAAGTGAAGCAACACTCCATTCACTTTGCACAGTGAATTGAATTGTTGGAACAGACTGCTTCTCTTTCAGAGAAACGCATGTGAGTTTCTTCCTAATGCTTGCAAGTAGCTTATGGCACTTTCAAAGGAAAGTGATTTTCTCTGAAAGGACAGCATTAAGAAAGTGAAGCAACACTCCATTCACTTCGCACAGTGAATTGAAGTATTGGAACAGACTGCTTCTCTTTCAGAGAAACGCATGTGAGTTTCTGGTGAATGCTTGTAAGTAGCTTAAGGCACTTTCAAAGGAAAGTGATTTTCTCTGAAAGGACAGCATTTAGAAAGGGAAGCAACACTCCATTCCCTTCGTGCAGTGAATTGAAGTGTTGGAATAGAGTGCTACTCTTTCATAGAAACGCATTAGTGTTTCTTGTGAATACTTAAAAGTTGCTTAAGGCACTTTCAAAGGAAAGTGATTTTCTCTGAAAGGACAGCATTTAGAAAGTGAAGCAACACTCCATTCACTTCGCACAGTGAATTGAAGTGTTGGAACAGACTGCTTCTCTTTCAGAGAAACGCATGTGAGTTTCTTCCTAATGCTTGCAAGTAGCTTAAGGCACTTTCAAAGGAAAGTGATTTTCTCTGAAAGAACAGCATTTAGAAAGTGAAGCAACACTCCATTCACTTTGCACAGTGAATTGAAGTGTTGGAACAGACTGCTTCTCTTTCAGATAAACGCATGGGAGTTTCTTCCTAATGCTTGCAAGTAGCTTAAGGCACTTTCAAAGGAAAGTGATTTTCTCTGAAAGAACAGCATTTAGAAAGTGAAGCAACACTCCATTCACTTTGCACAGTGAATTGAAGTGTTGGAACAGACTGCTTCTCTTTCAGAGAAACGCATGTGAGTTTCTGTTAAATGCTTGTAAGTAGCTTAAGGCACTTTCAAAGGAAAGTGATTTTCTCTGAAAGGACAGCATTTAGAAAGTGAAGCAACACTCCATTCACTTTGCACAGTGAATTGAAGTGTTGGAACAGACTGCTTCTCTTTCAGAGAAACGCATGTGAGTTTCTGTTAAATGCTTGTATGTAGCTTAAGGCACTTTCAAAGGAAAGTGATTTTCTCTGAAAGGACAGCATTTAGAAAGTCAGGCAACACTCCATTCACTTCACACAGTGAACTGAAGTGTTGGAACAGACTGCATCTCTTTCAGAGAAACGCATGTGAGTTTCTTCCTAATGCTTGCAAGTAGCTTAAGGCACTTTCAAAGGAAAGTGATTTTCTCTGAAAGAACAGCATTTAGAAAGTGAAGCAACACTCCATTCACTTCGCACAGTGAATTGAAGTGTTGGAACAGAGTGCTTCTCTTTCAGAGAAACGCATGTAAGTTTCTGTTAAATGCTTGTAAGTAGCTTAAGGCACTTTCAAAGGAAAGTGATTTTCTCTGAAAGGACAGCATTTAGAAAGTGAGGCAACACTCCATTCACTTCACACAGTGAATTGAAGTGTTGGAACAGACTGCTTCTCTTTAGGAGAAATGCATGTGAGTTTCTTCCTAATGCTTGCAAGTAGCTTAAGGCACTTTAATAGGAAAGTGATTTTCTCTGAAAGGACAGCATTTAGAAAGTGAAGCAACACTCCATTCACTTCGCACAGTGAACTGAAGTGTTGGAACAGACTGCATCTCTTTCAGAGAAATGCATGTGAGTTTTTTATGAATGCTTGAAAGTAGTTTAAGGCACTTTCAAAGGAAAGTGATTTTCTCTGAAAGGACAGAATTTAGAAAGTGAAGAAACACTCCATTCACTTTGCACAGTGAATTGAAGTGTTGGAACAGACTGCTTCTCTTTCAGAGAAATGCATGTGAGTTTCTGTTGAATGCTTGTAATTAGCTTAAGGCACTTTCAAAGGAAAGTGATTTTCTCTGAAAGGACAGCATTTAGAAAGTGAAGCAACACTCCATTCACTTTGCACAGTGAATTGAAGTGTTGGAACAGACTGCTTCTCTTTCAGAGAAACGCCTGTGAGTTTCTTACTAATGCTTGCAAGTAGCTTATGGCACTTTCAAAGGAAAGTGATTTTCTCTGAAAGGACAGCATTTAGAAAGTGATGCAACACTCCATTCACTTCGCACAGTGAATTGAAGTGTTGGAACAGACTGCTTCTCTTTCAGAGAAACGCATGTGAGTTTCTGTTAAATGCTTGTAAGTAGCTTAAGGCACTTTCAAAGGAAAGTGATTTTCTCTGAAAGGACAGCATTTAGAAAGTGAGGCAACACTCCATTCACTTCGCACAGTGAATTGAAGTGTTGGAACAAACTGCTTCTCTTTCAGAGAAACGCATGTGAGTTTCTTCCTAATGCTTGCAAGTAGCTTAAGGCACTATCAAAGGAAAGTGATTTTCTCTGAAAGGACAGCATTTAGAAAGTGAAGCAACACTCCATTCACTTCGCACAGTGAACTGAAGTGTTGGAACAGACTGCTTCTCTTTCAGAGAAACGCATGTGAGTTTTTCATGAATGCTTGAAAGTAGTTTAAGGCACTTTCAAAGGAAAGTGATTTTCTCTGAAAGGACAGAATTTAGAAAGTGAAGCAACACTCCATTCACTTTGCACAGTGAATTGAAGTGTTGGAACAGAGTGCTACTCTTTCATAGAAACACATTAGTGTTTCTTGTGAATACTTAAAAGTTGCTTAAGGCACTTTCAAAGGAAAGTGATTTTCTCTGAAAGAACAGCATTTAGAAAGTGAAGCAACACTCCATTCACTTCGTACAGTGAATTGAAGTGTTGGAACAGACTGCTTCTCTTTCAGAGAAACGCATGTGAGTTTCTGTTAAATGCTTGTAAGTAGCTTAAGGCACTTTCAAAGGAAAGTGATTTTCTCTGAAAGGACAGCATTTAGAAAGTGAGGCAACACTCCATTCACTTCACACAGTGAATTGAAGTGTTGGAACAGACTGCTTCTCTTTCAGAGATACGCATGTGAGTTTCTTCCTAATGCTTGCAAGCAGCTTAAGGCACTTTCAAAGGAAAGTGATTTTCTCTGAAAGGACAGCATTTAGAAAGTGAAGCAACACTCCATTCACTTCGCACAGTGAATTGAAGTGTTGGAACAGACTGCTTCTCTTTCAGAGAAACGCATGTGAGTTTTTTATGAATGCTTGAAAGTAGTTTAAGGCACTTTCAAAGGAAAGTGATTTTCTCTGAAAGGACAGAATTTAGAAAGTGAAGCAACACTCCATTCACTTTGCACAGTGAATTGAAGTGTTGGAACAGACTGCTTCTCTTTCAGAGAAATGCATGTGAGTTTCTGTTGAATGCTTGTAATTAGCTTAAGGCACTTTCAAAGGAAAGTGATTTTCTCTGAAAGGACAGCATTTAGAAAGTGAAGCAACACTCCATTCACTTTGCACAGTGAATTGAATTGTTGGAACAGACTGCTTCTCTTTCAGAGAAACGCATGTGAGTTTCTTCCTAATGCTTGCAAGTAGCTTATGGCACTTTCAAAGGAAAGTGATTTTCTCTGAAAGGACAGCATTAAGAAAGTGAAGCAACACTCCATTCACTTCGCACAGTGAATTGAAGTATTGGAACAGACTGCTTCTCTTTCAGAGAAACGCATGTGAGGTTCTGGTGAATGCTTGTAAGTAGCTTAAGGCACTTTCAAAGGAAAGTGATTTTCTCTGAAAGGACAGCATTTAGAAAGGGAAGCAACACTCCATTCCCTTCGTGCAGTGAATTGAAGTGTTGGAATAGAGTGCTACTCTTTCATAGAAACGCATTAGTGTTTCTTGTGAATACTTAAAAGTTGCTTAAGGCACTTTCAAAGGAAAGTGATTTTCTCTGAAAGGACAGCATTTAGAAAGTGAAGCAACACTCCATTCACTTCGCACAGAGAATTGAAGTGTTGGAACAGACTGCTTCTCTTTCAGAGAAACGCATGTGAGTTTCTTCCTAATGCTTGCAAGTAGCTTAAGGCACTTTCAAAGGAAAGTGATTTTCTCTGAAAGAACAGCATTTAGAAAGTGAAGCAACACTCCATTCACTTTGCACAGTGAATTGAAGTGTTGGAACAGACTGCTTCTCTTTCAGAGAAACGCATGTGAGTTTCTGTTAAATGCTTGTAAGTAGCTTAAGGCACTTTCAAAGGAAAGTGATTTTCTCTGAAAGGACAGCATTTACAAAGTCAGGCAACACTCCATTCACTTCACACAGTGGATTGAAGTGTTGGAACAGACTGCTTCTCTTTCAGAGTAACGCTTGTGAGTTTCTTCCTAATGCTTGCAAGTAGCTTAAGGCACTATGAAAGGAAAGTGATTTTCTCTGAAAAGACAGCATTTAGAAAGTGAGGCAACACTCCATTCCCTTCGCACAGTGAATTGAAGTGTTGGAACAGAGTGCTTCTCTTTCAGAGAAATGCATGTAAGTTTCTGTTGAATGCTTGTAAGTAGCTTAAGGCACTTTCAAAGGAAAGTGATTTTCTCTGAAAGGACAGCATTTCAAAAGTGAAGCAACACTGACCTCACTTCGCACAGTGAATTGAAGTGTTGGAACAGAGTGCTTCTCTTTCATAGAAACGCATTAGTGTTTCTTGTGAATGCTTGCAAGTTGCTTAAGGCACTTTCAAAGGAAAGTGATTTTCTCTGAAAGAAGAGGATTTAGAAAGTGAAGCAACACTCCATTCACTTTGCACAATTAATTGAAGTGTTGGAACAGACTGCTTCTCTTTCAGAGAAATGCATGTGAGTTTCTGTTGAATGCTTGTAAGTAGCTTAAGGCACTTTCAAAGGAAAGTGATTTTCTCTGAAAGGACAGCATTTAGAAAGTGAGGCAACACTCCATTCACTTCACACAGTGAATTGAAGTGTTGGAACAGACTGCTTCTCTTTAGGAGAAATGCATGTGAGTTTCTTCCTAATGCTTGCAAGTAGCTTAAGGCACTTTAATAGGAAAGTGATTTTCTCTGAAAGGACAGCATTTAGAAAGTGAAGCAACACTCCATTCACTTCGCACAGTGAACTGAAGTGTTGGAACAGACTGCATCTCTTTCAGAGAAATGCATGTGAGTTTTTTATGAATGCTTGAAAGGAGTTTCAGGCACTTTCAAAGGAAAGTGATTTTCTCTGAAAGGACAGAATTTAGAAAGTGAAGCAACACTCCATTCACTTTGCACAGTGAATTGAAGTGTTGGAACAGACTGCTTCTCTTTCAGAGAAATGCATGTGAGTTTCTGTTGAATGCTTGTAAGTAGCTTAAGGCACTTTCAAAGGAAAGTGATTTTCTCTGAAAGGACAGCATTTAGAAAGTGAAGCAACACTCCATTCACTTTGCACAGTGAATTGAAGTGTTGGAACAGACTGCTTCTCTTTCAGAGAAACGCCTGTGAGTTTCTTACTAATGCTTGCAAGTAGCTTATGGCACTTTCAAAAGAAAGTGATTTTCTCTGAAAGGACAGCATTTAGAAAGTGATGCAACACTCCATTCACTTCGCACAGTGAATTGAAGTGCTGGAACAGCCTGCTTCTCTTTCAGAGAAACGCATGTGAGTTTCTGTTAAATGCTTGTAAGTAGCTTAAGGCACTTTCAAAGGAAAGTGATTTTCTCTGAAAGGACAGAATTTAGAAAGTGAAGCAACACTCCATTCACTTTGCACAGTGAATTGAAGTGTTGGAACAGACTGCTTCTCTTTCAGAGAAATGCATGTGAGTTTCTTTGAATGCTTGTAATTAGCTTAAGGCACTTTCAAAGGAAAGTGATTTTCTCTGAAAGGAAAGCATTTAAAAAGTGAAGCAACACTCCATTCACTTTGCACAGTGAATTGAAGTGTTGGAACAGACTGCTTCTCTTTCAGAGAAAGGCATGTGAGTTTCTTCCTAATGCTTGCAAGTAGCTTATGGCACTTTCAAAGGAAAGTGATTTTCTCTGAAAGGACAGCATTTAGAAAGTGAGGCAACACTCCATTCACTTAACACAGTGAATTGAAGTGTTGGAACAGACTGCTTCTCTTTAGGAGAAATGCATGTGAGTTTCTTCCTAATGCTTGCAAGTAGCTTAAGGCACTTTAATAGGAAAGTGATTTTCTCTGAAAGGACAGCATTTAGAAAGTGAAGCAACACTCCATTCACTTCGCACAGTGAACTGAAGTGTTGGAACAGACTGCATCTCTTTCAGAGAAACGCATGTGAGTTTTTTATGAATGCTTGAAAGTAGTTTAAGGCACTTTCAAAGGAAAGTGATTTTCTCTGAAAGGACAGAATTTAGAAAGTGAAGAAACACTCCATTCACTTTGCACAGTGAATTGAAGTGTTGGAACAGACTGCTTCTCTTTCAGAGAAATGCATGTGAGTTTCTGTTGAATGCTTGTAATTAGCTTAAGGCACTTTCAAAGGAAAGTGATTTTCTCTGAAAGGACAGCATTTAGAAAGTGAAGCAACACTCCATTCACTTTGCACAGTGAATTGAAGTGTTGGAACAGACTGCTTCTCTTTCAGAGAAACGCCTGTGAGTTTCTTACTAATGCTTGCAAGTAGCTTATGGCACTTTCAAAGGAAAGTGATTTTCTCTGAAAGGACAGCATTTAGAAAGTGATGCAACACTCCATTCACTTCGCACAGTGAATTGAAGTGTTGGAACAGACTGCTTCTCTTTCAGAGAAACGCATGTGAGTTTCTGTTAAATGCTTGTAAGTAGCTTAAGGCACTTTCAAAGGAAAGTGATTTTCTCTGAAAGGACAGCATTTAGAAAGTGAGGCAACACTCCATTCACTTCGCACAGTGAATTGAAGTGTTGGAACAAACTGCTTCTCTTTCAGAGAAACGCATGTGAGTTTCTTCCTAATGCTTGCAAGTAGCTTAAGGCACTATCAAAGGAAAGTGATTTTCTCTGAAAGGACAGCATTTAGAAAGTGAAGCAACACTCCATTCACTTCGCACAGTGAACTGAAGTGTTGGAACAGACTGCTTCTCTTTCAGAGAAACGCATGTGAGTTTTTCATGAATGCTTGAAAGTAGTTTAAGGCACTTTCAAAGGAAAGTGATTTTCTCTGAAAGGACAGAATTTAGAAAGTGAAGCAACACTCCATTCACTTTGCACAGTGAATTGAAGTGTTGGAACAGAGTGCTACTCTTTCATAGAAACACATTAGTGTTTCTTGTGAATACTTAAAAGTTGCTTAAGGCACTTTCAAAGGAAAGTGATTTTCTCTGAAAGAACAGCATTTAGAAAGTGAAGCAACACTCCATTCACTTCGTACAGTGAATTGAAGTGTTGGAACAGACTGCTTCTCTTTCAGAGAAACGCATGTGAGTTTCTGTTAAATGCTTGTAAGTAGCTTAAGGCACTTTCAAAGGAAAGTGATTTTCTCTGAAAGGACAGCATTTAGAAAGTGAGGCAACACTCCATTCACTTCACACAGTGAATTGAAGTGTTGGAACAGACTGCTTCTCTCTCAGAGATACGCATGTGAGTTTCTTCCTAATGCTTGCAAGCAGCTTAAGGCACTTTCAAAGGAAAGTGATTTTCTCTGAAAGGACAGCATTTAGAAAGTGAAGCAACACTCCATTCACTTCGCACAGTGAATTGAAGTGTTGGAACAGACTGCTTCTCTTTCAGAGAAACGCATGTGAGTTTTTTATGAATGCTTGAAAGTAGTTTAAGGCACTTTCAAAGGAAAGTGATTTTCTCTGAAAGGACAGAATTTAGAAAGTGAAGCAACACTCCATTCACTTTGCACAGTGAATTGAAGTGTTGGAACAGACTGCTTCTCTTTCAGAGAAACGCATGTGAGTTTCTTCCTAATGCTTGCAAGTAGCTTATGGCACTTTCAAAGGAAAGTGATTTTCTCTGAAAGGACAGCATTAAGAAAGTGAAGCAACACTCCATTCACTTCGCACAGTGAATTGAAGTATTGGAACAGACTGCTTCTCTTTCAGAGAAACGCATGTGAGGTTCTGGTGAATGCTTGTAAGTAGCTTAAGGCACTTTCAAAGGAAAGTGATTTTCTCTGAAAGGACAGCATTTAGAAAGGGAAGCAACACTCCATTCCCTTCGTGCAGTGAATTGAAGTGTTGGAATAGAGTGCTACTCTTTCATAGAAACGCATTAGTGTTTCTTGTGAATACTTAAAAGTTGCTTAAGGCACTTTCAAAGGAAAGTGATTTTCTCTGAAAGGACAGCATTTACAAAGTCAGGCAACACTCCATTCACTTCACACAGTGGATTGAAGTGTTGGAACAGACTGCTTCTCTTTCAGAGTAACGCTTGTGAGTTTCTTCCTAATGCTTGCAAGTAGCTTAAGGCACTATGAAAGGAAAGTGATTTTCTCTGAAAAGACAGCATTTAGAAAGTGAGGCAACACTCCATTCCCTTCGCACAGTGAATTGAAGTGTTGGAACAGAGTGCTTCTCTTTCAGAGAAATGCATGTAAGTTTCTGTTGAATGCTTGTAAGTAGCTTAAGGCACTTTCAAAGGAAAGTGATTTTCTCTGAAAGGACAGCATTTCAAATGTGAAGCAACACTGACCTCACTTCGCACAGTGAATTGAAGTGTTGGAACAGAGTGCTTCTCTTTCATAGAAACGCATTAGTGTTTCTTGTGAATGCTTGCAAGTTGCTTAAGGCACTTTCAAAGGAAAGTGATTTTCTCTGAAAGAAGAGGATTTAGAAAGTGAAGCAACACTCCATTCACTTTGCACAATTAATTGAAGTGTTGGAACAGACTGCTTCTCTTTCAGAGAAATGCATGTGAGTTTCTGTTGAATGCTTGTAATTAGCTTAAGGCACTTTCAAAGGAAAGTGATTTTCTCTGAAAGGACAGCATTTAGAAAGTGAAGCAACACTCCATTCACTTTGCACAGTGAATTGAAGTGTTGGAACAGACTGCTTCTCTTTCAGAGAAACGCATGTGAGTTTCTTCCTAATGCTTGCAAGTAGCTTAAGGCACTTTCAAAGGAAAGTGATTTTCTCTGAAAGAACAGCATTTAGAAAGTGAAGCAACACTCCATTCACTTCGCACAGTGAATTGAAGTGTTGGAACAGTGTGCTTCTCTTTCAGACAAACGCATGTGAGTTTCTGTTAAATGCTTGTAAGTAGCTTAAGGCACTTTCAAAGGAAAGTGATTTTCTCTGAAAGGACAGCATTTAGAAAGTGAGGCAACACTCCATTCACTTCACACAGTGAATTGAAGTGTTGGAACAGACTGCTTCTCTTTAGGAGAAATGCATGTGAGTTTCTTCCTAATGCTTGCAAGTAGCTTAAGGCACTTTAATAGGAAAGTGATTTTCTCTGAAAGGACAGCATTTAGAAAGTGAAGCAACACTCCATTCACTTCGCACAGTGAACTGAAGTGTTGGAACAGACTGCATCTCTTTCAGAGAAATGCATGTGAGTTTTTTATGAATGCTTGAAAGGAGTTTCAGGCACTTTCAAAGGAAAGTGATTTTCTCTGAAAGGACAGAATTTAGAAAGTGAAGCAACACTCCATTCACTTTGCACAGTGAATTGAAGTGTTGGAACAGACTGCTTCTCTTTCAGAGAAATGCATGTGAGTTTCTGTTGAATGCTTGTAAGTAGCTTAAGGCACTTTCAAAGGAAAGTGATTTTCTCTGAAAGGACAGCATTTAGAAAGTGAAGCAACACTCCATTCACTTTGCACAGTGAATTGAAGTGTTGGAACAGACTGCTTCTCTTTCAGAGAAACGCCTGTGAGTTTCTTACTAATGCTTGCAAGTAGCTTATGGCACTTTCAAAAGAAAGTGATTTTCTCTGAAAGGACAGCATTTAGAAAGTGATGCAACACTCCATTCACTTCGCACAGTGAATTGAAGTGCTGGAACAGCCTGCTTCTCTTTCAGAGAAACGCATGTGAGTTTCTGTTAAATGCTTGTAAGTAGCTTAAGGCACTTTCAAAGGAAAGTGATTTTCTCTGAAAGGACAGAATTTAGAAAGTGAAGCAACACTCCATTCACTTTGCACAGTGAATTGAAGTGTTGGAACAGACTGCTTCTCTTTCAGAGAAATGCATGTGAGTTTCTTTGAATGCTTGTAATTAGCTTAAGGCACTTTCAAAGGAAAGTGATTGTCTCTGAAAGGAAAGCATTTAAAAAGTGAAGCAACACTCCATTCACTTTGCACAGTGAATTGAAGTGTTGGAACAGACTGCTTCTCTTTCAGAGAAAGGCATGTGAGTTTCTTCCTAATGCTTGCAAGTAGCTTATGGCACTTTCAAAGGAAAGTGATTTTCTCTGAAAGGACAGCATTTAGAAAGTGAAGCAACACTCCATTCACTTCGCACAGTGAATTCAAGTATTGGAACAGACTGCTTCTATTTCAGAGAAACGCATGTGAGTTTCTGGTGATTGCTTGAAAGTAGCTTAAGGCACTTTCAAAGGAAAGTGATTTTCTCTGAAAGGACAGCATTTAGAAAGGGAAGCAACACTCCATTCCCTTCGTGCAGTGAATTGAAGTGTTGGAAGAGAGTGCTACTCTTTCATAGAAACGCATTAGTGTTTCTTGTGAATGCTTGCAAGTTGCTTAAGGCACTTTCAAAGGAAAGTGATTTTCTCTGAAAGGACAGCATTTAGAAAGTGAAGGAACACTCCATTCACTTCGCACAGTGAATTGAAGTGTTGGAACAGATTGCTTCTCTTTCAGATAAATGCATGTGAGTTTTTGTTGAATGCTTGTAAGTAGCTTAAGGCACTTTCAAAGGAAAGTGATTTTCTCTGAAAGGACAGCATTTAGAAAGTGAGGCAACACTCCATTCACTTCGCACAGTGAATTGAAGTGTTGGAACAGACTGCTTCTCTTTCAGAGAAACGCATGTGAGTTTCTTCCTAATGCTTGCAAGTAGCTTAAGGCACTTTCAAAGGAAAGTGATTTTCTCTGAAAGGACAGCATTTAGAAAGTGAGGCAACACTCCATTCACTTAGCACAGTGAATTGAAGTGTTGGTACAGACTACATCTCTTTCAGAGAAACGCATGTGAGTTTCTGGTGAATGCTTGTAAATAGCTTAAGGCACTTTCAAAGGAAAGTGATTTTCTCTGAAAGGACAGAATTTAGAAAGTGAGGCAACACTCCATTCACTTCGCACAGTGAATTGAAGTGTTGGAACAGACTGCTTCTCTTTCAGAGAAACGCATGTGAGTTTCTTAATAATGCTTGCAAGTAGCTTAAGGCACTTTCAAAGGAAAGTGATTTTCTCTGAAAGGACAGCATTTAGAAAGTGAGGCAACACTCCATTCACTTAGCACAGTGAATTGAAGTGTTGGAACAGACTACATCTCTTTCAGAGAATCGCATGTGAGTTTCTGGTGAATGCTTGTAAGTAGCTTAAGGCACTTTCAAAGGAAAGTGATTTTCTCTGAAAGGACAGCATTTAGAAAGTGAAGCAACACTCCATTCACTTCGCACAGTGAATTGAAGTGTTGGAACAGAGTGCTTCTCTTTCATAGAAACGCATTAGTGTTTCTTGTGAATGCTTGCAAGTTGCTTAAGGCACTTTCAAAGGAAAGTGATTTTCTCCGAAAGAAGAGCATTTAGAAAGTGAAGCAACACTCCATTCACTTTGCACAGTGAATTGAAGTGTTGGAACAGACTGCTTCTTTTTCAGAGAAATGCATGCGAGTTTCTGTTGAATGCTTGTAAGTAGTTTAAGGCACTTTCAAAGGAAATTGATTTTCTCTGAAAGGACAGCATTTAGAAAGTGAAGCAACACTCCATTCACTTCGCACAGTGAATTGAAGTGTTGGAACAGATTGCTTCTCTTTCAGAGAAATGCATGTGAGTTTCTGTTGAATGCTTGTAAGTAGCTTAAGGCACTTTCAAAGGAAAGTGATTTTCTCTGAAAGGACAGCATTTAGAAAGTGAGGCAACACTCCATTCACTTCGCACAGTGAATTGAAGTGTTGGAACAGACTGCTTCTCTTTCAGAGAAACGCATGTGAGTTTCTTCCTAATGCTTGCAAGTAGCTTAAGGCACTTTCAAAGGAAAGTGATTTTCTCTGAAAGGACAGCATTTAGAAAGTGAGGCAACACTCCATTCACTTCGCACAGTGAATTGAAGTGTTGGAACAGACTGCTTCTCTTTCAGAGAAACGCATGTGAGTTTCTTCCTAATGCTTGCAAGTAGCTTAAGGCACTATCAAAATAAAGTGATTTTCTCTGAAAGGACAGCATTTAGAAAGTGAAGCAACACTCCATTCACTTCGCACAGTGAACTGAAGTGTTGGAACAGACTGCTTCTCTTTCAGAGAAACGCATGTGAGTTTTTCATGAATGCTTGAAAGTAGTTTAAGGCACTTTCAAAGGAAAGTGATTTTCTCTGAAAGGACAGAATTTAGAAAGTGAAGCAACACTCCATTTACTTTGCACAGTGAATTGAAGTGTTGGAACAGACTGCTTCTCTTTCAGAGAAATGCATGTGAGTTTCTTTGAATGCTTGTAATTAGCTTAAGGCACTTTCAAAGGAAAGTGATTTTCTCTGAAAGGAAAGCATTTAAAAAGTGAAGCAACACTCCATTCACTTTGCACAGTGAATTGAAGTGTTGGAACAGACTGCTTCTCTTTCAGAGAAAGGCATGTGAGTTTCTTCCTAATGCTTGCAAGTAGCTTATGGCACTTTCAAAGGAAAGTGATTTTCTCTGAAAGGACAGCATTTAGAAAGTGAAGCAACACTCCATTCACTTCGCACAGTGAATTCAAGTATTGGAACAGACTGCTTCTATTTCAGAGAAACGCATGTGAGTTTCTGGTGATTGCTTGAAAGTAGCTTAAGGCACTTTCAAAGGAAAGTGATTTTCTCTGAAAGAACCGCATTTAGAAAGTGAAGCAACACTCCATTCACTTTGCACAGTGAATTGAAGTGTTGGAACAGAGTGCTTCTCTTTCATAGAAACGCATTAGTGTTTCTTGTGAATGCTTGCAAGTTGCTTAAGGCACTTTCAAAGGAAAGTGATTTTCTCTGAAAGAAGAGCATTTAGAAAGTGAAGCAACACTCCATTCACTTTGCACAGTGAATTGAAGTGTTGGAACAGACTGCTTCTTTTTCAGAGAAATGCATGCGAGTTTCTGTTGAATGCTTGTAAGTAGTTTAAGGCACTTTCAAAGGAAATTGATTTTCTCTGAAAGGACAGCATTTAGAAAGTGAAGCAACACTCCATTCACTTCGCACAGTGAATTGAAGTGTTGGAACAGATTGCTTCTCTTTCAGAGAAATGCATGTGAGTTTCTGTTGAATGCTTGTAAGTAGCTTAAGGCACTTTCAAAGGAAAGTGATTTTCTCTGAAAGGACAGCATTTAGAAAGTGAGGCAACACTCCATTCACTTCGCACAGTGAATTGAAGTGTTGGAACAGACTGCTTCTCTTTCAGAGAAACGCATGTGAGTTTCTTAATAATGCTTGCAAGTAGCTTAAGGCACTTTCAAAGGAAAGTGATTTTCTCTGAAAGGACAGCATTTAGAAAGTGAGGCAACACTCCATTCACTTAGCACAGTGAATTGAAGTGTTGGAACAGACTACATCTCTTTCAGAGAATCGCATGTGAGTTTCTGGTGAATGCTTGTAAGTAGCTTAAGGCACTTTCAAAGGAAAGTGATTTTCTCTGAAAGAACAGCATTTAGAAAGTGAAGCAACACTCCATTCACTTCGCACAGTGAATTGAAGTGTTGGAACAGATTGCTTCTCTTTCAGAGAAATGCATGTGAGTTTCTGTTGAATGCTTGTAAGTAGCTTAAGGCACTTTCAAAGGAAAGTGATTTTCTCTGAAAGGACAGCATTTAGAAAGTGAGGCAACACTCCATTCACTTCGCACAGTGAATTGAAGTGTTGGAACAGACTGCTTCTCTTTCAGAGAAACGCATGTGAGTTTCTTCCTAATGCTTGCAAGTAGCTTAAGGCACTTTCAAAGGAAAGTGATTTTCTCTGAAAGGACAGCATTTAGAAAGTGAGGCAACACTCCATTCACTTCGCACAGTGAATTGAAGTGTTGGAACAGACTGCTTCTCTTTCAGAGAAACGCATGTGAGTTTCTTCCTAATGCTTGCAAGTAGCTTAAGGCACTATCAAAATAAAGTGATTTTCTCTGAAAGGACAGCATTTAGAAAGTGAAGCAACACTCCATTCACTTCGCACAGTGAACTGAAGTGTTGGAACAGACTGCTTCTCTTTCAGAGAAACGCATGTGAGTTTTTCATGAATGCTTGAAAGTAGTTTAAGGCACTTTCAAAGGAAAGTGATTTTCTCTGAAAGGACAGAATTTAGAAAGTGAAGCAACACTCCATTTACTTTGCACAGTGAATTGAAGTGTTGGAACAGACTGCTTCTCTTTCAGAGAAATGCATGTGAGTTTCTTTGAATGCTTGTAATTAGCTTAAGGCACTTTCAAAGGAAAGTGATTTTCTCTGAAAGGAAAGCATTTAAAAAGTGAAGCAACACTCCATTCACTTTGCACAGTGAATTGAAGTGTTGGAACAGACTGCTTCTCTTTCAGAGAAAGGCATGTGGGTTTCTTCCTAATGCTTGCAAGTAGCTTATGGCACTTTCAAAGGAAAGTGATTTTCTCTGAAAGGACAGCATTTAGAAAGTGAAGCAACACTCCATTCACTTCGCACAGAGAATTGAAGTGTTGGAACAGACTGCTTCTCTTTCAGAGAAACGCATGTGAGTTTCTTCCTAATGCTTGCAAGTAGCTTAAGGCACTTTCAAAGGAAAGTGATTTTCTCTGAAAGAACAGCATTTAGAAAGTGAAGCAACACTCCATTCACTTTGCACAGTGAATTGAAGTGTTGGAACAGACTGCTTCTCTTTCAGAGAAACGCATGTGAGTTTCTGTTAAATGCTTGTAAGTAGCTTAAGGCACTTTCAAAGGAAAGTGATTTTCTCTGAAAGGACAGCATTTACAAAGTCAGGCAACACTCCATTCACTTCACACAGTGGATTGAAGTGTTGGAACAGACTGCTTCTCTTTCAGAGTAACGCTTGTGAGTTTCTTCCTAATGCTTGCAAGTAGCTTAAGGCACTATGAAAGGAAAGTGATTTTCTCTGAAAAGACAGCATTTAGAAAGTGAGGCAACACTCCATTCCCTTCGCACAGTGAATTGAAGTGTTGGAACAGAGTGCTTCTCTTTCAGAGAAATGCATGTAAGTTTCTGTTGAATGCTTGTAAGTAGCTTAAGGCACTTTCAAAGGAAAGTGATTTTCTCTGAAAGGACAGCATTTCAAAAGTGAAGCAACACTGACCTCACTTCGCACAGTGAATTGAAGTGTTGGAACAGAGTGCTTCTCTTTCATAGAAACGCATTAGTGTTTCTTGTGAATGCTTGCAAGTTGCTTAAGGCACTTTCAAAGGAAAGTGATTTTCTCTGAAAGAAGAGGATTTAGAAAGTGAAGCAACACTCCATTCACTTTGCACAATTAATTGAAGTGTTGGAACAGACTGCTTCTCTTTCAGAGAAATGCATGTGAGTTTCTGTTGAATGCTTGTAATTAGCTTAAGGCACTTTCAAAGGAAAGTGATTTTCTCTGAAAGGACAGCATTTAGAAAGTGAAGCAACACTCCATTCACTTTGCACAGTGAATTGAAGTGTTGGAACAGACTGCTTCTCTTTCAGAGAAACGCATGTGAGTTTCTTCCTAATGCTTGCAAGTAGCTTAAGGCACTTTCAAAGGAAAGTGATTTTCTCTGAAAGAACAGCATTTAGAAAGTGAAGCAACACTCCATTCACTTCGCACAGTGAATTGAAGTGTTGGAACAGTGTGCTTCTCTTTCAGACAAACGCATGTGAGTTTCTGTTAAATGCTTGTAAGTAGCTTAAGGCACTTTCAAAGGAAAGTGATTTTCTCTGAAAGGACAGCATTTAGAAAGTGAGGCAACACTCCATTCACTTCACACAGTGAATTGAAGTGTTGGAACAGACTGCTTCTCTTTAGGAGAAATGCATGTGAGTTTCTTCCTAATGCTTGCAAGTAGCTTAAGGCACTTTAATAGGAAAGTGATTTTCTCTGAAAGGACAGCATTTAGAAAGTGAAGCAACACTCCATTCACTTCGCACAGTGAACTGAAGTGTTGGAACAGACTGCATCTCTTTCAGAGAAATGCATGTGAGTTTTTTATGAATGCTTGAAAGGAGTTTCAGGCACTTTCAAAGGAAAGTGATTTTCTCTGAAAGGACAGAATTTAGAAAGTGAAGCAACACTCCATTCACTTTGCACAGTGAATTGAAGTGTTGGAACAGACTGCTTCTCTTTCAGAGAAATGCATGTGAGTTTCTGTTGAATGCTTGTAAGTAGCTTAAGGCACTTTCAAAGGAAAGTGATTTTCTCTGAAAGGACAGAATTTAGAAAGTGAAGCAACACTCCATTTACTTTGCACAGTGAATTGAAGTGTTGGAACAGACTGCTTCTCTTTCAGAGAAATGCATGTGAGTTTCTTTGAATGCTTGTAATTAGCTTAAGGCACTTTCAAAGGAAAGTGATTTTCTCTGAAAGGAAAGCATTTAAAAAGTGAAGCAACACTCCATTCACTTCGCACAGAGAATTGAAGTGTTGGAACAGACTGCTTCTCTTTCAGAGAAACGCATGTGAGTTTCTTCCTAATGCTTGCAAGTAGCTTAAGGCACTTTCAAAGGAAAGTGATTTTCTCTGAAAGAACAGCATTTAGAAAGTGAAGCAACACTCCATTCACTTTGCACAGTGAATTGAAGTGTTGGAACAGACTGCTTCTCTTTCAGAGAAACGCATGTGAGTTTCTGTTAAATGCTTGTAAGTAGCTTAAGGCACTTTCAAAGGAAAGTGATTTTCTCTGAAAGGACAGCATTTACAAAGTCAGGCAACACTCCATTCACTTCACACAGTGGATTGAAGTGTTGGAACAGACTGCTTCTCTTTCAGAGTAAAAATTGTGAGTTTCTTCCTAATGCTTGCAAGTAGCTTAAGGCACTATGAAAGGAAAGTGATTTTCTCTGAAAAGACAGCATTTAGAAAGTGAGGCAACACTCCATTCCCTTCGCACAGTGAATTGAAGTGTTGGAACAGAGTGCTTCTCTTTCAGAGAAATGCATGTAAGTTTCTGTTGAATGCTTGTAAGTAGCTTAAGGCACTTTCAAAGGAAAGTGATTTTCTCTGAAAGGACAGCATTTCAAAAGTGAAGCAACACTGACCTCACTTCGCACAGTGAATTGAAGTGTTGGAACAGAGTGCTTCTCTTTCATAGAAACGCATTAGTGTTTCTTGTGAATGCTTGCAAGTTGCTTAAGGCACTTTCAAAGGAAAGTGATTTTCTCTGAAAGAAGAGGATTTAGAAAGTGAAGCAACACTCCATTCACTTTGCACAATTAATTGAAGTGTTGGAACAGACTGCTTCTCTTTCAGAGAAATGCATGTGAGTTTCTGTTGAATGCTTGTAATTAGCTTAAGGCACTTTCAAAGGAAAGTGATTTTCTCTGAAAGGACAGCATTTAGAAAGTGAAGCAACACTCCATTCACTTTGCACAGTGAATTGAAGTGTTGGAACAGACTGCTTCTCTTTCAGAGAAACGCATGTGAGTTTCTTCCTAATGCTTGCAAGTAGCTTAAGGCACTTTCAAAGGAAAGTGATTTTCTCTGAAAGAACAGCATTTAGAAAGTGAAGCAACACTCCATTCACTTCGCACAGTGAATTGAAGTGTTGGAACAGTGTGCTTCTCTTTCAGACAAACGCATGTGAGTTTCTGTTAAATGCTTGTAAGTAGCTTAAGGCACTTTCAAAGGAAAGTGATTTTCTCTGAAAGGACAGCATTTAGAAAGTGAGGCAACACTCCATTCACTTCACACAGTGAATTGAAGTGTTGGAACAGACTGCTTCTCTTTAGGAGAAATGCATGTGAGTTTCTTCCTAATGCTTGCAAGTAGCTTAAGGCACTTTAATAGGAAAGTGATTTTCTCTGAAAGGACAGCATTTAGAAAGTGAAGCAACACTCCATTCACTTCGCACAGTGAACTGAAGTGTTGGAACAGACTGCATCTCTTTCAGAGAAATGCATGTGAGTTTTTTATGAATGCTTGAAAGGAGTTTCAGGCACTTTCAAAGGAAAGTGATTTTCTCTGAAAGGACAGAATTTAGAAAGTGAAGCAACACTCCATTCACTTTGCACAGTGAATTGAAGTGTTGGAACAGACTGCTTCTCTTTCAGAGAAATGCATGTGAGTTTCTGTTGAATGCTTGTAAGTAGCTTAAGGCACTTTCAAAGGAAAGTGATTTTCTCTGAAAGGACAGCATTTAGAAAGTGAAGCAACACTCCATTCACTTTGCACAGTGAATTGAAGTGTTGGAACAGACTGCTTCTCTTTCAGAGAAACGCCTGTGAGTTTCTTACTAATGCTTGCAAGTAGCTTATGGCACTTTCAAAAGAAAGTGATTTTCTCTGAAAGGACAGCATTTAGAAAGTGATGCAACACTCCATTCACTTCGCACAGTGAATTGAAGTGCTGGAACAGCCTGCTTCTCTTTCAGAGAAACGCATGTGAGTTTCTGTTAAATGCTTGTAAGTAGCTTAAGGCACTTTCAAAGGAAAGTGATTTTCTCTGAAAGGACAGAATTTAGAAAGTGAAGCAACACTCCATTCACTTTGCACAGTGAATTGAAGTGTTGGAACAGACTGCTTCTCTTTCAGAGAAATGCATGTGAGTTTCTTTGAATGCTTGTAATTAGCTTAAGGCACTTTCAAAGGAAAGTGATTTTCTCTGAAAGGAAAGCATTTAAAAAGTGAAGCAACACTCCATTCACTTTGCACAGTGAATTGAAGTGTTGGAACAGACTGCTTCTCTTTCAGAGAAAGGCATGTGAGTTTCTTCCTAATGCTTGCAAGTAGCTTATGGCACTTTCAAAGGAAAGTGATTTTCTCTGAAAGGACAGCATTTAGAAAGTGAAGCAACACTCCATTCACTTCGCACAGTGAATTCAAGTATTGGAACAGACTGCTTCTATTTCAGAGAAACACATGTGAGTTTCTGGTGATTGCTTGAAAGTAGCTTAAGGCACTTTCAAAGGAAAGTGATTTTCTCTGAAAGGACAGCATTTAGAAAGGGAAGCAACACTCCATTCCCTTCGTGCAGTGAATTGAAGTGTTGGAAGAGAGTGCTACTCTTTCATAGAAACGCATTAGTGTTTCTTGTGAATGCTTGCAAGTTGCTTAAGGCACTTTCAAAGGAAAGTGATTTTCTCTGAAAGAAGAGGATTTAGAAAGTGAAGCAACACTCCATTCACTTTGCACAATTAATTGAAGTGTTGGAACAGACTGCTTCTCTTTCAGAGAAATGCATGTGAGTTTCTGTTGAATGCTTGTAATTAGCTTAAGGCACTTTCAAAGGAAAGTGATTTTCTCTGAAAGGACAGCATTTAGAAAGTGAAGCAACACTCCATTCACTTTGCACAGTGAATTGAAGTGTTGGAACAGACTGCTTCTCTTTCAGAGAAACGCATGTGAGTTTCTTCCTAATGCTTGCAAGTAGCTTAAGGCACTTTCAAAGGAAAGTGATTTTCTCTGAAAGAACAGCATTTAGAAAGTGAAGCAACACTCCATTCACTTCGCACAGTGAATTGAAGTGTTGGAACAGTGTGCTTCTCTTTCAGACAAACGCATGTGAGTTTCTGTTAAATGCTTGTAAGTAGCTTAAGGCACTTTCAAAGGAAAGTGATTTTCTCTGAAAGGACAGCATTTAGAAAGTGAGGCAACACTCCATTCACTTCACACAGTGAATTGAAGTGTTGGAACAGACTGCTTCTCTTTAGGAGAAATGCATGTGAGTTTCTTCCTAATGCTTGCAAGTAGCTTAAGGCACTTTAATAGGAAAGTGATTTTCTCTGAAAGGACAGCATTTAGAAAGTGAAGCAACACTCCATTCACTTCGCACAGTGAACTGAAGTGTTGGAACAGACTGCATCTCTTTCAGAGAAATGCATGTGAGTTTTTTATGAATGCTTGAAAGGAGTTTCAGGCACTTTCAAAGGAAAGTGATTTTCTCTGAAAGGACAGAATTTAGAAAGTGAAGCAACACTCCATTCACTTTGCACAGTGAATTGAAGTGTTGAAACAGACTGCTTCTCTTTCAGAGAAATGCATGTGAGTTTCTGTTGAATGCTTGTAAGTAGCTTAAGGCACTTTCAAAGGAAAGTGATTTTCTCTGAAAGGACAGCATTTAGAAAGTGAAGCAACACTCCATTCACTTTGCACAGTGAATTGAAGTGTTGGAACAGACTGCTTCTCTTTCAGAGAAACGCCTGTGAGTTTCTTACTAATGCTTGCAAGTAGCTTATGGCACTTTCAAAAGAAAGTGATTTTCTCTGAAAGGACAGCATTTAGAAAGTGATGCAACACTCCATTCACTTCGCACAGTGAATTGAAGTGCTGGAACAGCCTGCTTCTCTTTCAGAGAAACGCATGTGAGTTTCTGTTAAATGCTTGTAAGTAGCTTAAGGCACTTTCAAAGGAAAGTGATTTTCTCTGAAAGGACAGAATTTAGAAAGTGAAGCAACACTCCATTCACTTTGCACAGTGAATTGAAGTGTTGGAACAGACTGCTTCTCTTTCAGAGAAATGCATGTGAGTTTCTTTGAATGCTTGTAATTAGCTTAAGGCACTTTCAAAGGAAAGTGATTTTCTCTGAAAGGAAAGCATTTAAAAAGTGAAGCAACACTCCATTCACTTTGCACAGTGAATTGAAGTGTTGGAACAGACTGCTTCTCTTTCAGAGAAAGGCATGTGAGTTTCTTCCTAATGCTTGCAAGTAGCTTATGGCACTTTCAAAGGAAAGTGATTTTCTCTGAAAGGACAGCATTTAGAAAGTGAAGCAACACTCCATTCACTTCGCACAGTGAATTCAAGTATTGGAACAGACTGCTTCTATTTCAGAGAAACGCATGTGAGTTTCTGGTGATTGCTTGAAAGTAGCTTAAGGCACTTTCAAAGGAAAGTGATTTTCTCTGAAAGGACAGCATTTAGAAAGGGAAGCAACACTCCATTCCCTTCGTGCAGTGAATTGAAGTGTTGGAAGAGAGTGCTACTCTTTCATAGAAACGCATTAGTGTTTCTTGTGAATGCTTGCAAGTTGCTTAAGGCACTTTCAAAGGAAAGTGATTTTCTCTGAAAGGACAGCATTTAGAAAGTGAAGGAACACTCCATTCACTTCGCACAGTGAATTGAAGTGTTGGAACAGATTGCTTCTCTTTCAGATAAATGCATGTGAGTTTTTGTTGAATGCTTGTAAGTAGCTTAAGGCACTTTCAAAGGAAAGTGATTTTCTCTGAAAGGACAGCATTTAGAAAGTGAGGCAACACTCCATTCACTTCGCACAGTGAATTGAAGTGTTGGAACAGACTGCTTCTCTTTCAGAGAAACGCATGTGAGTTTCTTCCTAATGCTTGCAAGTAGCTTAAGGCACTTTCAAAGGAAAGTGATTTTCTCTGAAAGGACAGCATTTAGAAAGTGAGGCAACACTCCATTCACTTAGCACAGTGAATTGAAGTGTTGGTACAGACTACATCTCTTTCAGAGAAACGCATGTGAGTTTCTGGTGAATGCTTGTAAATAGCTTAAGGCACTTTCAAAGGAAAGTGATTTTCTCTGAAAGGACAGAATTTAGAAAGTGAGGCAACACTCCATTCACTTCGCACAGTGAATTGAAGTGTTGGAACAGACTGCTTCTCTTTCAGAGAAACGCATGTGAGTTTCTTAATAATGCTTGCAAGTAGCTTAAGGCACTTTCAAAGGAAAGTGATTTTCTCTGAAAGGACAGCATTTAGAAAGTGAGGCAACACTCCATTCACTTAGCACAGTGAATTGAAGTGTTGGAACAGACTACATCTCTTTCAGAGAATCGCATGTGAGTTTCTGGTGAATGCTTGTAAGTAGCTTAAGGCACTTTCAAAGGAAAGTGATTTTCTCTGAAAGGACAGCATTTAGAAAGTGAAGCAACACTCCATTCACTTCGCACAGTGAATTGAAGTGTTGGAACAGAGTGCTTCTCTTTCATAGAAACGCATTAGTGTTTCTTGTGAATGCTTGCAAGTTGCTTAAGGCACTTTCAAAGGAAAGTGATTTTCTCTGAAAGAAGAGCATTTAGAAAGTGAAGCAACACTCCATTCACTTTGCACAGTGAATTGAAGTGTTGGAACAGACTGCTTCTTTTTCAGAGAAATGCATGCGAGTTTCTGTTGAATGCTTGTAAGTAGTTTAAGGCACTTTCAAAGGAAATTGATTTTCTCTGAAAGGACAGCATTTAGAAAGTGAAGCAACACTCCATTCACTTCGCACAGTGAATTGAAGTGTTGGAACAGATTGCTTCTCTTTCAGAGAAATGCATGTGAGTTTCTGTTGAATGCTTGTAAGTAGCTTAAGGCACTTTCAAAGGAAAGTGATTTTCTCTGAAAGGACAGCATTTAGAAAGTGAGGCAACACTCCATTCACTTCGCACAGTGAATTGAAGTGTTGGAACAGACTGCTTCTCTTTCAGAGAAACGCATGTGAGTTTCTTCCTAATGCTTGCAAGTAGCTTAAGGCACTTTCAAAGGAAAGTGATTTTCTCTGAAAGGACAGCATTTAGAAAGTGAGGCAACACTCCATTCACTTCGCACAGTGAATTGAAGTGTTGGAACAGACTGCTTCTCTTTCAGAGAAACGCATGTGAGTTTCTTCCTAATGCTTGCAAGTAGCTTAAGGCACTATCAAAATAAAGTGATTTTCTCTGAAAAGACAGCATTTAGAAAGTGAAGCAACACTCCATTCACTTCGCACAGTGAACTGAAGTGTTGGAACAGACTGCTTCTCTTTCAGAGAAACGCATGTGAGTTTTTCATGAATGCTTGAAAGTAGTTTAAGGCACTTTCAAAGGAAAGTGATTTTCTCTGAAAGGACAGAATTTAGAAAGTGAAGCAACACTCCATTTACTTTGCACAGTGAATTGAAGTGTTGGAACAGACTGCTTCTCTTTCAGAGAAATGCATGTGAGTTTCTTTGAATGCTTGTAATTAGCTTAAGGCACTTTCAAAGGAAAGTGATTTTCTCTGAAAGGAAAGCATTTAAAAAGTGAAGCAACACTCCATTCACTTTGCACAGTGAATTGAAGTGTTGGAACAGACTGCTTCTCTTTCAGAGAAAGGCATGTGAGTTTCTTCCTAATGCTTGCAAGTAGCTTATGGCACTTTCAAAGGAAAGTGATTTTCTCTGAAAGGACAGCATTTAGAAAGTGAAGCAACACTCCATTCACTTCGCACAGTGAATTCAAGTATTGGAACAGACTGCTTCTATTTCAGAGAAACGCATGTGAGTTTCTGGTGATTGCTTGAAAGTAGCTTAAGGCACTTTCAAAGGAAAGTGATTTTCTCTGAAAGAACCGCATTTAGAAAGTGAAGCAACACTCCATTCACTTTGCACAGTGAATTGAAGTGTTGGAACAGAGTGCTTCTCTTTCATAGAAACGCATTAGTGTTTCTTGTGAATGCTTGCAAGTTGCTTAAGGCACTTTCAAAGGAAAGTGATTTTCTCTGAAAGAAGAGCATTTAGAAAGTGAAGCAACACTCCATTCACTTTGCACAGTGAATTGAAGTGTTGGAACAGACTGCTTCTTTTTCAGAGAAATGCATGCGAGTTTCTGTTGAATGCTTGTAAGTAGTTTAAGGCACTTTCAAAGGAAATTGATTTTCTCTGAAAGGACAGAATTTAGAAAGTGAAGCAACACTCCATTCACTTCGCACAGTGAATTGAAGTGTTGGAACAGATTGCTTCTCTTTCAGAGAAATGCATGTGAGTTTCTGTTGAATGCTTGTAAGTAGCTTAAGGCACTTTCAAAGGAAAGTGATTTTCTCTGAAAGGACAGCATTTAGAAAGTGAGGCAACACTCCATTCACTTCGCACAGTGAATTGAAGTGTTGGAACAGACTGCTTCTCTTTCAGAGAAACGCATGTGAGTTTCTTAATAATGCTTGCAAGTAGCTTAAGGCACTTTCAAAGGAAAGTGATTTTCTCTGAAAGGACAGCATTTAGAAAGTGAGGCAACACTCCATTCACTTAGCACAGTGAATTGAAGTGTTGGAACAGACTACATCTCTTTCAGAGAATCGCATGTGAGTTTCTGGTGAATGCTTGTAAGTAGCTTAAGGCACTTTCAAAGGAAAGTGATTTTCTCTGAAAGAACAGCATTTAGAAAGTGAAGCAACACTCCATTCACTTCGCACAGTGAATTGAAGTGTTGGAACAGAGTGCTTCTCTTTCATAGAAACGCATTAGTGTTTCTTGTGAATGCTTGCAAGTTGCTTAAGGCACTTTCAAAGGAAAGTGATTTTCTCTGAAAGAAGAGCATTTAGAAAGTGAAGCAACACTCCATTCACTTTGCACAGTGAATTGAAGTGTTGGAACAGACTGCTTCTTTTTCAGAGAAATGCAGGCGAGTTTCTGTTGAATGCTTGTAAGTAGTTTAAGGCACTTTCAAAGGAAATTGATTTTCTCTGAAAGGACAGCATTTAGAAAGTGAAGCAACACTCCATTCACTTCGCACAGTGAATTGAAGTGTTGGAAGAGATTGCTTCTCTTTCAGAGAAATGCATGTGAGTTTCTGTTGAATGCTTGTAAGTAGCTTAAGGCACTTTCAAAGGAAAGTGATTTTCTCTGAAAGGACAGCATTTAGAAAGTGAGGCAACACTCCATTCACTTCGCACAGTGAATTGAAGTGTTGGAACAGACTGCTTCTCTTTCAGAGAAACGCATGTGAGTTTCTTCCTAATGCTTGCAAGTAGCTTAAGGCACTTTCAAAGGAAAGTGATTTTCTCTGAAAGGACAGCATTTAGAAAGTGAGGCAACACTCCATTCACTTCGCACAGTGAATTGAAGTGTTGGAACAGACTGCTTCTCTTTCAGAGAAACGCATGTGAGTTTCTTCCTAATGCTTGCAAGTAGCTTAAGGCACTATCAAAATAAAGTGATTTTCTCTGAAAGGACAGCATTTAGAAAGTGAAGCAACACTCCATTCACTTCGCACAGTGAACTGAAGTGTTGGAACAGACTGCTTCTCTTTCAGAGAAACGCATGTGAGTTTTTCATGAATGCTTGAAAGTAGTTTAAGGCACTTTCAAAGGAAAGTGATTTTCTCTGAAAGGACAGAATTTAGAAAGTGAAGCAACACTCCATTTACTTTGCACAGTGAATTGAAGTGTTGGAACAGACTGCTTCTCTTTCAGAGAAATGCATGTGAGTTTCTTTGAATGCTTGTAATTAGCTTAAGGCACTTTCAAAGGAAAGTGATTTTCTCTGAAAGGAAAGCATTTAAAAAGTGAAGCAACACTCCATTCACTTTGCACAGTGAATTGAAGTGTTGGAACAGACTGCTTCTCTTTCAGAGAAAGGCATGTGGGTTTCTTCCTAATGCTTGCAAGTAGCTTATGGCACTTTCAAAGGAAAGTGATTTTCTCTGAAAGGACAGCATTTAGAAAGTGAAGCAACACTCCATTCACTTCGCACAGTGAATTCAAGTATTGGAACAGACTGCTTCTATTTCAGAGAAACGCATGTGAGTTTCTGGTGATTGCTTGAAAGTAGCTTAAGGCACTTTCAAAGGAAAGTGATTTTCTCTGAAAGGACAGCATTTAGAAAGGGAAGCAACACTCCATTCCCTTCGTGCAGTGAATTGAAGTGTTGGAAGAGAGTGCTACTCTTTCATAGAAACGCATTAGTGTTTCTTGTGAATGCTTGAAAGTTGCTTAAGGCACTTTCAAAGGAAAGTGATTTTCTCTGAAAAGACAGCATTTAGAAAGTGAAGGAACACTCCATTCACTTCGCACAGTGAATTGAAGTGTTGGAACAGATTGCTTCTCTTTCAGATAAATGCATGTGAGTTTTTGTTGAATGCTTGTAAGTAGCTTAAGGCACTTTCAAAGGAAAGTGATTTTCTCTGAAAGGACAGCTTTTAGAAAGTGAGGCAACACTCCATTCACTTCGCACAGTGAATTGAAGTGTTGGAACAGACTGCTTCTCTTTCAGAGAAACGCATGTTAGTTTCTTCCTAATGCTTGCAAGTAGCTTAAGGCACTTTCAAAGGAAAGTGATTTTCTCTGAAAGGACAGCGTTTAGAAAGTGAGGAAACACTCCATTCACTTAGCACAGTGAATTGAAGTGTTGGTACAGACTACATCTCTTTCAGAGAAACGCATGTGAGTTTCTGGTGAATGCTTGTAAGTAGCTTAAGGCACTTTCAAAGGAAAGTGATTTTCTCTGAAAGGACAGAATTTAGAAAGTGAGGCAACACTCCATTCACTTCGCACAGTGAATTGAAGTGTTGGAACAGACTGCTTCTCTTTCAGAGAAACGCATGTGAGTTTCTTAATAATGCTTGCAAGTAGCTTAAGGCACTTTCAAAGGAAAGTGATTTTCTCTGAAAGGACAGCATTTAGAAAGTGAGGCAACACTCCATTCACTTAGCACAGTGAATTGAAGTGTTGGAACAGACTACATCTCTTTCAGAGAATCGCATGTGAGTTTCTGGTGAATGCTTGTAAGTAGCTTAAGGCACTTTCAAAGGAAAGTGATTTTCTCTGAAAGGACAGCATTTAGAAAGTGAAGCAACACTCCATTCACTTCGCACAGTGAATTGAAGTGTTGGAACAGAGTGCTTCTCTTTCATAGAAACCCATTAGTGTTTCTTGTGAATGCTTGCAAGTTGCTTAAGGCACTTTCAAAGGAAAGTGATTTTCTCTGAAAGAAGAGCATTTAGAAAGTGAAGAAACACTCCATTCACTTTGCACAGTGAATTGAAGTGTTGGAACAGACTGCTTCTTTTTCAGAGAAATGCATGCGAGTTTCTGTTGAATGCTTGTAAGTAGTTTAAGGCACTTTCAAAGGAAAGTGATTTTCTCTGAAAGGACAGCATTTAGAAAGTGAAGCAACACTCCATTCACTTCGCACAGTGAATTGAAGTGTTGGAACAGATTGCTTCTCTTTCAGAGAAATGCATGTGAGTTTCTGTTGAATGCTTGTAAGTAGCTTAAGGCACTTTCAAAGGAAAGTGATTTTCTCTGAAAGGACAGCATTTAGAAAGTGAGGCAACACTCCATTCACTTCGCACAGTGAATTGAAGTGTTGGAACTGACTGCTTCTCTTTCAGAGAAACGCATGTGAGTTTCTTCCTAATGCTTGCAAGTAGCTTAAGGCACTTTCAAAAAAAAGTGATTTTCTCTGAATGGACAGCATTTAGAAAGTGAGGCAACACTCCATTCACTTCGCACAGTGAATTGAAGTGTTGGAACAGACTGCATCTCTTTCAGAGAAACGCATGTGAGTTTTTGGTGAATGCTTGTAAGTAGCTTAAGGCACTTTCAAAGGAAAGTGATTTTCTCTGAAAGGACAGCATTTAGAAAGTGAAGCAACACTCCATTCCCTTCGTGCAGTGAATTGAAGCATTGGAACTGAGTGCTTCTCTTTCATAGAAACGCATTAGTGTTTCTTGTGAATGCTTGCAAGTTGTTTAAGGCACTTTCAAAGGAAAGTGATTTTCTCTGAAAGGACAGCATTTAGAAAGTGAGGCAACACTCCATTCACTTCGCACAGTGAATTGAAGTGTTGGAACAGACTGCTTCTCTTTCAGAGAAACGCATGTGAGTTTCTTCCTAATGCTTGCAAGTAGCTTAAGGCACTTTCAAAGGAAAGTGATTTTCTCTGAAAGAACAGCATTTAGAAAGTGAAGCAACACTCCATTCACTTCGCACAGTGAATTGAAGTGTTGGAACAGACTGCTTCTCTTTCAGAGAAACGCATGTGAGTTTCTGTTAAATGCTTGTAAATAGCTTAAGGCACTTTCAAAGGAAAGTGATTTTCTCTGAAAGGACAGCATTTAGAAAGTGAGGCAACACTCCATTCACTTCGCACAGTGAATTGAAGTGTTGGAACAGAGTGCTTCCCTTTCATAGAAATGCATGTGAGTTTCTTCCTAATGCTTACAAGTAGCTTAAGGCACTTTCAAAGGAAAGTGATTTTCTCTGAAAGAACAGCATTTAGAAAGTGAAGCAACACTCCATTCACTTCGCACAGTGAATTGAAGTGTTGGAACAGACTGCTTCTCTTTCAGAGAAACGCATGTGAGTTTCTGTTAAATGCTTGTAAGTAGCTTAAGGCACTTTCAAAGGAAAGTGATTTTCTCTGAAAGGACAGCATTTAGAAAGTGAAGCAACACTCCATTCCCTTCGTGCAGTGAATTGAAGCGTTGGAACAGAGTGCTTCTCTTTCATAGAAACGCATTAGTGTTTCTTGTGAATGCTTGCAAGTAGCTTAAGGCACTATGAAAGGAAAGTGATTTTCTCTGAAAGGACAGCATTTAGAAAGTGAGGCAACACTCCATTCACTTCGCACAGTGAATTGAAGTGTTGGAACAGACTGCTTCTCTTTCAGAGAAACGCATGTGAGTTTCTTCCTAATGCTTGCAAGTAGCTTAAGGCACTTTCAAAGGAAAGTGATTTTCTCTGAAAGAACAGCATTTCGAAAGTGAAGCAACACTCCATTCACTTCACACAGTGAATTGAAGTGTTGGAACAGACTGCTTCTCTTTCAGAGAAACGCATGTGAGTTTCTGTTAAATGCTTGTAAATAGCTTAAGGCACTTTCAAAGGAAAGTGATTTTCTCTGAAAGGACAGCATTTAGAAAGTGAGGCAACATCCATTCACTTCGCACAGTCAATTGAAGTGTTGGAACAGACTGCTTCTCTTTCAGAGAAACGCATGTGAGTTTCTGTTAAATGCTTGTAAATAGCTTAAGGCACTTACAAAGGAAAGTGATTTTCTCTGAAAGGACAGCATTTAGAAAGTGAGGCAACACTCCATTCACTTCGCACAGTGAATTGAAGTGTTGGAACAGAGTGCTTCTCTTTCAGAGAAATGCATGTGAGTTTCTTCCTAATGCTTGCAAGTAGCTTAAGGCACTATCAAAGGAAAGTGATTTTCTATGAAAGGACAGCATTTAGAAAGTGAAGCAACACTCCATTCACTTCGCACAGTGAATTGAAGTATTGGAACAGACTGCTTCTCTTTCAGAGAAACGCATTTGAGTTTTTTATGAATGCTTGAAAGTAGTTTAAGGCACTTTCAAAGGAAAGTGATTTTCTCTGAAAGGACAGCATTTAGAAAGTGAAGCAACACTCCATTCACTTTGCACAGTGAATTGAAGTGTTGGAACAGACTGCTTCTCTTTCAGAGAAACGCATGTGAGTTTCTGTTAAATGCTTGTAAGTAGCTTAAGGCACTTTCAAAGGAAAGTGATTTTCACTGAAAGGACAGCATTTAGAAAGTGAGGCAACACTCCATTCACTTCACACAGTGAATTGAAGTGTTGGAACAGACTGCTTCTCTTTAAGAGAAACGCATGTAAGTTTCTTCCTAATGCTTGCAAGTAGCTTAAGGCACTTTCAAAGGAAAGTGATTTTCTCTGAAAGGACAGCATTTAGAAAGTGAAGCAACACTCCATTCACTTCGCACAGTGAATTGAAGTGTTGTAACAGAGTGCTTCTCTTTCATAGAAACGCATTAGTGTTTCTTGTGAATGCTTGCAAGTTGCTTAAGGCACTTTCAAAGGAAAGTGATTTTCTCTGAAAGAAGAGCATTTAGAAAGTGAGGCAACACTCCATTCACTTTGCACAGTGAATTGAAGTGTTGGAACAGACTGCTTCTTTTTCAGAGAAATGCATGCGAGTTTCTGTTGAATGCTTGTAAGTAGTTTAAGGCACTTTCAAAGGAAAGTGATTTTCTCTGAAAGGACAGCATTTAGAAAGTGTAGCAACACTCCATTCACTTCGCACAGTGAATTGAAGTGTTGGAACAGATTGCTTCTCTTTCAGAGAAATGCATGTGAGTTTCTCTTGAATGCTTGTAAGTAGCTTAAGGCACTTTCAAAGGAAAGTGATTTTCTCTGAAAGGACAGCATTTAGAAAGTGAGGCAACATCCATTCACTTCGCACAGTGAATTGAAGTGTTGGAACAGACTGCTTCTCTTTCAGAGAAACGCATGTGAGTTTCTTCCTAATGCTTGCAAGTAGCTTAAGGCACTTTCAAAGGAAAGTGATTTTCTCTGAAAGGACAGCATTTAGAAAGTGAGGCAACACTCCATTCACTTCGCACAGTGAATTGAAGTGTTGTAACAGAGTGCTTCTCTTTCAGAAAACGCATTAGTGTTTCTTGTGAATGCTTGCAAGTTGCTTAAGGCACTTTCAAAGGAAAGTGATTTTCTCTGAAAGGACAGCATTTAGAAAGTGAAGCAACACTGAACTCACTTCGCACAGTGAATTGAAGTGTTGGAACAGAGTGCTTCTCTTTCATAGAAACGCATTAGTGTTTCTTGTGAATGCTTGCAAGTTGCTTAAGGCACTTTCAAAGGAAAGTGATTTTCTCTGAAAGAAGAGCATTTAGAAAGTGAAGCAACACTCCATTCACTTTGCAGAATTAATTGAAGTGTTGGAACAGACTGCTTCTCTTTCAGAGAAATGCATGTGAGTTTCTGTTGAATGCTTGTAATTAGCTTAAGGCACTTTCAAAGGAAAGTGATTTTCTCTGAAAGGACAGCATTTAGAAAGTGAAGCAACACTCCATTCACTTCGCACAGTGAATTGAAGTGTTGGAACAGACTGCTTCTCTTTCCTAGAAACGGATGTGAGTTTCTTCCTAATGCTTGCAAGTAGTTTATGGCACTTTCAAAGGAAAGTGATTTTCTCTGAAAGGACAGCATTTAGAAAGTGAAGCAACACTCCATTCACTTCACACAGTGAATTGAAGTGTTGGAACAGACTGCTTCTCTTTCAGAGAAGCGCATGTAGTTTCTTACTAATGCTTGCAAGTAGCTTATGGCACTTTCAAAGGAAAGTGATTTTCTCTGAAAGGACAGCATTTAGAAAGTGATGCAACACTCCATTCACTTCGCACAGTGAACTGAAGTGTTGGAACAGACTGCTTCTCTTTCAGAGAAACACATGTGAGTTTCTGGTGAATGCTTGTAAGTAGCTTAAGGCACTTTCAAAGGAAAGTGATTTTCTCTGAAAGGACAGCATTTAGAAAGGGAAGCAACACTCCATTCCCTTCGTGCATTGAATTGAAGTGTTGGAACAGAGTGCTACTCTTTCATAGAAACGCATTAGTGTTTCTTGTGAATACTTAAAAGTTGCTTAAGGCACTTTCAAAGGAAAGTGATTTTCTCTGAAAGAACAGCATTTAGAAAGTGAAGCAACACTCCATTCACTTCGCACAGTGAATTGAAGTGTTGGAACAGAGTGCTACTCTTTCATAGAAACGCATTAGTGTTTCTTGTGAATACTTAAAAGTTGCTTAAGGCACTTTCAAAGGAAAGTGATTTTCTCTGAAAGAACAGCATTTAGAAAGTGAAGAAACACTCCATTCACTTCGCACAGTGAATTGAAGTGTTGGAACAGACTGCTTCTCTTTCAGAGAAACGCATGTGAGTTTCTGTTAAATGCTTGTAAGTAGCTTAAGGCACTTTCAAAGGAAAGTGATTTTCTCTGAAAGGACAGCATTTAGAAAGTGAGGCAACACTCCATTCACTTCACACAGTGAATTGAAGTGTTGGAACAGACTGCTTCTCTTTCAGAGATACGCATGTGAGTTTCTTCCTAATGCTTGCAAGCAGCTTAAGGCACTTTCAAAGGAAAGTGATTTTCTCTGAAAGGACAGCATTTAGAAAGTGAAGCAACACTCCATTCACTTCGCACAGTGAGTTGAAGTGTTGGAACAGACTGCTTCTCTTTCAGAGAAACGCATGTGAGTTTTTTATGAATGCTTGAAAGTAGTTTAAGGCACTTTCAAAGGAAAGTGATTTTCTCTGAAAGGACAGAATTTAGAAAGTGAAGCAACACTCCATTCACTTTGCACAGTGAATTGAAGTGTTGGAACAGACTGCTTCTCTTTCAGAGAAATGCATGTGAGTTTCTGTTGAATGCTTGTAATTAGCTTAAGGCACTTTCAAAGGAAAGTGATTTTCTCTGAAAGGACAGCATTTAGAAAGTGAAGCAACACTCCATTCACTTTGCACAGTGAATTGAATTGTTGGAACAGACTGCTTCTCTTTCAGAGAAACACATGTGAGTTTCTTCCTAATGCTTGCAAGTAGCTTATGGCACTTTCAAAGGAAAGTGATTTTCTCTGAAAGGACAGCATTAAGAAAGTGAAGCAACACTCCATTCACTTCGCACAGTGAATTGAAGTATTGGAACAGACTGCTTCTCTTTCAGAGAAACGCATGTGAGTTTCTGGTGAATGCTTGTAAGTAGCTTAAGGCACTTTCAAAGGAAAGTGATTTTCTCTGAAAGGACAGCATTTAGAAAGGGAAGCAACACTCCATTCCCTTCGTGCAGTGAATTGAAGTGTTGGAATAGAGTGCTAATCTTTCATAGAAACGCATTAGTGTTTCTTGTGAATACGTAAAAGTTGCTTAAGGCACTTTCAAAGGAAAGTGATTTTCTCTGAAAGGACAGAATTTAGAAAGTGAGGCAACACTCCATTCACTTCGCACAGTGAATTGAAGTGTTGGAACAGACTGCTTCTCTTTCAGAGAAACGCATGTGAGTTTCTTAATAATGCTTGCAAGTAGCTTAAGGCACTTTCAAAGGAAAGTGATTTTCTCTGAAAGGACAGCATTTAGAAAGTGAGGCAACACTCCATTCACTTAGCACAGTGAATTGAAGTGTTGGAACAGACTACATCTCTTTCAGAGAATCGCATGTGAGTTTCTGGTGAATGCTTGTAAGTAGCTTAAGGCACTTTCAAAGGAAAGTGATTTTCTCTGAAAGGACAGCATTTAGAAAGTGAAGCAACACTCCATTCACTTCGCACAGTGAATTGAAGTGTTGGAACAGAGTGCTTCTCTTTCATAGAAACGCATTAGTGTTTCTTGTGAATGCTTGCAAGTTGCTTAAGGCACTTTCAAAGGAAAGTGATTTTCTCTGAAAGAAGAGCATTTAGAAAGTGAAGAAACACTCCATTCACTTTGCACAGTGAATTGAAGTGTTGGAACAGACTGCTTCTTTTTCAGAGAAATGCATGCGAGTTTCTGTTGAATGCTTGTAAGTAGTTTAAGGCACTTTCAAAGGAAAGTGATTTTCTCTGAAAGGACAGCATTTAGAAAGTGAAGCAACACTCCATTCACTTCGCACAGTGAATTGAAGTGTTGGAACAGATTGCTTCTCTTTCAGAGAAATGCATGTGAGTTTCTGTTGAATGCTTGTAAGTAGCTTAAGGCACTTTCAAAGGAAAGTGATTTTCTCTGAAAGGACAGCATTTAGAAAGTGAGGCAACACTCCATTCACTTCGCACAGTGAATTGAAGTGTTGGAACTGACTGCTTCTCTTTCAGAGAAACGCATGTGAGTTTCTTCCTAATGCTTGCAAGTAGCTTAAGGCACTTTCAAAAAAAAGTGATTTTCTCTGAATGGACAGCATTTAGAAAGTGAGGCAACACTCCATTCACTTCGCACAGTGAATTGAAGTGTTGGAACAGACTGCATCTCTTTCAGAGAAACGCATGTGAGTTTTTGGTGAATGCTTGTAAGTAGCTTAAGGCACTTTCAAAGGAAAGTGATTTTCTCTGAAAGGACAGCATTTAGAAAGTGAAGCAACACTCCATTCCCTTCGTGCAGTGAATTGAAGCATTGGAACTGAGTGCTTCTCTTTCATAGAAACGCATTAGTGTTTCTTGTGAATGCTTGCAAGTTGTTTAAGGCACTTTCAAAGGAAAGTGATTTTCTCTGAAAGGACAGCATTTAGAAAGTGAGGCAACACTCCATTCACTTCGCACAGTGAATTGAAGTGTTGGAACAGACTGCTTCTCTTTCAGAGAAACGCATGTGAGTTTCTTCCTAATGCTTGCAAGTAGCTTAAGGCACTTTCAAAGGAAAGTGATTTTCTCTGAAAGAACAGCATTTAGAAAGTGAAGCAACACTCCATTCACTTCGCACAGTGAATTGAAGTGTTGGAACAGACTGCTTCTCTTTCAGAGAAATGCATGTGAGTTTCTGTTAAATGCTTGTAAATAGCTTAAGGCACTTTCAAAGGAAAGTGATTTTCTCTGAAAGGACAGCATTTAGAAAGTGAGGCAACACTCCATTCACTTCGCACAGTGAATTGAAGTGTTGGAACAGAGTGCTTCTCTTTCATAGAAATGCATGTGAGTTTCTTCCTAATGCTTACAAGTAGCTTAAGGCACTTTCAAAGGAAAGTGATTTTCTCTGAAAGAACAGCATTTAGAAAGTGAAGCAACACTCCATTCACTTCGCACAGTGAATTGAAGTGTTGGAACAGACTGCTTCTCTTTCAGAGAAACGCATGTGAGTTTCTGTTAAATGCTTGTAAATAGCTTAAGGCACTTTCAAAGGAAAGTGATTTTCTCTGAAAGGACAGCATTTAGAAAGTGAAGCAACACTCCATTCCCTTCGTGCAGTGAATTGAAGCGTTGGAACAGAGTGCTTCTCTTTCATAGAAACGCATTAGTGTTTCTTGTGAATGCTTGCAAGTAGCTTAAGGCACTATGAAAGGAAAGTGATTTTCTCTGAAAGGACAGCATTTAGAAAGTGAGGCAACACTCCATTCACTTCGCACAGTGAATTGAAGTGTTGGAACAGACTGCTTCTCTTTCAGAGAAACGCATGTGAGTTTCTTCCTAATGCTTGCAAGTAGCTTAAGGCACTTTCAAAGGAAAGTGATTTTCTCTGAAAGAACAGCATTTCGAAAGTGAAGCAACACTCCATTCACTTCACACAGTGAATTGAAGTGTTGGAACAGACTGCTTCTCTTTCAGAGAAACGCATGTGAGTTTCTGTTAAATGCTTGTAAATAGCTTAAGGCACTTTCAAAGGAAAGTGATTTTCTCTGAAAGGACAGCATTTAGAAAGTGAGGCAACATCCATTCACTTCGCACAGTGAATTGAAGTGTTGGAACAGACTGCTTCTCTTTCAGAGAAACGCATGTGAGTTTCTGTTAAATGCTTGTAAATAGCTTAAGGCACTTACAAAGGAAAGTGATTTTCTCTGAAAGGACAGCATTTAGAAAGTGAGGCAACACTCCATTCACTTCGCACAGTGAATTGAAGTGTTGGAACAGAGTGCTTCTCTTTCAGAGAAATGCATGTGAGTTTCTTCCTAATGCTTGCAAGTAGCTTAAGGCACTATCAAAGGAAAGTGATTTTCTATGAAAGGACAGCATTTAGAAAGTGAAGCAACACTCCATTCACTTCGCACAGTGAATTGAAGTATTGGAACAGACTGCTTCTCTTTCAGAGAAACGCATTTGAGTTTTTTATGAATGCTTGAAAGTAGTTTAAGGCACTTGCAAAGGAAAGTGATTTTCTCTGAAAGGACAGCATTTAGAAAGTGAAGCAACACTCCATTCACTTTGCACAGTGAATTGAAGTGTTGGAACAGACTGCTTCTCTTTCAGAGAAACGCATGTGAGTTTCTGTTAAATGCTTGTAAGTAGCTTAAGGCACTTTCAAAGGAAAGTGATTTTCACTGAAAGGACAGCATTTAGAAAGTGAGGCAACACTCCATTCACTTCACACAGTGAATTGAAGTGTTGGAACAGACTGCTTCTCTTTAAGAGAAACGCATGTAAGTTTCTTCCTAATGCTTGCAAGTAGCTTAAGGCACTTTCAAAGGAAAGTGATTTTCTCTGAAAGGACAGCATTTAGAAAGTGAAGCAACACTCCATTCACTTCGCACAGTGAATTGAAGTGTTGTAACAGAGTGCTTCTCTTTCATAGAAACGCATTAGTGTTTCTTGTGAATGCTTGCAAGTTGCTTAAGGCACTTTCAAAGGAAAGTGATTTTCTCTGAAAGAAGAGCATTTAGAAAGTGAGGCAACACTCCATTCACTTTGCACAGTGAATTGAAGTGTTGGAACAGACTGCTTCTTTTTCAGAGAAATGCATGCGAGTTTCTGTTGAATGCTTGTAAGTAGTTTAAGGCACTTTCAAAGGAAAGTGATTTTCTCTGAAAGGACAGCATTTAGAAAGTGTAGCAACACTCCATTCACTTCGCACAGTGAATTGAAGTGTTGGAACAGATTGCTTCTCTTTCAGAGAAATGCATGTGAGTTTCTCTTGAATGCTTGTAAGTAGCTTAAGGCACTTTCAAAGGAAAGTGATTTTCTCTGAAAGGACAGCATTTAGAAAGTGAGGCAACATCCATTCACTTCGCACAGTGAATTGAAGTGTTGGAACAGACTGCTTCTCTTTCAGAGAAACGCATGTGAGTTTCTTCCTAATGCTTGCAAGTAGCTTAAGGCACTTTCAAAGGAAAGTGATTTTCTCTGAAAGGACAGCATTTAGAAAGTGAGGCAACACTCCATTCACTTCGCACAGTGAATTGAAGTGTTGTAACAGAGTGCTTCTCTTTCAGAGAAACGCATTAGTGTTTCTTGTGAATGCTTGCAAGTTGCTTAAGGCACTTTCAAAGGAAAGTGATTTTCTCTGAAAGGACAGCATTTAGAAAGTGAAGCAACACTGAACTCACTTCGCACAGTGAATTGAAGTGTTGGAACAGAGTGCTTCTCTTTCATAGAAACGCATTAGTGTTTCTTGTGAATGCTTGCAAGTTGCTTAAGGCACTTTCAAAGGAAAGTGATTTTCTCTGAAAGAAGAGCATTTAGAAAGTGAAGCAACACTCCATTCACTTTGCAGAATTAATTGAAGTGTTGGAACAGACTGCTTCTCTTTCAGAGAAATGCATGTGAGTTTCTGTTGAATGCTTGTAATTAGCTTAAGGCACTTTCAAAGGAAAGTGATTTTCTCTGAAAGGACAGCATTTAGAAAGTGAAGCAACACTCCATTCACTTCGCACAGTGAATTGAAGTGTTGGAACAGACTGCTTCTCTTTCCTAGAAACGGATGTGAGTTTCTTCCTAATGCTTGCAAGTAGTTTATGGCACTTTCAAAGGAAAGTGATTTTCTCTGAAAGGACAGCATTTAGAAAGTGAAGCAACACTCCATTCACTTCACACAGTGAATTGAAGTGTTGGAACAGACTGCTTCTCTTTCAGAGAAGCGCATGTAGTTTCTTACTAATGCTTGCAAGTAGCTTATGGCACTTTCAAAGGAAAGTGATTTTCTCTGAAAGGACAGCATTTAGAAAGTGATGCAACACTCCATTCACTTCGCACAGTGAACTGAAGTGTTGGAACAGACTGCTTCTCTTTCAGAGAAACACATGTGAGTTTCTGGTGAATGCTTGTAAGTAGCTTAAGGCACTTTCAAAGGAAAGTGATTTTCTCTGAAAGGACAGCATTTAGAAAGGGAAGCAACACTCCATTCCCTTCGTGCATTGAATTGAAGTGTTGGAAGAGAGTGCTACTCTTTCATAGAAACGCATTAGTGTTTCTTGTGAATACTTAAAAGTTGCTTAAGGCACTTTCAAAGGAAAGTGATTTTCTCTGAAAGAACAGCATTTAGAAAGTGAAGCAACACTCCATTCACTTCGCACAGTGAATTGAAGTGTTGGAACAGAGTGCTACTCTTTCATAGAAACGCATTAGTGTTTCTTGTGAATACTTAAAAGTTGCTTAAGGCACTTTCAAAGGAAAGTGATTTTCTCTGAAAGAACAGCATTTAGAAAGTGAAGAAACACTCCATTCACTTCGCACAGTGAATTGAAGTGTTGGAACAGACTGCTTCTCTTTCAGAGAAACGCATGTGAGTTTCTGTTAAATGCTTGTAAGTAGCTTAAGGCACTTTCAAAGGAAAGTGATTTTCTCTGAAAGGACAGCATTTAGAAAGTGAGGCAACACTCCATTCACTTCACACAGTGAATTGAAGTGTTGGAACAGACTGCTTCTCTTTCAGAGATACGCATGTGAGTTTCTTCCTAATGCTTGCAAGCAGCTTAAGGCACTTTCAAAGGAAAGTGATTTTCTCTGAAAGGACAGCATTTAGAAAGTGAAGCAACACTCCATTCACTTCGCACAGTGAGTTGAAGTGTTGGAACAGACTGCTTCTCTTTCAGAGAAACGCATGTGAGTTTTTTATGAATGCTTGAAAGTAGTTTAAGGCACTTTCAAAGGAAAGTGATTTTCTCTGAAAGGACAGAATTTAGAAAGTGAAGCAACACTCCATTCACTTTGCACAGTGAATTGAAGTGTTGGAACAGACTGCTTCTCTTTCAGAGAAATGCATGTGAGTTTCTGTTGAATGCTTGTAATTAGCTTAAGGCACTTTCAAAGGAAAGTGATTTTCTCTGAAAGGACAGCATTTAGAAAGTGAAGCAACACTCCATTCACTTTGCACAGTGAATTGAATTGTTGGAACAGACTGCTTCTCTTTCAGAGAAACACATGTGAGTTTCTTCCTAATGCTTGCAAGTAGCTTATGGCACTTTCAAAGGAAAGTGATTTTCTCTGAAAGGACAGCATTAAGAAAGTGAAGCAACACTCCATTCACTTCGCACAGTGAATTGAAGTATTGGAACAGACTGCTTCTCTTTCAGAGAAACGCATGTGAGTTTCTGGTGAATGCTTGTAAGTAGCTTAAGGCACTTTCAAAGGAAAGTGATTTTCTCTGAAAGGACAGCATTTAGAAAGGGAAGCAACACTCCATTCCCTTCGTGCAGTGAATTGAAGTGTTGGAATAGAGTGCTAATCTTTCATAGAAACGCATTAGTGTTTCTTGTGAATACGTAAAAGTTGCTTAAGGCACTTTCAAAGGAAAGTGATTTTCTCTGAAAGGACAGCATTTAGAAAGTGAAGCAACACTCCATTCACTTCGCACAGTGAATTGAAGTGTTGGAACAGACTGCTTCTCTTTCAGAGAAACGCATGTGAGTTTCTGTTAAATGCTTGTAAGTAGCTTAAGGCACTTTCAAAGGAAAGTGATTTTCTCTGAAAGAACAGCATTTAGAAAGTGAGGCAACACTCCATTCACTTCGCACAGTGAATTGAAGTGTTGGAACAGAGTGCTTCTCTTTCAGAAAAACGCATGTGAGTTTCTTCCTAATGCTTGCAAGTACCTTAAGGCACTATGAAAGGAAAGTGATTTTCTCTGAAAGGACAGCATTTAGAAAGTGAAGCAACACTCCATTCACTTCGCACAGTGAATTGAAGTGTTGGAACAGAGTGCTACTCTTTCATAGAAACGCATTAGTGTTTCTTGTGAATACTTAAAAGTTGCTTAAGGCACTTTCAAAGGCAAGTGATTTTCTCTGAAAGAACAGCATTTAGAAAGTGAAGCAACACTCCATTCACTTCGCACAGTGAATTGAAGTGTTGGAACAGACTGCTTCTCTTTCAGAGAAACGCATGTGTGTTTCTGTTAAATGCTTGTAAGTAGCTTAAGGCACTTTCAAAGGAAAGTGATTTTCTCTGAAAGGACAGCTTTTAGAAAGTGAGGCAACACTCCATTCACTTCACACAGTGAATTGAAGTGTTGGAACAGACTGCTTCTCTTTCAGAGATACGCATGTGAGTTTCTTCCTAATGCTTGCAAGCAGCTTAAGGCACTTTCAAAGGAAAGTGATTTTCTCTGAAAGGACAGCATTTAGAAAGTGAAGCAACACTCCATTCACTTCGCACAGTGAATTGAAGTGTTGGAACAGACTGCTTCTCTTTCAGTGAAACGCATGTGAGTTTTTTATGAATGCTTGAAAGTAGTTTAAGGCACTTTCAAAGAAAGTGATTTTCTCTGAAAGGACAGAATTTAGAAAGGGAAGCAACACTCCATTCACTTTGCACAGTGAATTGAAGTGTTGGAACAGACTGCTTCTCTTTCAGAGAAATGCATGTGAGTTTCTGTTGAATGCTTGTAATTAGCTTAAGGCACTTTCAAAGGAAAGTGATTTTCTCTGAAAGGACAGCATTTAGAAAGGGAAGCAACACTCCATTCCCTTCGTGCAGTGAATTGAAGTGTTGGAATAGAGTGCTACTCTTTCATAGAAACGCATTAGTGTTTCTTGTGAATACTTGAAAGTTGCTTAAGGCACTTTCAAAGGAAAGTGATTTTCTCTGAGAGGACAGCATTTAGAAAGTGAAGCAACACTCCATTCACTTCGCACAGTGAATTGAAGTGTTGGAACAGACTGCTTCTCTTTCAGAGAAACGCATGTGAGTTTCTTCCTAATGCTTGCAAGTAGCTTAAGGCACTTTCAAAGGAAAGTGATTTTCTCTGAAAGAACAGCATTTAGAAAGTGAGGCAACACTCCATTCACTTCGCACAGTGAATTGAAGTGTTGGAACAGACTGCTTCTCTTTCAGAAAAACGCATGTGAGTTTCTTCCTAATGCTTGCAAGTACCTTAAGGCACTATGAAAGGAAAGTGATTTTCTCTGAAAGGACAGCATTAAGAAAGTGAAGCAACACTCTATTCACTTCGCACAGTGAACTGAAATGTTGGAACAGACTGCTTCTCTTTCAGAGAAACGCATGTGAGTTTCTGGTGAATGCTTGTAAGTAGCTTAAGGCACTTTCAAAGGAAAGTGATTTTCTCTGAAAGGACAGCATTTAGAAAGGGAAGCAACACTCCATTCCCTTTGTGCAGTGAATTGAAGTGTTGGAACAGAGTGCTACTCTTTCATAGAAACGCATTAGTGTTTCTTGTGAATACTTAAAAGTTGCTTAAGGCACTTTCAAAGGAAAGTGATTTTCTCTGAAAGAACAGCATTTAGAAAGTGAAGCAACACTCCATTCACTTCGCACAGTGAATTGAAGTGTTGGAACAGAGTGCTACTCTTTCATAGAAACGCATTAGTGTTTCTTGTGAATACTTAAAAGTTGCTTAAGGCACTTTCAAAGGAAAGTGATTTTCTCTGAAAGAACAGCATTTAGAAAGTGAAGCAACACTCCATTCACTTTGCACAGTGAATTGAAGTGTTGGAACAGACTGCTTCTCTTTCAGAGAAACGCATGTGAGTTTCTGTTAAATGCTTGTAAGTAGCTTAAGGCACTTTCAAAGGAAAGTGATTTTCTCTGAAAGGACAGCATTTAGAAAGCGAGGCAACACTCCATTCACTTCACACAGTGAATTGAAGTGTTGGAACAGACTGCTTCTCTTTCAGAGATACGCATGTGAGTTTCTTCCTAATGCTTGCAAGCAGCTCAAGGCACTTTCAAAGGAAAGTGATTTTCTCTGAAAGGACAGCATTTAGAAAGTGAAGCAACACTCCATTCACTTCGCACAGTGAGTTGAAGTGTTGGAACAGACTGCTTCTCTTTCAGAGAAACGCATGTGAGTTTTTTATGAATGCTTGAAAGTAGTTTAAGGCACTTTCAAAGGAAAGTGATTTTCTCTGAAAGGACAGAATTTAGAAAGTGAAGCAACACTCCATTCACTTTGCACAGTGAATTGAAGTGTTGGAACAGACTGCTTCTCTTTCAGAGAAATGCATGTGAGTTTCTGTTGAATGCTTGTAATTAGCTTAAGGCACTTTCAAAGGAAAGTGATTTTCTCTGAAAGGACAGCATTTAGAAAGTGAAGCAACACTCCATTCACTTTGCACAGTGAATTGAATTGTTGGAACAGACTGCTTCTCTTTCAGAGAAACGCATGTGAGTTTCTTCCTAATGCTTGCAAGTAGCTTATGGCACTTTCAAAGGAAAGTGATTTTCTCTGAAAGGACAGCATTAAGAAAGTGAAGCAACACTCCATTCACTTCGCACAGTGAATTGAAGTATTGGAACAGACTGCTTCTCTTTCAGAGAAACGCATGTGAGTTTCTGGTGAATGCTTGTAAGTAGCTTAAGGCACTTTCAAAGGAAAGTGATTTTCTCTGAAAGGACAGCATTTAGAAAGGGAAGCAACACTCCATTCCCTTCGTGCCGTGAATTGAAGTGTTGGAATAGAGTGCTACTCTTTCATAGAAACGCATTAGTGTTTCTTGTGAATACTTAAAAGTTGCTTAAGGCACTTTCAAAGGAAAGTGATTTTCTCTGAAAGGACAGCATTTAGAAAGTGAAGCAACACTCCATTCACTTCGCACAGTGAATTGAAGTGTTGGAACAGACTGCTTCTCTTTCAGAGAAACGCATGTGAGTTTCTTCCTAATGCTTGCAAGTAGCTTAAGGCACTTTCAAAGGAAAGTGATTTTCTCTGAAAGAACAGCATTTAGAAAGTGAAGCAACACTCCATTCACTTTGCACAGTGAATTGAAGTGTTGGAACAGACTGCTTCTCTTTCAGAGAAACGCATGTGAGTTTCTGTTAAATGCTTGTAAGTAGCTTAAGGCACTTTCAAAGGAAAGTGATTTTCTCTGAAAGGACAGCATTTAGAAAGTGAGGCAACACTCCATTCACTTCACACAGTGAATTGAAGTGTTGGAACAGACTGCTTCTCTTTAGGAGAAATGCATGTGAGTTTCTTCCTAATGCTTGCAAGTAGCTTAAGGCACTTTAATAGGAAAGTGATTTTCTCTGAAAGGACAACATTTAGAAAGTGAAGCAACACTCCATTCACTTCGCACAGTGAACTGAAGTGTTGGAACAGACTGCATCTCTTTCAGAGAAACGCATGTGAGTTTTTTATGAATGCTTGAAAGTAGTTTAAGGCACTTTCAAAGGAAAGTGATTTTCTCTGAAAGGACAGAATTTAGAAAGTGAAGCAACACTCCATTCACTTTGCACAGTGAATTGAAGTGTTGGAACAGACTGCTTCTCTTTCAGAGAAATGCATGTGAGTTTCTGTTGAATGCTTGTAATTAGCTTAAGGCACTTTCAAAGGAAAGTGATTTTCTCTGAAAGGACAGCATTTAGAAAGTGAAGCAACACTCCATTCACTTTGCACAGTGAATTGAAGTGTTGGAACAGACTGCTTCTCTTTCAGAGAAACGCCTGTGAGTTTCTTACTAATGCTTGCAAGTAGCTTATGGCACTTTCAAAGGAAAGTGATTTTCTCTGAAAGGACAGCATTTAGAAAGTGATGCAACACTCCATTCACTTTGCACAGTGAATTGAAGTGCCGGAACAGACTGCTTCTCTTTCAGAGAAACGCATGTGAGTTTCTGGTGAATGCTTGTAAGTAGCTTAAGGCACTTTCAAAGGAAAGTGATTTTCTCTGAAAGGACAGCATTTAGAAAGGGAAGCAACACTCCATTCCCTTCGTGCATTGAATTGAAGTGTTGGAACAGAGTGCTACTCTTTCATAGAAACGCATTAGTGTTTCTTGTGAATACTTAAAAGTTGCTTAAGGCACTTTCAAAGGAAAGTGATTTTCTCTGAAAGAACAGCATTTAGAAAGTGAAGCAACACTCCATTCACTTCGCACAGTGAATTGAAGTGTTGGAACAGAGTGCTACTCTTTCATAGAAACGCATCAGTGTTTCTCGTGAATACTTAAAAGTTGCTTAAGGCACTTTCAAAGGAAAGTGATTTTCTCTGAAAGAACAGTATTTAGAAAGTGAAGCAACACTCCATTCACTTCGCACAGTGAATTGAAGTGTTGGAACAGACTGCTTCTCTTTCATAGAAACGCATGTGAGTTTCTGTTAAATGCTTGTAAGTAGCTTAAGGCACTTTCAAAGGAAAGTGATTTTCTCTGAAATGACAGCATTTAGAAAGTGAGGCAACACTCCATTCACTTCACACAGTGAATTGAAGTGTTGGAACAGACTGCTTCTCTTTCAGAGATACGCATGTGAGTTTCTTCCTAATGCTTGCTAGCAGCTTAAGGCACTTTCAAAGGAAAGTGATTTTCTCTGAAAGGACAGCATTTAGAAAGTGAAGCAACACTCCATTCACTTCGCACAGTGAGTTGAAGTGTTGGAACAGACTGCTTCTCTTTCAGAGAAACGCATGTGAGTTTTTTATGAATGCTTGAAAGTAGTTTAAGGCACTTTCAAAGGAAAGTGATTTTCTCTGAAAGGACAGAATTTAGAAAGTGAAGCAACACTCCATTCACTTTGCACAGTGAATTGAAGTGTTGGAACAGACTGCTTCTCTTTCAGAGAAATGCATGTGAGTTTCTGTTGAATGCTTGTAATTAGCTTAAGGCACTTTCAAAGGAAAGTGATTTTCTCTGAAAGGACAGCATTTAGAAAGTGAAGCAACACTCCATTCACTTTGCACAGTGAATTGAATTGTTGGAACAGACTGCTTCTCTTTCAGAGAAACGCATGTGAGTTTCTTTCTAATGCTTGCAAGTAGCTTATGGCACTTTCAAAGGAAAGTGATTTTCTCTGAAAGGACAGCATTAAGAAAGTGAAGCAACACTCCATTCACTTCGCACAGTGAATTGAAGTATTGGAACAGACTGCTTCTCTTTCAGAGAAACGCATGTGAGTTTTTTATGAATGCTTGAAAGTAGTTTAAGGCACTTTCAAAGGAAAGTGATTTTCTCTGAAAGGACAGAATTTAGAAAGTGAAGCAACACTCCATTCACTTTGCACAGTGAATTGAAGTGTTGGAACAGACTGCTTCTCTTTCAGAGAAATGCATGTGAGTTTCTGTTGAATGCTTGTAATTAGCTTAAGGCACTTTCAAAGGAAAGTGATTTTCTCTGAAAGGACAGCATTTAGAAAGTGAAGCAACACTCCATTCACTTTGCACAGTGAATTGAAGTGTTGGAACAGACTGCTTCTCTTTCAGAGAAACGCCTGTGAGTTTCTTACTAATGCTTGCAAGTAGCTTATGGCACTTTCAAAGGAAAGTGATTTTCTCTGAAAGGACAGCATTTAGAAAGTGATGCAACACTCCATTCACTTCGCACAGTGAATTGAAGTGCTGGAACAGACTGCTTCTCTTTCAGAGAAACGCATGTGAGTTTCTGGTGAATGCTTGTAAGTAGCTTAAGGCACTTTCAAAGGAAAGTGATTTTCTCTGAAAGGACAGCATTTAGAAAGGGAAGCAACACTCCATTCCCTTCGTGCATTGAATTGAAGTGTTGGAACAGAGTGCTACTCTTTCATAGAAACGCATTAGTGTTTCTTGTGAATACTTAAAAGTTGCTTAAGGCACTTTCAAAGGAAAGTGATTTTCTCTGAAAGAACAGCATTTAGAAAGTGAAGCAACACTCCATTCACTTCGCACAGTGAATTGAAGTGTTGGAACAGAGTGCTACTCTTTCATAGAAACGCATCAGTGTTTCTCGTGAATACTTAAAAGTTGCTTAAGGCACTTTCAAAGGAAAGTGATTTTCTCTGAAAGAACAGTATTTAGAAAGTGAAGCAACACTCCATTCACTTCGCACAGTGAATTGAAGTGTTGGAACAGACTGCTTCTCTTTCATAGAAACGCATGTGAGTTTCTGTTAAATGCTTGTAAGTAGCTTAAGGCACTTTCAAAGGAAAGTGATTTTCTCTGAAATGACAGCATTTAGAAAGTGAGGCAACACTCCATTCACTTCACACAGTGAATTGAAGTGTTGGAACAGACTGCTTCTATTTCAGAGATACGCATGTGAGTTTCTTCCTAATGCTTGCTAGCAGCTTAAGGCACTTTCAAAGGAAAGTGATTTTCTCTGAAAGGACAGCATTTAGAAAGTGAAGCAACACTCCATTCACTTCGCACAGTGAGTTGAAGTGTTGGAACAGACTGCTTCTCTTTCAGAGAAACGCATGTGAGTTTTTTATGAATGCTTGAAAGTAGTTTAAGGCACTTTCAAAGGAAAGTGATTTTCTCTGAAAGGACAGAATTTAGAAAGTGAAGCAACACTCCATTCACTTTGCACAGTGAATTGAAGTGTTGGAACAGACTGCTTCTCTTTCAGAGAAATGCATGTGAGTTTCTGTTGAATGCTTGTAATTAGCTTAAGGCACTTTCAAAGGAAAGTGATTTTCTCTGAAAGGACAGCATTTAGAAAGTGAAGCAACACTCCATTCACTTTGCACAGTGAATTGAATTGTTGGAACAGACTGCTTCTCTTTCAGAGAAACGCATGTGAGTTTCTTTCTAATGCTTGCAAGTAGCTTATGGCACTTTCAAAGGAAAGTGATTTTCTCTGAAAGGACAGCATTAAGAAAGTGAAGCAACACTCCATTCACTTCGCACAGTGAATTGAAGTATTGGAACAGACTGCTTCTCTTTCAGAGAAACGCATGTGAGTTTCTTGTGAATGCTTGTAAGTAGCTTAAGGCACTTTCAAAGGAAAGTGATTTTCTCTGAAAGGACAGCATTTAGAAAGGGAAGCAACACTCCATTCCCTTCGTGCAGTGAATTGAAGTGTTGGAATAGAGTGCTACTCTTTCATAGAAACGCATTAGTGTTTCTTGTGAATACTTAAAAGTTGCTTAAGGCACTTTCAAAGGAAAGTGATTTTCTCTGAAAGGACAGCATTTAGAAAGTGAAGCAACACTCCATTCACTTCGCACAGTGAATTGAAGTGTTGGAACAGACTGCTTCTCTTTCAGAGAAACGCATGTGAGTTTCTTCCTAATGCTTGCAAGTAGCTTAAGGCACTTTCAAAGGAAAGTGATTTTCTCTGAAAGAACAGCATTTAGAAAGTGAGGCAACACTCCATTCACTTCCCACAGTGAATTGAAGTGTTGGAACAGACTGCTTCTCTTTCAGAAAAACGCATGTGAGTTTCTTCCTAATGCTTGCAAGTACCTTAAGGCACTATGAAAGGAAAGTGATTTTCTCTGAAAGGACAGCATTAAGAAAGTGAAGCAACACTCTATTCACTTCGCACAGTGAACTGAAGTGTTGGAACAGACTGCTTCTCTTTCAGAGAAACGCATGTGAGTTTCTGGTGAATGCTTGTAAGTAGCTTAAGGCACTTTCAAAGGAAAGTGATTTTCTCTGAAAGGACAGCATTTAGAAAGGGAAGCAACACTCCATTTCCTTTGTGCAGTGAATTGAAGTGTTGGAACAGAGTGCTACTCTTCCATAGAAACGCATTAGTGTTTCTTGTGAATACTTAAAAGTTGCTTAAGGCACTTTCAAAGGAAAGTGATTTTCTCTGAAAGAACAGCATTTAGAAAGTGAAGCAACACTCCATTCACTTCGCACAGTGAATTGAAGTGTTGGAACAGAGTGCTACTCTTTCATAGAAACGCATTAGTGTTTCTTGTGAATACTTAAAAGTTGCTTAAGGCACTTTCAAAGGAAAGTGATTTTCTCTGAAAGAACAGCATTTAGAAAGTGAAGCAACACTCCATTCACTTCGCACAGTGAATTGAAGTGTTGGAACAGACTGCTTCTCTTTCAGAGAAACGCATGTGAGTTTCTGTTAAATGCTTGTAAGTAGCTTAAGGCACTTTCAAAGGAAAGTGATTTTCTCTGAAAGGACAGCATTTAGAAAGTGAGGAAACACTCCATTCACTTCACACAGTGAATTGAAGTGTGGGAACAGACTGCTTATCTTTCAGAGATACGCATGTGAGTTTCTTCCTAATGCTTGCAAGCAGCTTAAGGCACTTTCAAAGGAAAGTGATTTTCTCTGAAAGGACAGCATTTACAAAGGGAAGCAACACTCCATTCCCTTCGTGCAGTGAATTGAAGTGTTGGAATAGAGTGCTACTCTTTCATAGAAATGCATTAGTGTTTCTTGTGAATACTTAAAAGTTGCTTAAGGCACTTTCAAAGGAAAGTGATTTTCTCTGAAAGGACAGCATTTAGAAAGTGAAGCAACACTCCATTCACTTCGCACAGTGAATTGAAGTGTTGGAGCAGACTGCTTCTCTTTCAGAGAAACGCATGTGAGTTTCTTCCTAATGCTTGCAAGTAGCTTAAGGCACTTTCAAAGGAAAGTGATTTTCTCTGAAAGAAGAGCATTTAGAAAGTGAAGCAACACTCCATTCACTTTGCACAATTAATTGAAGTGTTGGAACAGACTGCTTCTCTTTCAGAGAAATGCATGTGAGTTTCTGTTGAATGCTTGTAATTAGCTTAAGGCACTTTCAAAGGAAAGTGATTTTCTCTGAAAGGACAGCATTTAGAAAGTGAAGCAACACTCCATTCACTTTGCACAGTGAATTGAAGTGTTGGAACAGACTGCTTCTCTTTCAGAGAAACGCATGTGAGTTTCTTCCTAATGCTTGCAAGTAGTTTATGGCACTTTCAAAGGAAAGTGATTTTCTCTGAAAGGACAGCATTTAGAAAGTGAAGCAACACTCCATTCACTTTGCACAGTGAATTGAAGTGTTGGAACAGACTGCTTCTCTTTCAGAGAAACGCATGTGAGTTTCTTCCTAATGCTTGCAAGTAGTTTATGGCACTTTCAAAGGAAAGTGATTTTCTCTGAAAGGACAGCATTTAGAAAGTGAAGCAACACTCCATTCACTTCGCACAATGAATTGAAGTGTTGGAACAGACTGCTTCTCTTTCAGAGAAACGCATGTGAGTTTCTTCCTAATGCTTGCAAGTAGCTTAAGGCACTTTCAAAGGAAAGTGATTTTCTCTGAAAGAACAGCATTTAGAAAGTGAAGCAACACTCCATTCACTTCGCACAGTGAATTGAAGTGTTGGAACAGAGTGCTTCTCTTTCAGAGAAACGCATGTGAGTTTCTGTTAAATGCTTGTAAGTAGCTTAAGGCACTTTCAAAGGAAAGTGATTTTCTCTGAAAGGACAGCATTTAGAAAGTGAGGCAACACTCCATTCACTTCACACAGTGAATTGAAGTGTTGGAACAGACTGCTTCTCTTTAGGAGAAATGCATGTGAGTTTCTTCCTAATGCTTGCAAGTAGCTTAAGGCACTTTAATAGGAAAGTGATTTTCTCTGAAAGGACAACATTTAGAAAGTGAAGCAACACTCCATTCACTTCGCACAGTGAACTGAAGTGTTGGAACAGACTGCATCTCTTTCAGAGAAACGCATGTGAGTTTTTCATGAATGCTTGAAAGTAGTTTAAGGCACTTTCAAAGGAAAGTGATTTTCTCTGAAAAGACAGAATTTAGAAAGTGAAGCAACACTCCATTCACTTTGCACAGTGAATTGAAGTGTTGGAACAGAGTGCTACTCTTTCATAGAAACGCATTAGTGTTTCTTGTGAATACTTAAAAGTTGCTTAAGGCACTTTCAAAGGAAAGTGATTTTCTCTGAAAGAACAGCATTTAGAAAGTGAAGCAACACTCCATTCACTTCGCACAGTGAATTGAAGTGTTGGAACAGACTGCTTCTCTTTCAGAGAAACGCATGTGAGTTTCTGTTAAATGCTTGTAAGTAGCTTAAGGCACTTTCAAAGGAAAGTGATTTTCTCTGAAAGGACAGCATTTAGAAAGTGAGGCAACACTCCATTTTCTTCACACAGTGAATTGAAGTGTTGGAACAGACTGCTTCTCTTTCAGAGATACGCATGTGAGTTTCTTCCTAATGCTTGCAAGCAGCTTAAGGCACTTTCAAAGGAAAGTGATTTTCTCTGAAAGGACAGCATTTAGAAAGTGAAGCAACACTCCATTCACTTCGCACAGTGAATTGAAGTGTTGGAACAGACTGCTTCTCTTTCAGAGAAACGCATGTGAGTTTTTTATGAATGCTTGAAAGTAGTTTAAGGCACTTTCAAAGGAAAGTGATTTTCTCTGAATGGACAGAATTTAGAAAGTGAAGCAACACTCCATTCACTTTGCACAGTGAATTGAAGTGTTGGAACAGACTGCTTCTCTTTCAGAGAAATGCATGTGAGTTTCTGTTGAATGCTTGTAATTAGCTTAAGGCACTTTCAAAGGAAAGTGATTTTCTCTGAAAGGACAGCATTTAGAAAGTGAAGCAACACTCCATTCACTTTGCACAGTGAATTGAATTGTTGGAACAGACTGCTTCTCTTTCAGAGAAACGCATGTGAGTTTCTTCCTAATGCTTGCAAGTAGCTTATGGCACTTTCAAAGGAAAGTGATTTTCTCTGAAAGGACAGCATTAAGAAAGTGAAGCAACACTAGATTCACTTCGCACAGTGAATTGAAGTATTGGAACAGACTGCTTCTCTTTCAGAGAAACGCATGTGAGTTTCTGGTGAATGCTTGTAAGTAGCTTAAGGCACTTTCAAAGGAAAGTGATTTTCTCTGAAAGGACAGCATTTAGAAAGGGATGAAACAATCCATTCCCTTCGTGCAGTGAATTGAAGTGTTGGAATAGAGTGCTACTCTTTCATAGAAACGCATTAGTGTTTCTTGTGAATACTTAAAAGTTGCTTAAGGCACTTTCAAAGGAAAGTGATTTTCTCTGAAAGGACAGCATTTAGAAAGTGAAGCAACACTCCATTCACTTCGCACAGTGAATTGAAGTGTTGGAACAGACTGCTTCTCTTTCAGAGAAACGCATGTGAGTTTCTTCCTAATGCTTGCAAGTAGCTTAAGGCACTTTCAAAGGAAAGTGATTTTCTCTGAAAGAACAGCATTTAGAAAGTGAAGCAACACTCCATTCACTTTGCACAGTGAATTGAAGTGTTGGAACAGAGTGCTTCTCTTTCAGAGAAACGCATGTGAGTTTCTGTTAAATGCTTGTAAGTAGCTTAAGGCACTTTCAAAGGAAAGTGATTTTCTCTGAAAGGACAGCATTTAGAAAGTCAGGCAACACTCCATTCACTTCACACAGTGAATTGAAGTGTTGGAACAGACTGCTTCTCTTTCAGAGTAACGCTTGTGAGTTTCTTCCTAATGCTTGCAAGTAGCTTAAGGCACTATGAAAGGAAAGTGATTTTCTCTGAAAAGACAGCATTTAGAAAGTGAGGCAACACTCCATTCCCTTCGCACAGTGAATTGAAGTGTTGGAACAGAGTGCTTCTCTTTCAGAGAAATGCATGTAAGTTTCTGCTGAATGCTTGTAAGTAGCTTAAGGCACTTTCCAAGGAAAGTGATTTTCTCTGAAAGGACAGCATTTCAAAAGTGAAGCAACACTGACCTCACTTCGCACAGTGAATTGAAGTGTTGGAACAGATTGCTTCTCTTTCATAGAAACGCATTAGTGTTTCTTGTGAATGCTTGCAAGTTGCTTAAGGCACTTTCAAAGGAAAGTGATTTTCTCTGAAAGAAGAGGATTTAGAAAGTGAAGCAACACTCCATTCACTTTGCACAATTAATTGAAGTGTTGGAACAGACTGCTTCTCTTTCAGAGAAATGCATGTGAGTTTCTGTTGAATGCTTGTAATTAGCTTAAGGCACTTTCAAAGGAAAGTGATTTTCTCTGAAAGGACAGCATTTAGAAAGTGAAGCAACACTCCATTCACTTTGCACAGTGAATTGAAGTGTTGGAACAGACTGCTTCTCTTTCAGAGAAACGCATGTGAGTTTCTTCCTAATGCTTGCAAGTAGTTTATGGCACTTTCAAAGGAAAGTGATTTTCTCTGAAAGGACAGCATTTAGAAAGTGAAGCAACACTCCATTCACTTTGCACAGTGAATTGAAGTGTTGGAACAGACTGCTTCTCTTTCAGAGAAACGCATGTGAGTTTCTTCCTAATGCTTGCAAGTAGTTTATGGCACTTTCAAAGGAAAGTGATTTTCTCTGAAAGGACAGCATTTAGAAAGTGAAACAACACTCCATTCACTTCGCACAATGAATTGAAGTGTTGGAACAGACTGCTTCTCTTTCAGAGAAACGCATGTGAGTTTCTTCCTAATGCTTGCAAGTAGCTTAAGGCACTTTCAAAGGAAAGTGATTTTCTCTGAAAGAACAGCATTTAGAAAGTGAAGCAACACTCCATTCACTTCGCACAGTGAATTGAAGTGTTGGAACAGTGTGCTTCTCTTTCAGAGAAACGCATGTGAGTTTCTGTTAAATGCTTGTAAGTAGCTTAAGGCACTTTCAAAGGAAAGTGATTTTCTCTGAAAGGACAGCATTTAGAAAGTGAGGCAACACTCCATTCACTTCACACAGTGAATTGAAGTGTTGGAACAGACTGCTTCTCTTTAGGAGAAATGCATGTGAGTTTCTTCCTAATGCTTGCAAGTAGCTTAAGGCACTTTAATAGGAAAGTGATTTTCTCTGAAAGGACAGCATTTAGAAAGTGAAGCAATACTCCATTCACTTCGCAGAGTGAACTGAAGTGTTGGAACAGACTGCATCTCTTTCAGAGAAACACATGTGAGTTTTTTATGAATGCTTGAAAGTAGTTTCAGGCACTTTCAAAGGAAAGTGATTTTCTCTGAAAGGACAGAATTTAGAAAGTGAAGCAACACTCCATTCACTTTAAACAGTGAATTGAAGTGTTGGAACAGACTGCTTCTCTTTCAGAGAAATGCATGTGAGTTTCTGTTGAATGCTTGTAATTAGCTTAAGGCACTTTCAAAGGAAAGTGATTTTCTCTGAAAGGACAGCATTTAGAAAGTGAAGCAACACTCCATTCACTTTGCACAGTGAATTGAAGTGTTGGAACAGACTGCTTCTCTTTCAGAGAAACGCCTGTGAGTTTCTTACTAATGCTTGCAAGTAGCTTATGGCACTTTCAAAGGAAAGTGATTTTCTCTGAAAGGACAGCATTTAGAAAGTGATGCAACACTCCATTCACTTCGCACAGTGAACTGAAGTGCTGGAACAGACTGCTTCTCTTTCAGAGAAACGCATGTGAGTTTCTGTTAAATGCTTGTAAGTAGCTTAAGGCACTTTCAAAGGAAAGTGATTTTCTCTGAAAGGACAGCATTTAGAAAGTGAGGCAACACTCCATTCACTTCGGACAGTGAATTGAAGTGTTGGAACAGACTGCTTCTCTTTCAGAGAAACGCATGTGAGTTTCTTCCTAATGCTTGCAAGTAGCTTAAGGCACTATCAAAGGAAAGTGATTTTCTCTGAAAGGACAGCATTTAGAAAGTGAAGCAACACTCCATTCCCTTCGTGCAGTGAATTGAAGTGTTGGAACAGAGTGCTTCTCTTTCACTTAAACGCATTAGTGTTTCTTGTGAATGCTTGCAAGTTGCTTAAGGCACTTTCAAAGGAAAGTGATTTTCTCTGAAGGACAGAATTTAGAAAGTGAAGCAACACTCCATTCACTTCGCACAGTGAATTGAAGTGTTGGAACAGACTGCTTCTCTTTCAGAGAAACGCATGTGAGTTTCTGTTAAATGCTTGTAAGTAGCTTAAGGCACTTTCAAAGGAAAGTGATTTTCTCTGAAAGGACAGCATTTAGAAAGTCAGGCAACACTCCAATCACTTCACACAGTGAATTGAAGTGTTGGAACAGACTGCTTCTCTTTCAGAGTAACGCTTGTGAGTTTCTTCCTAATGCTTGCAAGTAGCTTAAGGCACTATGAAAGGAAAGTGATTTTCTCTGAAAAGACAGCATTTAGAAAGTGAGGCAACACTCCATTCCCTTCGCACAGTGAATTGAAGTATTGGAACAGAGTGCTTCTCTTTCAGATAAATGCATGTAAGTTTCTGCTGAATGCTTGTAAGTAGCTTAAGGCACTTTCCAAGGAAAGTGATTTTCTCTGAAAGGACAGCATTTCAAAAGTGAAGCAACACTGACCTCACTTCGCACAGTGAATTGAAGTGTTGGAACAGATTGCTTCTCTTTCATAGAAACGCATTAGTGTTTCTTGTGAATGCTTGCAAGTTGCTTAAGGCACTTTCAAAGGAAAGTGATTTTCTCTGAAAGAAGAGGATTTAGAAAGTGAAGCAACACTCCATTCACTTTGCCCAATTAATTGAAGTGTTGGAACAGACTGCTTCTCTTTCAGAGAAATGCATGTGAGTTTCTGTTGAATGCTTGTAATTAGCTTAAGGCACTTTCAAAGGAAAGTGATTTTCTCTGAAAGGACAGCATTTAGAAAGTGAAGCAACACTCCATTCACTTTGCACAGTGAATTGAAGTGTTGGAACAGACTGCTTCTCTTTCAGAGAAACGCATGTGAGTTTCTTCCTAATGCTTGCAAGTAGTTTATGGCACTTTCAAAGGAAAGTGATTTTCTCTGAAAGGACAGCATTTAGAAAGTGAAGCAACACTCCATTCACTTTGCACAGTGAATTGAAGTGTTGGAACAGACTGCTTCTCTTTCAGAGAAACGCATGTGAGTTTCTTCCTAATGCTTGCAAGTAGTTTATGGCACTTTCAAAGGAAAGTGATTTTCTCTGAAAGGACAGCATTTAGAAAGTGAAGCAACACTCCATTCACTTCGCACAATGAATTGAAGTGTTGGAACAGACTGCTTCTCTTTCAGAGAAACGCATGTGAGTTTCTTCCTAATGCTTGCAAGTAGCTTAAGGCACTTTCAAAGGAAAGTGATTTTCTCTGAAAGAACAGCATTTAGAAAGTGAAGCAACACTCCATTCACTTCGCACAGTGAATTGAAGTGTTGGAACAGTGTGCTTCTCTTTCAGAGAAACGCATGTGAGTTTTTGTTAAATGCTTGTAAGTAGCTTAAGGCACTTTCAAAGGAAAGTGATTTTCTCTGAAAGGACAGCATTTAGAAAGTGAGGCAACACTCCATTCACTTCACACAGTGAATTGAAGTGTTGGAACAGACTGCTTCTCTTTAGGAGAAATGCATGTGAGTTTCTTCCTAATGCTTGCAAGTAGCTTAAGGCAGTTTAATAGGAAAGTGATTTTCTCTGAAAGGACAGCATTTAGAAAGTGAAGCAACACTCCATTCACTTCGCAGAGTGAACTGAAGTGTTGGAACAGACTGCATCTCTTTCAGAGAAACGCATGTGAGTTTTTTATGAATGCTTGAAAGTAGTTTCAGGCACTTTCAAAGGAAAGTGATTTTCTCTGAAAGGACAGAATTTAGAAAGTGAAGCAACACTCCATTCACTTTGAACAGTGAATTGAAGTGTTGGAACAGACTGCTTCTCTTTCAGAGAAATGCATGTGAGTTTCTGTTGAATGCTTGTAATTAGCTTAAGGCACTTTCAAAGGAAAGTGATTTTCTCTGAAAGGACAGCATTTAGAAAGTGAAGCAACACTCCATTCACTTTGCACAGTGAATTGAAGTGTTGGAACAAACTGCTTCTCTTTCAGAGAAACGCCTGTGAGTTTCTTACTAATGCTTGCAAGTAGCTTATGGCACTTTCAAAGGAAAGTGATTTTCTCTGAAAGGACAGCATTTAGAAAGTGATGCAACACTCCATTCACTTCGCACAGTGAATTGAAGTGCTGGAACAGACTGCTTCTCTTTCAGAGAAACGCATGTGAGTTTCTGTTAAATGCTTGTAAATAGCTTAAGGCACTTTCAAAGGAAAGTGATTTTCTCTGAAAGGACAGCATTTAGAAAGTGAGGCAACACTCCATTCACTTCGCACAGTGAATTGAAGTGTTGGAACAGACTGCTTCTCTTTCAGAGAAACGCATGTGAGTTTCTTCCTAATGCTTGCAAGTAGCTTAAGGCACTATCAAAGGAAAGTGATTTTCTCTGAAAGGACAGCATTTAGAAAGTGAAGCAACACTCCATTCACTTCGCACAGTGAACTGAAGTGTTGGAACAGACTGCTTCTCTTTCAGAGAAACGCATGTGAGTTTTTCATGAATGCTTGAAAGTAGTTTAAGGCACTTTCAAAGGAAAGTGATTTTCTCTGAAAGGACAGAATTTAGAAAGTGAAGCAACACTCCATTCACTTTGCACAGTGAATTGAAGTGTTGGAACAGAGTGCTACTCTTTCATAGAAACGCATTATTGTTTCTTGTGAATACTTAAAAGTTGCTTAAGGCACTTTCAAAGGAAAGTGATTTTCTCTGAAAGAACAGCATTTAGAAAGTGAAGCAACACTCCATTCACTTCGCACAGGGAATTGAAGTGTTGGAACAGACTGCTTCTCTTTCAGAGAAACGCATGTGAGTTTCTGTTAAATGCTTGCAAGCAGCTTAAGGCACTTTCAAAGGAAAGTGATTTTCTCTGAAAGGACAGAATTTAGAAAGTGAAGCAACACTCCATTCACTTTGCACAGTGAATTGAAGTGTTGGAACAGACTGCTTCTCTTTCAGAGAAATGCATGTGAGTTTCTGTTGAATGCTTGTAATTAGCTTAAGGCACTTTCAAAGGAAAGTGATTTTCTCTGAAAGGACAGCATTTAGAAAGTGAAGCAACACTCCATTCACTTTGCACAGTGAATTGAATTGTTGGAACAGACTGCTTCTCTTTCAGAGAAACGCATGTGAGTTTCTTCCTAATGCTTGCAAGTAGCTTATGGCACTTTCAAAGGAAAGTGATTTTCTCAGAAAGGACAGCATTAAGAAAGTGAAGCAACACTAGATTCACTTCGCACAGTGAATTGAAGTATTGGAACAGACTGCTTCTCTTTCAGAGAAACGCATGTGAGTTTCTGGTGAATGCTTGTAAGTAGCTTAAGGCACTTTCAAAGGAAAGTGATTTTCTCTGAAAGGACAGCATTTAGAAAGGGATGCAACACTCCATTCCCTTCGTGCAGTGAATTGAATTGTTGGAATAGAGTGCTACTCTTTCATAGAAACGCATTAGTGTTTCTTGTGAATACTTAAAAGTTGCTTAAGGCACTTTCAAAGGAAAGTGATTTTCTCTGAAAGGACAGCATTTAGAAAGTGAAGCAACACTCCATTCACTTCGCACAGTGAATTGAAGTGTTGGAACAGACTGCTTCTCTTTCAGAGAAACGCATGTGAGTTTCTTCCTAATGCTTGCAAGTAGCTTAAGGCACTTTCAAAGGAAAGTGATTTTCTCTGAAAGAACAGCATTTAGAAAGTGAAGCAACACTCCATTCACTTTGCACAGTGAATTGAAGTGTTGGAACAGACTGCTTCTCTTTCAGATAAACGCATGTGAGTTTCTGTTAAATGCTTGTAAGTAGCTTAAGGCACTTTCAAAGGAAAGTGATTTTCTCTGAAAGGACAGCATTTAGAAAGTCAGGCAACACTCCATTCACTTCACACAGTGAATTGAAGTGTTGGAACAGACTGCTTCTCTTTCAGAGTAACGCTTGTGAGTTTCTTCCTAATGCTTGCAAGTAGCTTAAGGCACTATGAAAGGAAAGTGATTTTCTCTGAAAAGACAGCATTTAGAAAGTGAGGCAACACTCCATTCCCTTCGCACAGTGAATTGAAGTGTTGGAACAGAGTGCTTCTCTTTCAGAGAAATGCATGTAAGTTTCTGCTGAATGCTTGTAAGTAGCTTAAGGCACTTTCCAAGGAAAGTGATTTTCTCTGAAAGGACAGCATTTCAAAAGTGAAGCAACACTGACCTCACTTCGCACAGTGAATTGAAGTGTTGGAACAGATTGCTTCTCTTTCATAGAAACGCATTAGTGTTTCTTGTGAATGCTTGCAAGTTGCTTAAGGCACTTTCAAAGGAAAGTGATTTTCTCTGAAAGAAGAGGATTTAGAAAGTGAAGCAACACTCCATTCACTTTGCACAATTAATTGAAGTGTTGGAACAGACTGCTTCTCTTTCAGAGAAATGCATGTGAGTTTCTGTTGAATGCTTGTAATTAGCTTAAGGCACTTTCAAAGGAAAGTGATTTTCTCTGAAAGGACAGCATTTAGAAAGTGAAGCAACACTCCATTCACTTTGCACAGTGAATTGAAGTGTTGGAACAGACTGCTTCTCTTTCAGAGAAACGCATGTGAGTTTCTTCCTAATGCTTGCAAGTAACTTAAGGCACTATCAAAGGAAAGTGATTTTCTCTGAAAGGACAGCATTTAGAAAGTGTAGCAACACTCCATTCACTTTGCATAGTGAATTGAAGTGTTGGAACAGACTGCTTCTCTTTCAGAGAAACGCATGTGAGTTTCTTCCTAATGCTTGCAAGTAGTTTATGGCACTTTCAAAGGAAAGTGATTTTCTCTGAAAGGACAGCATTTAGAAAGTGAAGCAACACTCCATTCACTTCGCACAATGAATTGAAGTGTTGGAACAGTGTGCTTCTCTTTCAGAGAAACGCATGTGAGTTTCTGTTAAATGCTTGTAAGTAGCTTAAGGCACTTTCAAAGGAAAGTGATTTTCTCTGAAAGGACAGCATTTAGAAAGTGAGGCAACCCTCCATTCACTTCACACAGTGAATTGAAGTGTTGGAACAGACTGCTTCTCTTTAGGAGAAATGCATGTGAGTTTCTTCCTAATGCTTGCAAGTAGCTTAAGGCACTTTAATAGGAAAGTGATTTTCTCTGAAAGGACAGCATTTAGAAAGTGAAGCAACACTCCATTCACTTCGCAGAGTGAACTGAAGTGTTGGAACAGACTGCATCTCTTTCAGAGAAACGCATGTGAGTTTTTTATGAATGCTTGAAAGTAGTTTCAGGCACTTTCAAAGGAAAGTTATTTTCTCTGAAAGGACAGAATTTAGAAAGTGAAGCAACACTCCATTCACATTGAACAGTGAATTGAAGTGTTGGAACAGACTGCTTCTCTTTCAGAGAAATGCATGTGAGTTTCTGTTGAATGCTTGTAATTAGCTTAAGGCACTTTCAAAGGAAAGTGATTTTCTCTGAAAGGACAGCATTTAGAAAGTGAAGCAACACTCCATTCACTTTGCACAGTGAATTGAAGTGTTGGAACAGACTGCTTCTCTTTCAGAGAAACGCCTGTGAGTTTCTTACTAATGCTTGCAAGTAGCTTATGGCACTTTCAAAGGAAAGTGATTTTCTCTGAAAGGACAGCATTTAGAAAGTGATGCAACACTCCATTCACTTCGCACAGTGAATTGAAGTGCTGGAACAGACTGCTTCTCTTTCAGAGAAACGCATGTGAGTTTCTGTTAAATGCTTGTAAGTAGCTTAAGGCACTTTCAAAGGAAAGTGATTTTCTCTGAAAGGACAGCATTTAGAAAGTGAGGCAACACTCCATTCACTTCGCACAGTGAATTGAAGTGTTGGAACAGACTGCTTCTCTTTCAGAGAAACGCATGTGAGTTTTTTCCTAATGCTTGCAAGTAGCTTAAGGAACTATCAAAAAAAAGTGATTTTCTCTGAAAGGACAGCATTTAGAAAGTGAAGCAACACTCCATTCACTTCGCACAGTGAACTGAAGTGTTGGAACAGACTGCTTCTCTTTCAGAGAAACGCATGTGAGTTTTTCATGAATGCTTGAAAGTAGTTTAAGGCACTTTCAAAGGAAAGTGATTTTCTCTGAAAGGACAGAATTTAGAAAGTGAAGCAACACTCCATTCACTTTGCACAGTGAATTGAAGTGTTGGAACAGACTGCTTCTCTTTCAGAGAAATGCATGTGAGTTTCTTTGAATGCTTGTAAGTAGCTTAAGGCACTTTCAAAGGAAAGTGATTTTCTCTGAAAGGAAAGCATTTAAAAAGTGAAGCAACACTCCATTCACTTTGCACAGTGAATTGAAGTGTTGGAACAGACTGCTTCTCTTTCAGAGAAAGGCATGTGAGTTCCTTCCTAATGCTTGCAAGTAGCTTATGGCACTTTCAAAGGAAAGTGATTTTCTCTGAAAGGACAGCATTTAGAAAGTGAAGCAACACTCCATTCACTTCACACAGTGAATTCAAGTATTGGAACAGACTGCTTCTCTTTCAGAGAAACGCATGTGAGTTTCTGGTGAATGCTTGTAAGTAGCTTAAGGCACTTTCAATGGAAAGTGATTTTCTCTGAAAGGACAGCATTTAGAAAGGGAAGCAACACTCCATTCAATTCGTGCAGTGAATTGAAGTGTTGGAAGAGAGTGCTACTCTTTCATAGAAGCGCATTAGTGTTTCTTGTGAATGCTTGCAAGTTGCTTAAGGCACTTTCAAAGGAAAGTGATTTTCTCTGAAAGGACAGCATTTAGAAAGTGAAGCAACACTCCATTCACTTCGCACAGTGAATTGAAGTGTTGGAACAGACTGCTTCTCTTTCAGAGAAATGCATGTGAGTTTCTGTTGAATGCTTGTAAGTAGCTTAAGGCACATTCAAAGGAAAGGGATTTTCTCTGAAAGGACAGCATTTAGAAAGTGAAGCAACACTCCATTCACTTCGCACAGTGAATTGAAGTGTTGGAACAGACTGCTTCTCTTTCAGAGAAACGCATGTGAGTTTTTTGTGAATGCTTGAAAGTAGTTTAAGGCACTTTCAATGGAAAGTGATTTTCTCTGAAAGGACAGCATTTAGAAAGTGAGGCAACACTCCATTCACTTCGCACAGTGAATTGAAGTGTTGGAACAGAGTGCTTCTCTTTCAGAGAAATGCATGTGAGTTTCTGTTGAATGCTTGTAAGTAGCTTAAGGCACTTTCAAAGGAAAGTGATTTTCTCTGAAAGGACAGCATTTCAAAATGAAGCAACACTGACCTCACTTCGCACAGTGAATTGAAGTGTTGGAACAGAGTGCTTCTCTTTCATAGAAACGCATTAGTGTTTCTTGTGAATGCTTGCAAGTTGCTTAAGGCACTTTCAAAGGAAAGTGATTTTCTCTGAAAGAAGAGGATTTAGAAAGTGAAGCAACACTCCATTCACTTTGCACAATTAATTGAAGTGTTGGAACAGACTGCTTCTCTTTCAGAGATATGCATGTGAGTTTCTGTTGAATGCTTGTAATTAGCTTAAGGCACTTTCAAAGGAAAGTGATTTTCTCTGAAAGGACAGCATTTAGAAAGTGAAGCAACACTCCATTCACTTTGCACAGTGAATTGAAGTGTTGGAACAGACTGCTTCTCTTTCAGAGAAACGCATGTGAGTTTCTTCCTAATGCTTGCAAGTAGTTTATGGCACTTTCAAAGGAAAGTGATTTTCTCTGAAAGGACAGCATTTAGAAAGTGAAGCAACACTCCATTCACTTTGCACAGTGAATTGAAGTGTTGGAACAGACTGCTTCTCTTTCAGAGAAACGCATGTGAGTTTCTTCCTAATGCTTGCAAGTAGTTTATGGCACTTTCAAAGGAAAGTGATCTTCTCTGAAAGGACAGCATTTAGAAAGTGAAGCAACACTCCATTCACTTCGCACAATGAATTGAAGTGTTGGAACAGACTGCTTCTCTTTCAGAGAAACGCATGTGAGTTTCTTCCTAATGCTTGCAAGTAGTTTAAGGCACTTTCAAAGGAAAGTGATTTTCTCTGAAAGAACAGCATTTAGAAAGTGAAGCAACACTCCATTCACTTCGCACAGTGAATTGAAGTGTTGGAACAGTGTGCTTCTCTTTCAGAGAAACGCATGAGAGTTTCTGTTAAATGCTTGTAAGTAGCTTAAGGCACTTTCAAAGGAAAGTGATTTTCTCTGAAAGGACAGCATTTAGAAAGTGAGGCAACACTCCATTCACTTCACACAGTGAATTGAAGTGTTGGAACAGACTGCTTCTCTTTAGGAGAAATGCATGTGAGTTTCTTCCTAATGCTTGCAAGTAGCTTAAGGCACTTTAATAGGAAAGTGATTTTCTCTGAAAGGACAGCATTTAGAAAGTGAAGCAACACTCCATTCACTTCGCAGAGTGAACTGAAGTGTTGGAACAGACTGCATCTCTTTCAGAGAAACGCATGTGAGTTTTTTATGAATGCTTGAAAGTAGTTTCAGGCACTTTCAAAGGAAAGTGATTTTCTCTGAAAGGACAGAATTTAGAAAGTGAAGCAACACTCCATTCACTTTGAACAGTGAATTGAAGTGTTGGAACAGACTGCTTCTCTTTCAGAGAAATGCATGTGAGTTTCTGTTGAATGCTTGTAATTAGCTTAAGGCACTTTCAAACAAAAGTGATTTTCTCTGAAAGGACAGCATTTAGAAAGTGAAGCAACACTCCTTTCACTTTGCACAGTGAATTGAAGTGTTGGAACAGACTGCTTCTCTTTCAGAGAAACGCCTGTGAGTTTCTTACTAATGCTTGCAAGTAGCTTATGGCACTTTCAAAGGAAAGTAATTTTCTCTGAAAGGACAGCATTTAGAAAGTGATGCAACACTCCATTCACTTCGCACAGTGAATTGAAGTGCTGGAACAGACTGCTTCTCTTTCAGAGAAACGCATGTGAGTTTCTGTTAAATGCTTGTAAGTAGCTTAAGGCACTTTCAAAGGAAAGTGATTTTCTCTGAAAGGACAGCATTTAGAAAGTGAGGCAACACTCCATTCACTTCGCACAGTGAATTGAAGTGTTGGAACAGACTGCTTCTCTTTCAGAGAAACGCATGTGAGTTTCTTCCTAATGCTTGCAAGTAGCTTAAGGCACTATCAAAAAAAAGTGATTTTCTCTGAAAGGACAGCATTTAGAAAGTGAAGCAACACTCCATTCACTTCGCACAGTGAACTGAAGTGTTGGAACAGACTGCTTCTCTTTCAGAGAAACACATGTGAGTTTTTCATGAATGCTTGAAAGTAGTTTAAGGCACTTTCAAAGGAAAGTGATTTTCTCTGAAAGGACAGAATTTAGAAAGTGAAGCAACACTCCATTCACTTTGCACAGTGAATTGAAGTGTTGGAACAGCCTGCTTCTCTTTCAGAGAAATGCATGTGAGTTTCTTTGAATGCTTGTAATTAGCTTAAGGCACTTTCAAAGGAAAGTGATTTTCTCTGAAAGGAAAGCATTTAAAAAGTGAAGCAACACTCCATTCACTTTGCACAGTGAATTGAAGTGTTGGAACAGACTGCTTCTCTTTCAGAGAAATGCATGTGAGTTTCTTCCTAATGCTTGCAAGTAGCTTATGGCACTTTCAAAGGAAAGTGATTTTCTCTGAAAGGACAGCATTTAGAAAGTGAAGCAACACTCCATTCACTTCGCACAATGAATTGAAGTGTTGGAACAGACTGCTTCTCTTTCAGAGAAACGCATGTGAGTTTCTTCCTAATGCTTGCAAGTAGTTTAAGGCACTTTCAAAGGAAAGTGATTTTCTCTGAAAGAACAGCATTTAGAAAGTGAAGCAACACTCCATTCCCTTCGCACAGTGAATTGAAGTGTTGGAACAGTGTGCTTCTCTTTCAGAGAAACGCATGAGAGTTTCTGTTAAATGCTTGTAAGTAGCTTAAGGCACTTTCAAAGGAAAGTGATTTTCTCTGAAAGGACAGCATTTAGAAAGTGAGGCAACACTCCATTCACTTCACACAGTGAATTGAAGTGTTGGAACAGACTGCTTCTCTTTAGGAGAAATGCATGTGAGTTTCTTCCTAATGCTTGCAAGTAGCTTAAGGCACTTTAATAGGAAAGTGATTTTCTCTGAAAGGACAGCATTTAGAAAGTGAAGCAACACTCCATTCACTTCGCAGAGTGAACTGAAGTGTTGGAACAGACTGCATCTCTTTCAGAGAAACGCATGTGAGTTTTTTATGAATGCTTGAAAGTAGTTTCAGGCACTTTCAAAGGAAAGTGATTTTCTCTGAAAGGACAGAATTTAGAAAGTGAAGCAACACTCCATTCACTTTGAACAGTGAATTGAAGTGTTGGAACAGACTGCTTCTCTTTCAGAGAAATGCATGTGAGTTTCTGTTGAATGCTTGTAATTAGCTTAAGGCACTTTCAAACAAAAGTGATTTTCTCTGAAAGGACAGCATTTAGAAAGTGAAGCAACACTCCATTCACTTTGCACAGTGAATTGAAGTGTTGGAACAGACTGCTTCTCTTTCAGAGAAACGCCTGTGAGTTTCTTACTAATGCTTGCAAGTAGCTTATGGCACTTTCAAAGGAAAGTAATTTTCTCTGAAAGGACAGCATTTAGAAAGTGATGCAACACTCCATTCACTTCGCACAGTGAATTGAAGTGCTGGAACAGACTGCTTCTCTTTCAGAGAAACGCATGTGAGTTTCTGTTAAATGCTTGTAAGTAGCTTAAGGCACTTTCAAAGGAAAGTGATTTTCTCTGAAAGGACAGCATTTAGAAAGTGAGGCAACACTCCATTCACTTCGCACAGTGAATTGAAGTGTTGGAACAGACTGCTTCTCTTTCAGAGAAACGCATGTGAGTTTCTTCCTAATGCTTGCAAGTAGCTTAAGGCACTATCAAAAAAAAGTGATTTTCTCTGAAAGGACAGCATTTAGAAAGTGAAGCAACACTCCATTCACTTCGCACAGTGAACTGAAGTGTTGGAACAGACTGCTTCTCTTTCAGAGAAACACATGTGAGTTTTTCATGAATGCTTGCAAGTAGTTTAAGGCACTTTCAAAGGAAAGTGATTTTCTCTGAAAGGACAGAATTTAGAAAGTGAAGCAACACTCCATTCACTTTGCACAGTGAATTGAAGTGTTGGAACAGCCTGCTTCTCTTTCAGAGAAATGCATGTGAGTTTCTTTGAATGCTTGTAATTAGCTTAAGGCACTTTCAAAGGAAAGTGATTTTCTCTGAAAGGAAAGCATTTAAAAAGTGAAGCAACACTCCATTCACTTTGCACAGTGAATTGAAGTGTTGGAACAGACTGCTTCTCTTTCAGAGAAATGCATGTGAGTTTCTTCCTAATGCTTGCAAGTAGCTTATGGCACTTTCAAAGGAAAGTGATTTTCTCTGAAAGGACAGCATTTAGAAAGTGAAGCAACACTCCATTCACTTCGCACAGTGAATTCAAGTATTGGAACAGACTGCTTCTATTTCAGAGAAACGCATGTGAGTTTCTGGTGATTGCTTGTAAGTAGCTTAAGGCACTTTCAAAGGAAAGTGATTTTCTCTGAAAGGACAGCATTTAGAAAGGGAAGCAACACTCCATTCCCTTCGTGCAGTGAATTGAAGTGTTGGAAGAGAGTGCTACTCTTTCATAGAAACGCATTAGTGTTTCTTGTGAATGCTTGCAAGTTGCTTAAGGCACTTTCAAAGGAAAGTGATTTTCTCTGAAAGGACAGCATTTAGAAAGTGAAGCAACACTCCATTCACTTCGCACAGTGAATTGAAGTGTTGGAACAGACTGCTTCTCTTTCAGAGAAATGCATGTGAGTTTCTGTTGAATGCTTCTAAGTAGCTTAAGGCACATTCAAAGGAAAGGGATTTTCTCTGAGAGGACAGCATTTAGAAAGTGAAGCAACACTCCATTCACTTCGCACAGTGAATTGAAGTGTTGGAACAGACTGCTTCTCTTTCAAAGAAACGCATGTGAGTTTCTTCCTAATGCTTGCAAGTAGCTTAAGGCACTTTAATAGGAAAGTGATTTTCTCTGAAAGGACAGCATTTAGAAAGTGAAGCAACACTCCATTCACTTCGCACAGTGAACTGAAGTGTTGGAACAGACTGCATCTCTTTCAAGAAATGCATGTGAGTATTTTATGAATGCTTGAAAGTAGTTTAAGGCACTTTCAAAGGAAAGTGATTTTCTCTGAAAGGACAGAATTTAGAAAGTGAAGCAACACTCCATTCACTTTGCACAGTGAATTGAAGTGTTGGAACAGACTGCTTCTCTTTCAGAGAAACGCCTGTGAGTTTCTTACTAATGCTTGTAAGTAGCTTATGGCGCTTTCAAAGGAAAGTGATTTTCTCTGAAAGGACAGCATTTAGAAAGTGATGCAACACTCCATTCACTTCGCACAGTGAATTGAAGTGCTGGAACAGACTGCTTCTCTTTCAGAGAAACGCATGTGAGTTTCTGTTAAATGCTTGTAAGTAGCTTAAGGCACTTTCAAAGGAAAGTGATTTTCTCTGAAAGGACAGCATTTAGAAAGTGAGGCAACACTCCATTCACTTCGCACAGTGAATTGAAGTGTTGGAACAGACTGCTTCTCTTTCAGAGAAACGCATGTGAGTTTCTTCCTAATGCTTGCAAGTAGCTTAAGGCACTATCAAAAAAAAGTGATTTTCTCTGAAAGGACAGCATTTAGAAAGTGAAGCAACACTCCATTCACTTCGCACAGTGAACTGAAGTGTTGGAACAGACTGCTTCTCTTTCAGAGAAACGCATGTGAGTTTTTCATGAATGCTTGAAAATAGTTTAAGACACTTTCAAAGGAAAGTGATTTTCTCTGAAAGGACAGAATTTAGAAAGTGAAGCAACACTCCATTCACTTTGCACAGTGAATTGAAGTGTTGGAACAGACTGCTTCTCTTTCAGAGAAATGCATGTGAGTTTCTTTGAATGCTTGTAATTAGCTTAAGGCACTTTCAAAGGAAAGTAATTTTCTCTGAAAGGAAAGCATTTAAAAAGTGAAGCAACACTCCATTCACTTCGCACAGTGAATTCAAGTATTGGAACAGACTGCTTCTATTTCAGAGAAACGCATGTGAGTTTCTGGTGATTGCTTGTAAGTAGCTTAAGGCACTTTCAAAGGAAAGTGATTTTCTCTGAAAGGACAGCATTTAGAAAGGGAAGCAACACTCCATTCCCTTCGTGCAGTGAATTGAAGTGTTGGAAGAGTGTGCTACTCTTTCATAGAAACGCATTAGTGTTTCTTGTGAATGCTTGCAAGTTGCTTAAGGCACTTTCAAAGGAAAGTGATTTTCTCTGAAAGGACAGCATTTAGAAAGTGAAGCAACACTCCATTCACTTCGCACAGTGAATTGAAGTGTTGGAACAGACTGCTTCTCTTTCAGAGAAATGCATGTGAGTTTCTGTTGAATGCTTGTAAGTAGCTTAAGGCACATTCAAAGGAAAGGGATTTTCTCTGAAAGGACAGCATTTAGAAAGTGAAGCAACACTCCATTCACTTCGCACAGTGAATTGAAGTGTTGGAACAGACTGCTTCTCTTTCAGAGAAACGCATGTGAGTTTTTTGTGAATGCTTGAAAGTAGTTTAAGGCACTTTCAATGGAAAGTGATTTTCTCTGAAAGGACAGCATTTAGAAAGTGAGGCAACACTCCATTCACTTCGCACAGTGAATTGAAGTGTTGGAACAGACTGCTTCTCTTTCAGAGAAATGCATGTGAGTTTCTTCCTAATGCTTGCAAGTAGCTTAAGGCACTTTCAAAAGAAAGTGATTTTCTCTGAAAGGACGGCATTTAGAAAGTGAAGCAACACTCCATTCACTTCGCACAGTGAATTGAAATGTTGGAACAGACTGCTTCTCTTTCAGAGATACGCATGTAAGTTTCTTCCTAATGCTTGCAAGTAGCTTAAGGCACTTTCAAAGGAAAGTGATTTTCTCTGAAAGAACAGCATTTAGAAAGTGAAGCAACACTCCATTCCCTTCGCACAGTGAATTGAAGTGTTGGAACACACTGCTTCTCTTTCAAAGAAACGCATGTGAGTTTCTGTTAAATGCTTGTAAGTAGCTTAAGGCACTTTCAAAGGAAAGTGATTTTCTCTGAAAGGACAGCATTTAGAAAGTGAGGCAACACTCCATTCACTTCACACAGTGAATTGAAGTGTTGGAACAGAGTGCTTCTTTTTCAGAGAAACGCATGTGAGTTTTTTATGAATGCTAAAAAGTAGTTTAAGGCACTTTCAAAGGAAAGTGATTTTCTCTGAAAGGACAGCATTTAGAAAGTGAAGCAACACTCCATTCACTTTGCACAGTGAATTAAAGTGTTGGAACAGACTGCTTCTCTTTCAGAGAAATGCATGTGAGTTTCTGTTGAATGCTTGTAATTAGCTTAAGGCACATTCAAAGGAAAGGGATTTTCTCTGAAAGGACAGCATTTAGAAAGTGAAGCAACACTCCATTCACTTTGCACAGTGAATTGAAGTGTTGGAACAGACTGCTTCTCTTTCAGAGAAACGCATGTGAGTTTCTTCCTAATGCTTGCAAGTAGCTTATGGCACTTTCAAAGGAAAGTGATTTTCTCTGAAAGGACAGCATTTAGAAAGTGAAGCAACACTCCATTCACTTCGCACAGTGAATTGAAGTATTGGAACAGACTGCTTCTCTTTCAGAGAAACGCATGTGAGTTTCTGGTGAATGCTTGTAAGTAGCTTAAGGCACTTTCAAAGGAAAGTGATTTTCTCTGAAAGGACAGCATTTAGAAAGTGAAGCAACACTCCATTCCCTTCGTGCAGTGAATTGAAGTGTTGGAACAGAGTGCTTCTCTTTCATAGAAACGCATTAGTGTTTCTTGTGAATGCTTGCAAGTTGCTTAAGGCACTTTCAAAGGAAAGTAATTTTCTCTGAAAGGACAGCATTTAGAAAGTGAAGCAACACTCCATTCACTTTCCACAGTGAATTGAAGTGTTGGAACAGACTGCTTCTCTTTCAGAGAAACGCATGTGAATTTCTGTTGAAGGCTTGTAAGTAGCTTAAGGCACTTTCAAAGGAAAGTGATTTTCTCTGAAAGGACAGCATTTAGAAAGGGAAGCAACACTCCATTCACTTCGCAGGGTGAATTGAAGTGTTGGAACATAGTGCTTCTCTTTCATAGAAACGCATTAGTGTTTCTTGTGAATGCTTGCAAGTTGCTTCAGGCACTTCCAAAGGAAAGTGATTTTCTCAGAAAGGACAGCATTTAGAAAGTGAAGCAACACTCCATTCACTTTGCACAGTGAATTGAAGTGTTGGAACAGACTGCTTCTCTTTCAGAGAAACGCATGTGAGTTTCTTCATAATGCTTGCAAGTAGCTCATGGTACTTTCAAAGGAAAGTGATTTTCTCTGAAAGGACAGCATTTAGAAAGGGAAGCAACACTCCATTCACTTCGCAAAGTGAATTGAAGTATGGGAACAGACTGCTTCTCTTTCAGAGAAATGCATGTGAGTTTCTTCCTAATGCTTGCAAGTAGCTTATGGCTCATTCAAAGGAAAGTGATTTTCTCTGAAAGGACAGTATTTAGAAAGTGAAGCAACACTCCATTCACTTCGCACAGTGAATTGAAGTGCTGGAACAGACTGCTTCTCTTTCAGAGAAACGCATGTGAGTTTCTGTTAAATGCTTGTAAGTAGCTTAAGGCACTTTCAAAGGAAAGTGATTTTCTCTGAAAGGACAGCATTTAGAAAGTGAGGGAACACTCCATTCACTTCACACAGTGAATTGAAGTGTTGGAACAGACTGCTTCACTTTCAGAGAAACGCATGTGAGTTTCTTCCTAATGCTTGCAAGTAGCTTAAGGCACTATCAAAGAAAAGTGATTTTCTCTGAAAGCACAGCATTTAGAAAGTGAGGCAACACTCCATTCACTTTGCACAGTGAATTGAAGTGTTGGAACAGACTGCTTCTCTTTCAGAGAAACGCATGTGAGTTTCTTCCTAATGCTTGCAAGTAGCTCATGGCACTTTCAAAGGAAAGTGATTTTCTCTGAAAGGACAGCATTTAGAAAGTGAAGCAACACTCCATTCACTTCGCACAGTGAATTGAAGTATTGGAACAGACTGCTTCTCTTTCAGAGAAACGCATGTGAGTTTCTGGTGAATGCTTGTAAGTAGCTTAAAGCACTTTCAAAGGAAAGTGATTTTCTCTGAAAGGACAGCATTTAGAAAGGGAAGCAACACTCCATTCCCTTCGTGCAGTGAATTGAAGTGTTGGAACAGAGTGCTACTCTTTCATAGAAACGCATTAGTGTTTCTTGTGAATGCTTGCAAGTTGCTTAAGGCACTTTCAAAGGACAGTGATTTTCTCTGAAAGGACAGCATTTAGAAAGTGAAGCAACACTCCATTCACTTCGCACAGTGAATTGAAGTGTTGGAACAGACTGCTTCTCTTTCAGAGAAATGCATGGGAGTTTCTGTTGAATGCTTGTAAGTAGCTTAAGGCACATTCATAGGAAAGGGATTTGCTCTGAAAGGACAGCATTTAGAAAGTGAGGCAACACTCCATTTACTTCGCACAGTGAATTGAAGTGTTGGACCAGACTGCTTCTCTTTCAGAGAAACGCATGTGAGTTTCTGTTAAATGCTTGTAAGTAGCTTAAGGCACTTTCAAAGGGAAGTGATTTTCTTGAAAGGACAGCATTTAGAAAGTGAGGCAACACTCCATTCAATTCACACAGTGAATTGAAGTGCTGGAACAGACTGCTTCTCTTTCAGAGAAACGCATGTGATTTTCTTCCTAATGCTTGCAAGTAGCTTAAGGCACTATCAAAGGAAAGTGATTTTCTCTGAAAGGACAGCATTTAGAAAGTGAAGCAACACTCCATTCACTTCGCACAATGAATTGAAGTGTTGGAACAGACTGCTTCTCTTTCAGAGATACGCATGTGAGTTTTTTATGAATGCTTGAAAATAGTTTAAGGCACTTTCAAAGGAAAGTGATTTTCTCTGAAAGGACAGCATTTAGAAAGTGAAGCAACACTCCATTCCCTTCGTGCATTGAATTGAAGTGTTGGAACAGAGTGCTACTCTTTCATAGAAACGCATTAGTGTTTCTTGTGAATGCTTGCAAGTTGCTTAAGGCACTTTCAAAGGAAAGTGATTTTCTCTGAAAGGACAGCATTTAGAATGTGAAGCAACACTCCATTCACTTCGCACAGGAATTGAAGTGTTGGAACAGACTGCTACTCTTTCAGAGAAACGCATGTTAGTTTTTTGTGAAAGCTTGAAAGTAGTTTAAGGCAATTTCAAAGGAAAGTGATTTTCTCTGAAAGGACAGAATTTAGAAAGTGAAGCAACACTCCATTCACTTCGCACAGTGAATTGAAGTGTTGGAACAGATTGCTTCTCTTTCAGAGAAATGCATGTGAGTTTCTGTTGAATGCTTGTAAGAAGCTTAAGGCACTTTCAAAGGAAAGTGATTTTCTCTGAAAGGACAGCATTTAGAAAGTGAAGCAACAATCCATTCACTTCGCACAGTGAATTGAAGTGTTGGAACAGACTGCTTCTATTTCAGAGAAACGCATGTGAGTTTTTTGTGAATGCTTGAAAGTAGTTTAAGGCACTTTCAATGGAAAGTGATTTTCTCTGAAAGGACAGCATTTAGAAAGTGAGGCAACACTCCATTCACTTTGCACAGTGAATTGATGTGTTGGAACAGAGTGCTCCTCTTTCATAGAAACGCATTAGTGTTTCTTGTGAATGCTTGCAAGTTGCTTAAGGCACTTTCAAAGGAAAGTGATTTTCTCTGAAAGGACAGCATTTAGAATGTGAAGCAACACTCCATTCACTTCGCACAGTGAATTGAAGTGTTGGAAGAGACTGCTTCTCTTTCAGAGAAACGCATGTGAGTTTCTGGTGAATGCTTGTAAGTAGCTTAATGCACTTTCAAAGGAAAGTGATTTTCTCTGAAAGGACAGCATTTAGAAAGGGAAGCAACACTCCATTCCCTTCGTGCAGTGAATTGAAGTGTTGGAACAGAGTGCTACTCTTTCATAGAAACGCATTAGTGTTTCTTGTGAATGCTTGCAAGTTGCTTAAGGCACTTTCAAAGGACAGTGATTTTCTCTGAAAGGACAGCATTTAGAAAGTGACGCAACACTCCCTTCACTTCGCACAGTGAATTGAAGTGTTGGAACAAACTGCTTCTCTTTCAGAGAAACGCATGTGAGTTTCTGTTGAATGCTTGTAAGTAGCTTAAGGCACATTCATAGGAAAGGGATTTTCTCTGAAAGGACAGCATTTAGAAAGTGAAGCAACACTCCATTCACTTCGCACAGTGAATTGAAGTGCTGGAACAGACTGCTTCTCTTTCAGAGAAACGCATGTGAGTTTCTGTTAAATGCTTGTAAGTAGCTTAAGGCACTTTCAAAGGAAAGTGATTTTCTCTGAAAGGACAGCATTTAGAAAGTGAGGGAACACTCCTTTCACTTCACACAGTGAATTGAAGTGTTGGAACAGACTGCTTCTCTTTCAGAGAAACGCATGTGTGTTTACTGTGAATGCTAGAAAGTAGCTTAAGGCACTTTCAAAGGAAAGTGATTTTTCTCTGGAAGGACAGCATTTAGAAAGTGAAGCAACACTCCATTCACTTCGCACAGTGAATTGAAGTGTTGAAACAGACTGCTTCTCTTTCAGAGAAACGCATGTGAGTTTTTTGTGAATGCTTGAAAGTAGTTTAAGGCACTTTCAATGGAAAGTGATTTTCTCTGAAAGGACAGAATTTAGAAAGTGAAGCAACACTCCATTCACTTCACACAGTGAATTGAAGTGTTGGAACAGATTGCTTCTCTTTCAGAGAAATGCATGTGAGTTTCTGTTGAATGCTTGTAAGTAGCTTAAGGCACTTTCAAAGGAAAGTGATTTTCTCTGAAAGGACAGCATTTAGAAAGTGAAGCAACAATCCATTCACTTCGCACAGTGAATTGAAGTGTTGGAACAGACTGCTTCTCTTTCATAGAAACGCATTAGTGTTTCTTGTGAATGCTTGCAAGTAGCTTAAGGCACTTTCAAAGGAAAGTGATTTTCTCTGAAAGGACAGCATTTAGAAAGTGAAGCAACACTCCATTCACTTCGCACAGTGAATTGAAGTGTTGGAACAGACTGCTTCTCTTTCAGAGAAACGCATGTGAGTATTTTGTGAATGCTTGAAAGTAGTTTAAGGCACTTTCAAAGGAAAGTGATTTTCTATGAAAGGACAGCATTTAGAAAGTGAGGCAACACTCCATTCACTTTGCACAGTGAATTGAAGTGTTGGAACAGAGTGCTCCTCTTTCATAGAAACGCATTAGTGTTTCTTGTGAATGCTTGCAAGTTGCTTAAGGCACTTTCAAAGGAAAGTGATTTTCTCTGAAAGGACAGCATTTAGAATGTGAAGCAACATTCCATTCACTTCGCACAGTGAATTGAAGTGTTGGAAGAGACTGCTTCTCTTTCAGAGAAACGCATGTGATTTTCTGGTGAATGCTTGTAAGTAGCTTAATGCACTTTCAAAGGAAAGTGATTTTCTCTGAAAGGACAGCATTTAGAAAGGGAAGCAACACTCCATTCCCTTCGTGCACTGAATTGAAGTGTTGGAACAGATTGCTACTCTTTCATAGAAACGCATTAGTGTTTCTTGTGAATGCTTGCAAGTTGCTTAAGGCACTTTCAAAGGACAGTGATTTTCTCTGAAAGGACAGCATTTAGAAAGTGAGGGAACACTCCATTCACTTCACACAGTGAATTGAAGTGTTGGAACAGACTGCTTCTCTTTCAGAGAAACGCATGTGAATTTCTTCCTAATGCTTGCAAGTAGCTTAAGGCACTATCAAAGAAAAGTGATTTTCTCTGAAAGGACAGCATTTAGAAAGTGAAGAAACACTCCATTCACTTCGCACAGTGATTTGAAGTGTTGGAACAGACTGCTTCTCTTTCAGAGAAACGCATGTGAGTTTCTTCCTAATGCTTGCAAGTAGCTTAATGCACTTTCAAAGGAAAGTGATTTTCTCTGAAAGAACAGCATTTAGAAAGTGAAGCAACACTCCATTCACTTTGCACAGTGAATTGAAGTGTAGGAACAGACTGCTTCTCTTTCAGAGAAACGCATGTGAGTTTCTGTTAAATGCTTGTAAGTAGCTTAAGGCACTTTCAAAGGAAAGTGATTTTCTTGAAAGGACAGCATTTAGAAAGTGAGGCAACACTCCATTCAATTCACACAGTGAATTGAAGTGCTGGAACAGACTGCTTCTCTTTCAGAGAAACGCATGTGAGTTTCTTCCTAATGCTTGCAAGTAGCTTAAGGCACTATCAAAGGAAAGTGATTTTCTCTGAAAGGACAGCATTTAGAAAGTGAAGCAACACTCCATTCACTTCGCACAATGAATTGAAGTGTTGGAACAGACTGCTTCTCTTTCAGAGATACGCATGTGAGTTTTTTATGAATGCTTGAAAATAGTTTAAGACACTTCCAAAGAAAGTGATTTTCTCTGAAAGGACAGCATTTAGAAAGTGAAGCAACACTCCATTCCCTTCGTGCACTGAATTGAAGTGTTGGAACAGAGTGCTACTTTTTCATAGAAACGCATTAGTGTTTCTTGTGAATGCTTGCAAGTTGCTTAAGGCACTTTCAAAGGAAAGTGATTTTCTCTGAAAGGACAGCATTTAGAATGTGAAGCAACACTCCATTCACTTCGCACAGGAATTGAAGTGTTGGAACAGACTGATACTCTTTCAGAGAAACGCATGTTAGTTTTTTGTGAATGCTTGAAAGTAGTTTAAGGCAATTTCAAAGGAAAGTGATTTTCTCTGAAAGGACAGAATTTTGAAAGTGAAGCAACACTCCATTCACTTCGCACAGTGAATTGAAGCGTTGGAACAGATTGCTTCTCTTTCAGAGAAATGCATGTGAGTTTCTGTTGAATGCTTGTAAGTAGCTTAAGGCACTTTAAAAGGACAGTGATTTTCTCTGAAAGGACAGCATTTAGAAAGTGAAGCAACAATCCATTCACTTCGCACAGTGAATTGAAGTGTTGGAACAGACTGCTTCTCTTTCAGAGAAACGCATGTGAGTTTCTTCCTAATGCTTGCAAGTAGCTTAAGGCACTTTCAAAGGAAAGTGATTTTCTCTGAAAGGACAGCATTTAGAAAGTGAAGCAACACTCCATTCACTTCGCACAGTGAATTGAAGTGTTGGAACAGACTGCTTCTCTTTCAGAGAAACGCATGTGAGTTTTTTGTGAATGCTTGAAAGTAGTTTAAGGCACTTTCAATGGAAAGTGATTTTCTATGAAAGGACAGAATTTAGAAAGTGAGGCAACACTCCATTCACTTTGCACAGTGAATTGAAGTGTTGGAACAGAGTGCTCCTCTTTCATAGAAACGCATTAGTGTTTCTTGTGAATGCTTGCAAGTTGCTTAAGGCACTTTCAAAGGACAGTGATTTTCTCTGAAAGGACAGCATTTAGAAAGTGACGCAACACTCCATTCACTTCGCACAGTGAATTGAAGTGTTGGAACAGACTGCTTCTCTTTCAGAGAAATGCATGTGAGTTTCTGTTGAATGCTTGTAAGTAGCTTAAGGCACATTCATAGAAAAGGGATTTTCTCTGAAAGGACAGCATTTAGAAAGTGAAGCAACACTCCATTCACTTCGCACAGTGAATTGAAGTGTTGGAACAGACTGCTTCTCTTTCAGAGTAACGCATGTGAGTTTTTTGTGAATGTTTGAAAGTAGTTTAAGGCACTTTCAGTGGAAAGTGATTTTCTCTGAAAGGACAGCATTTCGAAAGTGAGGCAACACTCCATTTACTTCGCACAGTGAATTGAAGTGTTGGACCAGACTGCTTCTCTTTCAGAGAAACGCATGTGAGTTTCTTCCTAATGCTTGCAAGTAGCTTAAGGCACTTTCAAAGGAAAGTGATTTTCTCTGAAAGGACAGCATTTAGAAAGTGAAGCAACACTCCATTCACTTCGCACAGTGATTTGAAGTGTTGGAACAGACTGCTTCTCTTTCAGAGAAACGCATGTGAGTTTCTTCCTAATGCTTGCAAGTAGCTTAAGGCACTTTCAGAGGAAAGTGATTTTCTCTGAAAGAACAGCATTTAGAAAGTGAAGCAACACTCCATTCACTTTGCACAGTGAACTGAAGTGTTGGAACAGAGTGCTCCTCTTTCATAGAAACGCATTAGTGTTTCTTGTGAATGCTTGCAAGTTGCTTAAGGCACTTTCAAAGGAAAGTGATTTTCTCTGAAAGGACAGCATTTATAATGTGAAGCAACACTCCATTCACTTCGAACAGGAATTGAAGTGTTGGAACAGACTGCTACTCTTTCAGAGAAACGCATGTGAGTTTTTTGTGAATGCTTGAAAGTAGTTTAAGGCACTTTCAAAGGAAAGTGATTTTCTCTGAAAGGACAGCATTTAGAAAGTGAAGCAACAATCCATTCACTTCGCACAGTGAATTGAAATGTTGGAACAGACTGCTTCTCTTTCAGAGATACGCATGTAAGTTTCTTCCTAATGCTTGCAAGTAGCTTAAGGCACTTTCAAAGGAAAGTGATTTTCTCTGAAAGAACAGCATTTAGAAAGTGAAGCAACACTCCATTCCCTTCGCACAGTGAATTGAAGTGTTGGAACACACTGCTTCTCTTTCAAAGAAACGCATGTGAGTTTCTGTTAAATGCTTGTAAGTAGCTTAAGGCACTTTCAAAGGAAAGTGATTTTCTCTGAAAGGACAGCATTTAGAAAGTGAGGCAACACTCCATTCACTTCACACAGTGAATTGAAGTGTTGGAACAGAGTGCTTCTTTTTCAGAGAAACGCATGTGAGTTTTTTATGAATGCTAAAAAGTAGTTTAAGGCACTTTCAAAGGAAAGTGATTTTCTCTGAAAGGACAGCATTTAGAAAGTGAAGCAACACTCCATTCACTTTGCACAGTGAATTAAAGTGTTGGAACAGACTGCTTCTCTTTCAGAGAAATGCATGTGAGTTTCTGTTGAATGCTTGTAATTAGCTTAAGGCACATTCAAAGGAAAGGGATTTTCTCTGAAAGGACAGCATTTAGAAAGTGAAGCAACACTCCATTCACTTTGCACAGTGAATTGAAGTGTTGGAACAGACTGCTTCTCTTTCAGAGAAACGCATGTGAGTTTCTTCCTAATGCTTGCAAGTAGCTTATGGCACTTTCAAAGGAAAGTGATTTTCTCTGAAAGGACAGCATTTAGAAAGTGAAGCAACACTCCATTCACTTCGCACAGTGAATTGAAGTATTGGAACAGACTGCTTCTCTTTCAGAGAAACGCATGTGAGTTTCTGGTGAATGCTTGTAAGTAGCTTAAGGCACTTTCAAAGGAAAGTGATTTTCTCTGAAAGGACAGCATTTAGAAAGTGAAGCAACACTCCATTCCCTTCGTGCAGTGAATTGAAGTGTTGGAACAGAGTGCTTCTCTTTCATAGAAACGCATTAGTGTTTCTTGTGAATGCTTGCAAGTTGCTTAAGGCACTTTCAAAGGAAAGTAATTTTCTCTGAAAGGACAGCATTTAGAAAGTGAAGCAACACTCCATTCACTTTCCACAGTGAATTGAAGTGTTGGAACAGACTGCTTCTCTTTCAGAGAAACGCATGTGAATTTCTGTTGAAGGCTTGTAAGTAGCTTAAGGCACTTTCAAAGGAAAGTGATTTTCTCTGAAAGGACAGCATTTAGAAAGGGAAGCAACACTCCATTCACTTCGCAGGGTGAATTGAAGTGTTGGAACATAGTGCTTCTCTTTCATAGAAACGCATTAGTGTTTCTTGTGAATGCTTGCAAGTTGCTTCAGGCACTTCCAAAGGAAAGTGATTTTCTCAGAAAGGACAGCATTTAGAAAGTGAAGCAACACTCCATTCACTTTGCACAGTGAATTGAAGTGTTGGAACAGACTGCTTCTCTTTCAGAGAAACGCATGTGAGTTTCTTCATAATGCTTGCAAGTAGCTCATGGTACTTTCAAAGGAAAGTGATTTTCTCTGAAAGGACAGCATTTAGAAAGGGAAGCAACACTCCATTCACTTCGCAAAGTGAATTGAAGTATGGGAACAGACTGCTTCTCTTTCAGAGAAATGCATGTGAGTTTCTTCCTAATGCTTGCAAGTAGCTTATGGCACATTCAAAGGAAAGTGATTTTCTCTGAAAGGACAGTATTTAGAAAGTGAAGCAACACTCCATTCACTTCGCACAGTGAATTGAAGTGCTGGAACAGACTGCTTCTCTTTCAGAGAAACGCATGTGAGTTTCTGTTAAATGCTTGTAAGTAGCTTAAGGCACTTTCAAAGGAAAGTGATTTTCTCTGAAAGGACAGCATTTAGAAAGTGAGGGAACACTCCATTCACTTCACACAGTGAATTGAAGTGTTGGAACAGACTGCTTCACTTTCAGAGAAACGCATGTGAGTTTCTTCCTAATGCTTGCAAGTAGCTTAAGGCACTATCAAAGAAAAGTGATTTTCTCTGAAAGCACAGCATTTAGAAAGTGAGGCAACACTCCATTCACTTTGCACAGTGAATTGAAGTGTTGGAACAGACTGCTTCTCTTTCAGAGAAACGCATGTGAGTTTCTTCCTAATGCTTGCAAGTAGCTCATGGCACTTTCAAAGGAAAGTGATTTTCTCTGAAAGGACAGCATTTAGAAAGTGAAGCAACACTCCATTCACTTCGCACAGTGAATTGAAGTATTGGAACAGACTGCTTCTCTTTCAGAGAAACGCATGTGAGTTTCTGGTGAATGCTTGTAAGTAGCTTAAAGCACTTTCAAAGGAAAGTGATTTTCTCTGAAAGGACAGCATTTAGAAAGGGAAGCAACACTCCATTCCCTTCGTGCAGTGAATTGAAGTGTTGGAACAGAGTGCTACTCTTTCATAGAAACGCATTAGTGTTTCTTGTGAATGCTTGCAAGTTGCTTAAGGCACTTTCAAAGGACAGTGATTTTCTCTGAAAGGACAGCATTTAGAAAGTGAAGCAACACTCCATTCACTTCGCACAGTGAATTGAAGTGTTGGAACAGACTGCTTCTCTTTCAGAGAAATGCATGGGAGTTTCTGTTGAATGCTTGTAAGTAGCTTAAGGCACATTCATAGGAAAGGGATTTGCTCTGAAAGGACAGCATTTAGAAAGTGAGACAACACTCCATTTACTTCGCACAGTGAATTGAAGTGTTGGACCAGACTGCTTCTCTTTCAGAGAAACGCATGTGAGTTTCTGTTAAATGCTTGTAAGTAGCTTAAGGCACTTTCAAAGGGAAGTGATTTTCTTGAAAGGACAGCATTTAGAAAGTGAGGCAACACTCCATTCAATTCACACAGTGAATTGAAGTGCTGGAACAGACTGCTTCTCTTTCAGAGAAACGCATGTGATTTTCTTCCTAATGCTTGCAAGTAGCTTAAGGCACTATCAAAGGAAAGTGATTTTCTCTGAAAGGACAGCATTTAGAAAGTGAAGCAACACTCCATTCACTTCGCACAATGAATTGAAGTGTTGGAACAGACTGCTTCTCTTTCAGAGATACGCATGTGAGTTTTTTATGAATGCTTGAAAATAGTTTAAGGCACTTTCAAAGGAAAGTGATTTTCTCTGAAAGGACAGCATTTAGAAAGTGAAGCAACACTCCATTCCCTTCGTGCATTGAATTGAAGTGTTGGAACAGAGTGCTACTCTTTCATAGAAACGCATTAGTGTTTCTTGTGAATGCTTGCAAGTTGCTTAAGGCACTTTCAAAGGAAAGTGATTTTCTCTGAAAGGACAGCATTTAGAATGTGAAGCAACACTCCATTCACTTCGCACAGGAATTGAAGTGTTGGAACAGACTGCTACTCTTTCAGAGAAACGCATGTTAGTTTTTTGTGAAAGCTTGAAAGTAGTTTAAGGCAATTTCAAAGGAAAGTGATTTTCTCTGAAAGGACAGAATTTAGAAAGTGAAGCAACACTCCATTCACTTCGCACAGTGAATTGAAGTGTTGGAACAGATTGCTTCTCTTTCAGAGAAATGCATGTGAGTTTCTGTTGAATGCTTGTAAGAAGCTTAAGGCACTTTCAAAGGAAAGTGATTTTCTCTGAAAGGACAGCATTTAGAAAGTGAAGCAACAATCCATTCACTTCGCACAGTGAATTGAAGTGTTGGAACAGACTGCTTCTATTTCAGAGAAACGCATGTGAGTTTTTTGTGAATGCTTGAAAGTAGTTTAAGGCACTTTCAATGGAAAGTGATTTTCTCTGAAAGGACAGCATTTAGAAAGTGAGGCAACACTCCATTCACTTTGCACAGTGAATTGATGTGTTGGAACAGAGTGCTCCTCTTTCATAGAAACGCATTAGTGTTTCTTGTGAATGCTTGCAAGTTGCTTAAGGCACTTTCAAAGGAAAGTGATTTTCTCTGAAAGGACAGCATTTAGAATGTGAAGCAACACTCCATTCACTTCGCACAGTGAATTGAAGTGTTGGAAGAGACTGCTTCTCTTTCAGAGAAACGCATGTGAGTTTCTGGTGAATGCTTGTAAGTAGCTTAATGCACTTTCAAAGGAAAGTGATTTTCTCTGAAAGGACAGCATTTAGAAAGGGAAGCAACACTCCATTCCCTTCGTGCAGTGAATTGAAGTGTTGGAACAGAGTGCTACTCTTTCATAGAAACGCATTAGTGTTTCTTGTGAATGCTTGCAAGTTGCTTAAGGCACTTTCAAAGGACAGTGATTTTCTCTGAAAGGACAGCATTTAGAAAGTGACGCAACACTCCCTTCACTTCGCACAGTGAATTGAAGTGTTGGAACAAACTGCTTCTCTTTCAGAGAAACGCATGTGAGTTTCTGTTGAATGCTTGTAAGTAGCTTAAGGCACATTCATAGGAAAGGGATTTTCTCTGAAAGGACAGCATTTAGAAAGTGAAGCAACACTCCATTCACTTCGCACAGTGAATTGAAGTGCTGGAACAGACTGCTTCTCTTTCAGAGAAACGCATGTGAGTTTCTGTTAAATGCTTGTAAGTAGCTTAAGGCACTTTCAAAGGAAAGTGATTTTCTCTGAAAGGACAGCATTTAGAAAGTGAGGGAACACTCCTTTCACTTCACACAGTGAATTGAAGTGTTGGAACAGACTGCTTCTCTTTCAGAGAAACGCATGTGTGTTTACTGTGAATGCTAGAAAGTAGCTTAAGGCACTTTCAAAGGAAAGTGATTTTTCTCTGGAAGGACAGCATTTAGAAAGTGAAGCAACACTCCATTCACTTCGCACAGTGAATTGAAGTGTTGAAACAGACTGCTTCTCTTTCAGAGAAACGCATGTGAGTTTTTTGTGAATGCTTGAAAGTAGTTTAAGGCACTTTCAATGGAAAGTGATTTTCTCTGAAAGGACAGAATTTAGAAAGTGAAGCAACACTCCATTCACTTCACACAGTGAATTGAAGTGTTGGAACAGATTGCTTCTCTTTCAGAGAAATGCATGTGAGTTTCTGTTGAATGCTTGTAAGTAGCTTAAGGCACTTTCAAAGGAAAGTGATTTTCTCTGAAAGGACAGCATTTAGAAAGTGAAGCAACAATCCATTCACTTCGCACAGTGAATTGAAGTGTTGGAACAGACTGCTTCTCTTTCAGAGAAACGCATGTGAGTTTCTTCCTAATGCTTGCAAGTAGCTTAAGGCACTTTCAAAGGAAAGTGATTTTCTCTGAAAGGACAGCATTTAGAAAGTGAAGCAACACTCCATTCACTTCGCACAGTGAATTGAAGTGTTGGAACAGACTGCTTCTCTTTCAGAGAAACGCATGTGAGTATTTTGTGAATGCTTGAAAGTAGTTTAAGGCACTTTCAAAGGAAAGTGATTTTCTATGAAAGGACAGCATTTAGAAAGTGAGGCAACACTCCATTCACTTTGCACAGTGAATTGAAGTGTTGGAACAGAGTGCTCCTCTTTCATAGAAACGCATTAGTGTTTCTTGTGAATGCTTGCAAGTTGCTTAAGGCACTTTCAAAGGAAAGTGATTTTCTCTGAAAGGACAGCATTTAGAATGTGAAGCAACATTCCATTCACTTCGCACAGTGAATTGAAGTGTTGGAAGAGACTGCTTCTCTTTCAGAGAAACGCATGTGATTTTCTGGTGAATGCTTGTAAGTAGCTTAATGCACTTTCAAAGGAAAGTGATTTTCTCTGAAAGGACAGCATTTAGAAAGGGAAGCAACACTCCATTCCCTTCGTGCACTGAATTGAAGTGTTGGAACAGATTGCTACTCTTTCATAGAAACGCATTAGTGTTTCTTGTGAATGCTTGCAAGTTGCTTAAGGCACTTTCAAAGGACAGTGATTTTCTCTGAAAGGACAGCATTTAGAAAGTGAGGGAACACTCCATTCACTTCACACAGTGAATTGAAGTGTTGGAACAGACTGCTTCTCTTTCAGAGAAACGCATGTGAATTTCTTCCTAATGCTTGCAAGTAGCTTAAGGCACTATCAAAGAAAAGTGATTTTCTCTGAAAGGACAGCATTTAGAAAGTGAAGAAACACTCCATTCACTTCGCACAGTGATTTGAAGTGTTGGAACAGACTGCTTCTCTTTCAGAGAAACGCATGTGAGTTTCTTCCTAATGCTTGCAAGTAGCTTAATGCACTTTCAAAGGAAAGTGATTTTCTCTGAAAGAACAGCATTTAGAAAGTGAAGCAACACTCCATTCACTTTGCACAGTGAATTGAAGTGTAGGAACAGACTGCTTCTCTTTCAGAGAAACGCATGTGAGTTTCTGTTAAATGCTTGTAAGTAGCTTAAGGCACTTTCAAAGGAAAGTGATTTTCTTGAAAGGACAGCATTTAGAAAGTGAGGCAACACTCCATTCAATTCACACAGTGAATTGAAGTGCTGGAACAGACTGCTTCTCTTTCAGAGAAACGCATGTGAGTTTCTTCCTAATGCTTGCAAGTAGCTTAAGGCACTATCAAAGGAAAGTGATTTTCTCTGAAAGGACAGCATTTAGAAAGTGAAGCAACACTCCATTCACTTCGCACAATGAATTGAAGTGTTGGAACAGACTGCTTCTCTTTCAGAGATACGCATGTGAGTTTTTTATGAATGCTTGAAAATAGTTTAAGGCACTTCCAAAGAAAGTGATTTTCTCTGAAAGGACAGCATTTAGAAAGGGAAGCAACACTCCATTCCCTTCGTGCACTGAATTGAAGTGTTGGAACAGATTGCTACTCTTTCATAGAAACGCATTAGTGTTTCTTGTGAATGCTTGCAAGTTGCTTAAGGCACTTTCAAAGGACAGTGATTTTCTCTGAAAGGACAGCATTTAGAAAGTGAGGGAACACTCCATTCACTTCACACAGTGAATTGAAGTGTTGGAACAGACTGCTTCTCTTTCAGAGAAACGCATGTGAATTTCTTCCTAATGCTTGCAAGTAGCTTAAGGCACTATCAAAGAAAAGTGATTTTCTCTGAAAGGACAGCATTTAGAAAGTGAAGAAACACTCCATTCACTTCGCACAGTGATTTGAAGTGTTGGAACAGACTGCTTCTCTTTCAGAGAAACGCATGTGAGTTTCTTCCTAATGCTTGCAAGTAGCTTAATGCACTTTCAAAGGAAAGTGATTTTCTCTGAAAGAACAGCATTTAGAAAGTGAAGCAACACTCCATTCACTTTGCACAGTGAATTGAAGTGTAGGAACAGACTGCTTCTCTTTCAGAGAAACGCATGTGAGTTTCTGTTAAATGCTTGTAAGTAGCTTAAGGCACTTTCAAAGGAAAGTGATTTTCTTGAAAGGACAGCATTTAGAAAGTGAGGCAACACTCCATTCAATTCACACAGTGAATTGAAGTGCTGGAACAGACTGCTTCTCTTTCAGAGAAACGCATGTGAGTTTCTTCCTAATGCTTGCAAGTAGCTTAAGGCACTATCAAAGGAAAGTGATTTTCTCTGAAAGGACAGCATTTAGAAAGTGAAGCAACACTCCATTCACTTCGCACAATGAATTGAAGTGTTGGAACAGACTGCTTCTCTTTCAGAGATACGCATGTGAGTTTTTTATGAATGCTTGAAAATAGTTTAAGGCACTTCCAAAGAAAGTGATTTTCTCTGAAAGGACAGCATTTAGAAAGTGAAGCAACACTCCATTCCCTTCGTGCACTGAATTGAAGTGTTGGAACAGAGTGCTACTTTTTCATAGAAACGCATTAGTGTTTCTTGTGAATGCTTGCAAGTTGCTTAAGGCACTTTCAAAGGAAAGTGATTTTCTCTGAAAGGACAGCATTTAGAATGTGAAGCAACACTCCATTCACTTCGCACAGGAATTGAAGTGTTGGAACAGACTGATACTCTTTCAGAGAAACGCATGTTAGTTTTTTGTGAATGCTTGAAAGTAGTTTAAGGCAATTTCAAAGGAAAGTGATTTTCTCTGAAAGGACAGAATTTTGAAAGTGAAGCAACACTCCATTCACTTCGCACAGTGAATTGAAGCGTTGGAACAGATTGCTTCTCTTTCAGAGAAATGCATGTGAGTTTCTGTTGAATGCTTGTAAGTAGCTTAAGGCACTTTAAAAGGACAGTGATTTTCTCTGAAAGGACAGCATTTAGAAAGTGAAGCAACAATCCATTCACTTCGCACAGTGAATTGAAGTGTTGGAACAGACTGCTTCTCTTTCAGAGAAACGCATGTGAGTTTCTTCCTAATGCTTGCAAGTAGCTTAAGGCACTTTCAAAGGAAAGTGATTTTCTCTGAAAGGACAGCATTTAGAAAGTGAAGCAACACTCCATTCACTTCGCACAGTGAATTGAAGTGTTGGAACAGACTGCTTCTCTTTCAGAGAAACGCATGTGAGTTTTTTGTGAATGCTTGAAAGTAGTTTAAGGCACTTTCAATGGAAAGTGATTTTCTATGAAAGGACAGAATTTAGAAAGTGAGGCAACACTCCATTCACTTTGCACAGTGAATTGAAGTGTTGGAACAGAGTGCTCCTCTTTCATAGAAACGCATTAGTGTTTCTTGTGAATGCTTGCAAGTTGCTTAAGGCACTTTCAAAGGACAGTGATTTTCTCTGAAAGGACAGCATTTAGAAAGTGACGCAACACTCCATTCACTTCGCACAGTGAATTGAAGTGTTGGAACAGACTGCTTCTCTTTCAGAGAAATGCATGTGAGTTTCTGTTGAATGCTTGTAAGTAGCTTAAAGCACATTCATAGAAAAGGGATTTTCTCTGAAAGGACAGCATTTAGAAAGTGAAGCAACACTCCATTCACTTCGCACAGTGAATTGAAGTGTTGGAACAGACTGCTTCTCTTTCAGAGTAACGCATGTGAGTTTTTTGTGAATGTTTGAAAGTAGTTTAAGGCACTTTCAGTGGAAAGTGATTTTCTCTGAAAGGACAGCATTTCGAAAGTGAGGCAACACTCCATTTACTTCGCACAGTGAATTGAAGTGTTGGACCAGACTGCTTCTCTTTCAGAGAAACGCATGTGAGTTTCTTCCTAATGCTTGCAAGTAGCTTAAGGCACTTTCAAAGGAAAGTGATTTTCTCTGAAAGGACAGCATTTAGAAAGTGAAGCAACACTCCATTCACTTCGCACAGTGATTTGAAGTGTTGGAACAGACTGCTTCTCTTTCAGAGAAACGCATGTGAGTTTCTTCCTAATGCTTGCAAGTAGCTTAAGGCACTTTCAGAGGAAAGTGATTTTCTCTGAAAGAACAGCATTTAGAAAGTGAAGCAACACTCCATTCACTTTGCACAGTGAACTGAAGTGTTGGAACAGAGTGCTCCTCTTTCATAGAAACGCATTAGTGTTTCTTGTGAATGCTTGCAAGTTGCTTAAGGCACTTTCAAAGGAAAGTGATTTTCTCTGAAAGGACAGCATTTATAATGTGAAGCAACACTCCATTCACTTCGAACAGGAATTGAAGTGTTGGAACAGACTGCTACTCTTTCAGAGAAACGCATGTGAGTTTTTTGTGAATGCTTGAAAGTAGTTTAAGGCACTTTCAAAGGAAAGTGATTTTCTCTGAAAGGACAGCATTTAGAAAGTGAAGCAACAATCCATTCACTTCGGACAGTGAATTGAAGTGTTGGAACAGACTGCTTCTCTTTCAGAGAAACGCATGTGAGTATCTTCCTAATGCTTGCAAGTAGCTTAAGGCACTTTCAAAGGAAAGTGATTTTCTCTGAAAGGACAGCATTTAGAAAGTGAGGCAAGACTCCATTCACTTCGCACAGTGAATTGAAGTGTTGGAATAGACTGCATCTCTTTCAGAGAAACGCATGTGAGTTTCTGGTGAATGCTTGTAAGTAGCTTAAGGCACTTTCAAACAAAAGTGATTTTCTCTGAAAGGACAGCATTTAGAAAGTGAAGCAACACTCCATTCCCTTCGTGCAGTGAATTGAAGTGTTGGAACAGAGTGCTTCTCTTTCATAGAAACGCATTAATGTTTCTTGTGCATGCTTGCAAGTAGCTAAAGGCACTTTCAAAGGAAAGTGATTTTCTCTGAAAGGACAGCATTTAGAAAGTGAAGCAACACTCCATTCACTTCACACAGTGAATTGAAATGTTGGAACAGACTGCTTCTCTTTCAGAGAAATGCATGTGAGTTTCTGTTAAATGCTTTTAAGTAGCTTAAGGCACTTTCAAAGGAAAGTGATTTTCTCTGAAAGGACAGCATTTAGAAAGTGAGGCAACACTCCATTCACTTCACACAGTGAATTGAAGTGTTGGAACAGACTGCTTCTCTTTCAGAGAAATCCATGTGAGTTTCTTCCTAATGATTGCAAGTAGCTTAAGCCACTATAAAAGGAAAGTGATTTTCTCTGAAAGGACAGCATTTAGAAAGTGAAGCAACACTCCATTCACTTTGCACAGTGAATTGAAGTGTTGGAACAGACTGCTTCTCTTTAAGAGAAATGCATGTGAGTTTCTGTTGAATGCTTGTAATTAGCTTAAGGCACTTTCAAAGTAAAGTGATTTTCTCTGAAAGGACAGCATTTAGAAAGTGAAGCAACACTCCATTCACTTTGCGCAGTGAATTGAAGTGTTGGAACAGACTGCTTCTCTTTCAGAGAAACGCATGTGAGTTTCTTCCTAATGCTTGCAAGTAGCTTATGGCACTTTCAAATGAAAGTGATTTTCTCTGAAAGGACAGCATTTAGAAAGTGAAGCAACACTCCATTCACTTCGCACAGTGAATTGAAGTATTGGAACAGACTGCTTCTCTTTCAGAGAAACGCATGTGAGTTTCTGGTGAATGCTTGTAAGTAGCTTAAGGCACTTTCAAAGGAAAGCGATTTTCTCTGAAAGGACAGCATTTAGAAAGGGAAGCAACACTCCATTCCATTCGTGCACTGAATTGAAGTGTTGGAACAGAGTGCTACTCTTTCATAGTAACGCATTAGTGTTTCTTGTGAATGCTTGCAAGTTGCTTAAGGCACTTTCAAAGGAAAGTGATTTCTTCTGAAAGGACAGCATTTAGAATGTGAAGCAACACTCCATTCACTTCGAACAGGAATTTAAGTGTTGGAACAGACTGCTACTCTTTCAGAGAAACGCATGTGAGTTTTTAGTGAATGCTTGAAAGTAGTTTAAGGCACTTTCAAAGGAAAGTGATTTTCTCTGAAAGGACAGAATTTAGAAAGTGAAGCAACACTCCATTCACTTCGCACAGTGAATTGAAGTATTGGAACAGACTGCTTCTCTTTCAGAGAAACGCATGTGAGTTTCTTCCTAATGCTTGCAAGTAGCTTATGGCACTTTCAAAGGAAAGTGATTTTCTCTGAAAGGACAGCATTTAGAAAGTGAGGCAAGACTCCATTCACTTCGCACAGTGAATTGAAGTGTTTGAACAGACTGCTTCTCTTTCAGAGAAATGCATGTGAGTTTCTGTTGAATGCTTGTAAGTAGCTTAGGGCACTTTCAAAGGAAAGTGATTTTCTCTGAAAGGACAGCATTTAGAAAGTGAAGCAACACTGCATTCACTTCGCAGAGTGAATTGAAGAGTTGGAACAGAGTGCTTCTCTTTCAATGAAACGCATTAGTGTTTCTTGTGAATACTTGCAAGTTGCTTAAGTCACTTTCAAAGGAAACTGATTTTCTCTGAAAGGACAGCATTTAGAAAGTGAAGCAACACTCCATTCACTTCGGACAGTGAATTGAAGTGTTGGAACAGACTGCTTCTCTTTCAGAGAAACGCATGTGAGTATCTTCCTAATGCTTGCAAGTAGCTTAAGGCACTTTCAAAGGAAAGTGATTTTCTCTGAAAGGACAGCATTTAGAAAGTGAGGCAAGACTCCATTCACTTCGCACAGTGAATTGAAGTGTTGGAACAGACTGCATCTCTTTCAGAGAAACGCATGTGAGTTTCTGGTGAATGCTTGTAAGTAGCTTAAGGCACTTTCAAACAAAAGTGATTTTCTCTGAAAGGACAGCATTTAGAAAGTGAAGCAACACTCCATTCCCTTCGTGCAGTGAATTGAAGTGTTGGAACAGAGTGCTTCTCTTTCATAGAAACGCATTAGTGTTTCTTGTGCATGCTTGCAAGTAGCTAAAGGCACTTTCAAAGGAAAGTGATTTTCTCTGAAAGGACAGCATTTAGAAAGTGAAGCAACACTCCATTCACTTCACACAGTGAATTGAAATGTTGGAACAGACTGCTTCTCTTTCAGAGAAATGCATGTGAGTTTCTGTTAAATGCTTTTAAGTAGCTTAAGGCACTTTCAAAGGAAAGTGATTTTCTCTGAAAGGACAGCATTTAGAAAGTGAGGCAACACTCCATTCACTTCACACAGTGAATTGAAGTGTTGGAACAGACTGCTTCTCTTTCAGAGAAATCCATGTGAGTTTCTTCCTAATGATTGCAAGTAGCTTAAGCCACTATAAAAGGAAAGTGATTTTCTCTGAAAGGACAGCATTTAGAAAGTGAAGCAACACTCCATTCACTTTGCACAGTGAATTGAAGTGTTGGAACAGAGTGCTTCTCTTTCAGAGAAACGCATGTGAGTTTTTTATGAATGCTTGAAAGTAGTTTAAGGCACTTTCAAAGGAAAGTGATTTTCTCTGAAAGGACAGCATTTAGAAAGTGAAGCAACACTCCATTCACTTTGCACCGTGAATTGAAGTGTTGGAACAGACTGCTTCTCTTTAAGAGAAATGCATGTGAGTTTCTGTTGAATGCTTGTAATTAGCTTAAGGCACTTTCAAAGTAAAGTGATTTTCTCTGAAAGGACAGCATTTAGAAAGTGAAGCAACACTCCATTCACTTTGCGCAGTGAATTGAAGTGTTGGAACAGACTGCTTCTCTTTCAGAGAAACGCATGTGAGTTTCTTCCTAATGCTTGCAAGTAGCTTATGGCACTTTCAAATGAAAGTGATTTTCTCTGAAAGGACAGCATTTAGAAAGTGAAGCAACACTCCATTCACTTCGCACAGTGAATTGAAGTATTGGAACAGACTGCTTCTCTTTCAGAGAAACGCATGTGAGTTTCTGGTGAATGCTTGTAAGTAGCTTAAGGCACTTTCAAAGGAAAGCGATTTTCTCTGAAAGGACAGCATTTAGAAAGGGAAGCAACACTCCATTCCCTTCGTGCACTGAATTGAAGTGTTGGAACAGAGTGCTACTCTTTCATAGAAACGCATTAGTGTTTCTTGTGAATGCTTGCAAGTTGCTTAAGGCACTTTCAAAGGAAAGTGATTTTCTCTGAAAGGACAGCATTTAGAATGTGAAGCAACACTCCATTCACTTCGAACAGGAATTTAAGTGTTGGAACAGACTGCTACTCTTTCAGAGAAACGCATGTGAGTTTTTAGTGAATGCTTGAAAGTAGTTTAAGGCACTTTCAAAGGAAAGTGATTTTCTCTGAAAGGACAGAATTTAGAAAGTGAAGCAACACTCCATTCACTTTGCACAGTGAATTGAAGTGTTGGAACAGACTGCTTCTCTTTCAGAGAAACGCATGTGAGTTTCTTCCTAATACTTGCAAGTAGCTCATGGCACTTTCAAAGGAAAGTGATTTTCTCTGAAAGGACAGCATTTAGAAAGTGAAGCAACACTCCATTCACTTCGCACAGTGAATTGAAGTATTGGAACAGACTGCTTCTCTTTCAGAGAAACGCATGTAATTTTCTGGTGAATGCTTGTAAGTAGTTTAAGGCACTTTCAAAGGAAAGTGATTTTCTCTGAAAGGACAGCATTTAGAAAGGGATGCAACACTCCATTCCCTTCATGGAGTGAATTGAAGTGTTGGAACAGAGTGCTACTCTTTCATAGAAACGCATTAGTGTTTCTTGTGAATGCTTGCAAGTTGCTTAAGGCACTTTCAAAGGACAGTGATTTTCTCTGAAAGGACAGCATTTAGAAAGTGACGCAACACTCCATTCACTTCGCACAGTGAATTGAAGTGTTGGAACAGACTGCTTCTCTTTCAGAGTAATGCAAGTGAGTTTCTGTTGAATGCTTGTAAGCAGCTCAAGGCACATTCATAGGAAAGGGATTTTCTCTGAAAGGACAGAATTTAGAAAGTGAAGCAACACTCCAATCACTTCGCACAGTGAATTGAAGTGTTGGAACAGACTGCTTCTCTTTCAGAGAAACGCATGTGAGTTTCTTCCTAATGCTTGCAAGTAGCTTAAGGCACTTTCAAAGGAAAGTGATTTTCTCTGAAAGGACACCATTTAGAATGTGAAGCAACACTCCATTCACTTCGCACAGTGAATTGAAGTGTTGGAACAGACTGCTACTCTTTCAGAGAAACGCATGTGAGTTTTTTGTGAATGCTTGAAAGTAGTTTAAGGCACTTTCAAAGGAAAGTGATTTTCTCTGAAAGGACAGAATTTAGAAAGTGAAGCAACACTCCATTCACTTCGCACAGTGAATTGAAGTGTTGGAACAGATTGCTTCTCTTTCAGAGAAATGCATGTGAGTTTCTGTTGAATGCTTGTAAGTAGCTTAAGGCACTTTCAAAGGAAAGTGATTTTCTCTGAAAGGACAGCATTAAGAAAGTGAAGCAACACTCCATTCACTTTGCACAGTGAATTGAAGTGTTGGAACAGACTGCTTCTCTTTCAGAGAAACGCATGTGAGTTTCTTCCTAATGCTTGCAAGTAGCTTATGTCACTTTCAAAATAAGTGATTTTCTCTGAAAGGACAGAATTTAGAAAGTGAAGCAACACTCCATTCACTTCGCACAGTGAATTGAAGTGCTGGAACAGACTGCTTCTCTTTCAGAGAAACGCATGTGAGTTTCTGTTAAATGCTTGTAAGTAGCTTAAGGCCCTTTCAAAGGAAAGTGATTTTCTCTGAAAGGACAGCATTTAGAAAGTGAGGCAACACTCCATTCACTTCATACAGTGAATTGAAGTGTTGGAACAGACTGCTTCTCTTTCAGAGAAACGCATGTGAGTTTCTTCTTAATGCTTGCAAGATGCTTAAGACACTATCAAAGGAAAGTGATTTTCTCTGAAAGCACAGCATTTAGAAAGTGAAGCAACACTCTATTCACTTCGCACAGTGAATTGAAGTGTTGGAACAGACTGCTTCTCTTTCAGAGAAACGCATGTGAGTTTTTTATGAATGCTAAAAAGTAGTTTAAGGCACTTTCAAAGGAAAGTGATTTTCTCTGAAAGGACAGAATTTAGAAAGTGAAGCAACACTCCATTCACTTTGCACAGAGAATTGAAGTGCTGTAACAGACTGCTTCTCTTTCAGAGAAATGCATGTGAGTTTCTGTTGAATGCTTGTAAGTAGCTTAAGGCACTTTCAAAGGAAAGTGATTTTCTCTGAAAGGACAGCATTTAGAAAGTGAAGCAACACTCCATTCACTTCGCACAGTGAATTGAAGTGTTGGAACAGACTGCTTCTCTTTCAGAGAAACACATGTGAGTTTCTTCCTAATGCTTGCAAGTAGCTTAAGGCACTTTCAAAGGAAAGTGATTTTCTCTGAAAGGACAGAATTTAGAAAGTGAGGCAACACTCCATTCAGTTCGCACAGTGAATTGAAGTGTTGGAAGAGAAGGCTTCTCTTTCAGAGAAATGCATGTGAATTTCTTGTGAATGCTTGAAAGTTGCTTAAGGCACTTTCAAACAAAAGTGATTTTCTCTGAAAGGACAGCATTTAGAAAGTGAAGCAACACTCCATTCCCTTCGTGCAGTGAATTGAAGTGTTGGAACAGACTGCTTGTCTTTCATAGAAACGCATTAGTATTTCTTGTGAATGCTTGCAAGTAGCTTAAGGCACTTTCAAAGGAAAGTGATTTTCTCTGAAAGGACAGCATTTAGAAAGTGAAGCAACACTCCATTCACTTCGCACAGTGAATTGAAGTGTTGGAACAGACTGCTTCTCTTTCAGAATGCGTGTGAGTTTCTGTTGAATGCTTGTAATTAGCTTAAGGCACTTTCAATGGAAAGTGATTTTCTCTGAAAGGACAGCATTTCGAAAGTGAGGCAACACTCCATTCACATTGCACAGTGAATTGAAGTGTTGGAATAGATTGCTTCTCTTTCAGAGAAATACATGTGAGTTTCTGGTGAATGCTTGTAAGTAGCTTAAGGGAATTTCAAAGGAACGTAATTTTCTCTGAAAGGACAGCATTTAGAAAGTGAAGCAACACTCTTTTCACTTCGCACAGTGAATTGAAGTGTTGGAAGAGAAGGCTTCTCTTTCAGAGAAATGCATGTGAATTTCTTGTGAATGCTTGAAAGTTGCTTAAGGCACTTTCAAACAAAAGTGATTTTCTCTGAAAGGACAGGATTTAGAAAGTGAAGCAACACTCCATTCACTTCGCACAGTGAATTGAAGTGTTGGAAAAGACTGCTTCTATTTCAGAGAAATGCATGTGAGTTTCTGTTGAATGCTTGTAAGTAGCTCAAGGCTCTTTCAAAGAAAAGTGATTTTCTCTGAAAGGACAGCATTTAGAAAGTAAAGCAACACTCCATTCCCTTCGTGCAATGAATTAAAGTGTTGGAACAGACTGCTTCTCTTTCATAGAAATGCATTAGTGTTTCTTTTGAATGGTTGCAAGTAGCTTAAGGCACTTTCAAAGGAAAGTGATTTTCTCTGAAAGGACAGCATTTAGAAAGTGAAGCAAAACTCCATTCACTACGCAGAGAGAATTGAAGTGTTGGAACAGACTGCTTCTCTTTCAGAGAAATCCATGTGAGTTTCTGTTAAATGCTTGTAAGTAGCTTAAGGCACTTTCAAAGGAAAGTGATTTTCTCTGAAAGGACAGGATTTAAAAAGTGAAGCAACACTCCATTCACTTCGCACAGTGAATTAAAGTGTTGGAACAGACTGCTTCTCTTTCAGAGAAACGCATGGGAGTTTCTTCCTAATGCTTGCAAGTAGCTTAAGGCACTTTCAAAGGAAAGTTATTTTCTCTGAAAGGACAGTATTTAGAAAGTGAGACAACACTCCATTCACTTTGCACAGTGAATTGAAGTGTTGGAACAGATTGCTTCTCTTTCAGAGAAATATATGTGAGTTTCTGGTGAATGCTTGTAAGTAGCTTAAGGCACTTTCAAAGGAAAGTGATTTTCTCTGAAAGTACAGCATTTAGAATGTGAAGCAACACTCCATTCACTTCGCACAGTGAATTGAAGTGTTGGAACAGACTGCTACTCTTTCAGAGAAACGCATGTGAGTTTTTTGTGAATGCTTGAAAGCAGTTTAACGCACTTTCAAAGGAAAGTGATTTTCTCTGAAAGGACAGAATTTAGAAAGTGAAGCAACACTCCATTCACTTCGCACAGTGAATTGAAGTGTTGCAACAGATTGCTTCTCTTTCAGAGAAATGCATGTGAATTTCTGTTGAATGCTTGTAAGTAGCTTAAGGCACTTTCAAAAGAAAGTGATTTTCTCTGAAAGGACAGCATTTAGAAAGTGAAGCAACACTCCATTCACTTCGCACAGTGAATTGAAGTGTTGGAACAGACTGCTTCTCTTTCAGAGAAACACATGTGAGTTTCTTCCTAATGCTTGCAAGTAGCTTAAGGCACTTTCAAAGGAAAGTGATTTTCTCTGAACGGACAGAATTTAGAAAGTGAGGCAACACTCCATTCAGTTCGCACAGTGAATTGAAGTGTTGGAACAGACAGCATCTCTTTCAGAGAAACGCATGTGAGTTTCTGGTGAATGCTTGTAAGTAGCTTAAGGCACTTTCAAAGGAAAGTGATTTTCTCTGAAAGGCCAGCATTTAGAAAGTGAGACAACACTCCATTCCCTTCGTGCAGTGAATTGAAGTGTTGGAACAGACTGCTTCTCTTTCATAGAAACGCATTAGTGTTTCTTGTGAATGCTTGCAAGTTGCTTAAGGCACTTTCAAAAGAAAGTGATTTTCTCTGAAAGGACAGCATTTAGAATGTGAAGCAACACTCCATTCACTTCGCACAGTGAATTGAAGTGTTGGAACAGACTGCTTCTCTTTCAGAGAAACGCATGTGAGTTTTTTGTGAATGCTTGAAAGTAGTTTAAGGCACTTTCAAAGGAAAGTGATTTTCTCTGAAAGGACAGAATTTAGAAAGTGAGGCAACACTCCATTCACTTCGCACAGTGAATTGAAGTGTTGGCACAGACTGCATTTCTTTCAGAGAAACGCATGTGAGTTTCTGGTGAATGCTTGTAAGTAGCTTAAAGCACTTTCAAAGGAAAGTGATTTTCTCTGAAAGGACAGCATTTAGAAAATGAAGCAACACTCCATTCACTTCGCACAGTGAATTGATGTTGGAAAAGAAGGCTTCTCTTTCAGAGAAATGCATGTGAATTTCTTGTGAATGCTTGAAAGTTGCTTAAGGCACTTTCAAACAAAATGATTTTCTGTGAAAGGACAGGATTTAGAAAGTGAAGCACCACTCCATTCACTTCGCACAGTGAATTGAAGTGTTGGAACAGACTGCTTCTATTTCAGAGAAAGGCATGTGTGTTTCCTGTGAATGCTTGAAAGTAGCTTAAGGCACTTTCAAAGGAAAGTGATTTTCTCTGAAAGGACAGCATTTAGAAAGTGAAGCAACACTCCATTCACTTCGCACAGAGTTGAAGTGATGGAACAGATTGCTTCTCTTTCAGAGAAAAGCATGTGAGTTTCCTTTGAATGCTTGTAAGTAGCTTAAGGCACTTTCAAAGGAAAGTGATTATCTCTGAAAGGACAGCATTTAGAAAGTGAAGCAACACTCCATTCCCTTCCTGCAGTGAATTGAAGTGTTGGAACAGACTGCTTGTCTTTCATAGAAACGCATTAGTATTTCTTGTGAATGCTTGCAAGTAGCTTAAGGCACTTTCAAAGGAAAGTGATTTTCTCTGAAAGGACAGCATTTAGAAAGTGAAGCAACACTCCATTCACTTCGCACAGTGAATTGAAGTGTTGGAACAGACTGCTTCTCTTTGAGAAACGCATGTTAGTTTCTTCCTAATGCTTGCAAGAATCTTAAAGCACTTTCAAAGGAAAGTGATTTTCTCTGAAAGGACAGCATTTCGAAAGTGAGGCAACACTCCATTCACTTTGCACACTGAATTGAAGTGTTGGAACAGATTGCTTCTCTTTCAGAGAAATATATGTGAGTTTCTGGTGAATGCTTGTAAGAAGCTTAAGACAATTTCAAAGGAACATGATTTTCTCTGAAAGGACAGCATTTAGAAAATGAAGCAACACTCCATTCACTTCGCAGAGTGAATTGAAGTGTTGGAAGAGAAGGCTTCTCTTTCAGAGAAATGCATGTGAATTTCTTGTGAATGCTTGAAAGTTGCTTAAGGCACTTTCAAACAAAAGTGATTTTCTCTGAAAGGACAGCATTTAGAAAGTGAAGCAACACTCCATTCCCTTCGTGCAGTGAATTGAAGTGTTGGAACAGACTGCTTGTCTTTCATAGAAACGCATTAGTATTTCTTGTGAATGCTTGCAAGTAGCTTAAGGCACTTTCAAAGGAAAGTGATTTTCTCTGAAAGGACAGCATTTAGAAAGTGAAGCAACACTCCATTCACTTCGCACAGTGAATTGAAGTGTTGGAACAGACTGCTTCTCTTTCAGAATGCATGTGAGTTTCTGTTGAATGCTTGTAATTAGCTTAAGGCACTTTCAAAGGAAAGTGATTTTCTCTGAAAGGACAGCATTTCGAAAGTGAGGCAACACTCCATTCACATTGCACAGTGAATTGAAGTGTTGGAATAGATTGCTTCTCTTTCAGAGAAACACATGTGAGTTTCTGGTGAATGCTTGTAAGTAGCTTAAGGGAATTTCAAAGGAACATAATTTTCTCTGAAAGGACAGCATTTAGAAAGTGAAGCAACACTCTTTTCACTTCGCACAGTGAATTGAAGTGTTGGAAGAGAAGGCTTCCCTTTCAGAGAAATGCATGTGAATTTCTTGTGAATGCTTGAAAGTTGCTTAAGGCACTTTCAAACAAAAGTGATTTTCTCTGAAAGGACAGGATTTAGAAAGTGAAGCAACACTCCATTCACTTCGCACAGTGAATTGAAGTGTTGGAAAAGACTGCTTCTATTTCAGAGAAATGCATGTGAGTTTCTGTTGAATGCTTGTAAGTAGCTCAAGGCTCTTTCAAAGAAAAGTGATTTTCTCTGAAAGGACAGCATTTAGAAAGTAAAGCAACACTCCATTCCCTTCGTGCAATGAATTAAAGTGTTGGAACAGACTGCTTCTCTTTCATAGAAACGCATTAGTGTTTCTTTTGAATGGTTGCAAGTAGCTTAAGGCACTTTCAAAGGAAAGTGATTTTCTCTGAAAGGACAGCATTTAGAAAGTGAAGCAAAACTCCATTCACTACGCACAGAGAATTGAAGTGTTGGAACAGACTGCTTCTCTTTCAGAGAAATCCATGTGAGATTCTGTTAAATGCTTGTAAGTAGCTTAAGGCACTTTCAAAGGAAAGTGATTTTCTCTGAAAGGACAGGATTTAAAAAGTGAAGCAACACTCCATTCACTTCGCACAGTGAATTAAAGTGTTGGAACAGACTGCTTCTCTTTCAGAGAAACGCATGTGAGTTTCTTCCTAATGCTTGCAAGTAGCTTAAGGCACTTTCAAAGGAAAGTTATTTTCTCTGACAGGACAGTATTTAGAAAGTGAGACAATACTCCATTCACTTTGCACAGTGAATTGAAGTGTTGGAACAGATTGCTTCTCTTTCAGAGAAATATATGTGAGTTTCTGGTGAATGCTTGTAAGTAGCTTAAGGCAATTTCAAAGGAACGTGATATTCTCTGAAAGTACAGCATTTAGAAAATGAAGCAACACTCCATTCACTTCGCACAGTGAATTGAAGTGTTGGAACAGATTGCTTCTCTTTCAGAGAAATGCATGTGAGTTTCTGTTGAATGTTTGTAAGTTGCTTAAGGCACTTTCAAAGGAAAGTGATTTTCTCTGAAAGGACAGAATTTAGAAAGTGAAGCAACACTCCATTCCCTTCGTGCAGTGAATTGAAGTGTTGGAACAGAGTGCTACTCTTTCATAGAAACGCATTAGTGTTTCTTGTGAATGCTTGCAAGTTGCTTAAGGCACTTTCAAAGGAAAGTGATTTTCTCTGAAAGGACAGCATTTAGAATGTGAAGCAACACTCCATTCACTTCGCACAGTGAATTGAAGTGTTGGAACAGACTGCTACTCTTTCAGAGAAACGCATGTGAGTTTTTTGTGAATGCTTGAAAGTAGTTTAAGGCACTTTCAAAGGAAAGTGATTTTCTCTGAATGGACAGAATTTAGAAAGTGAGGCAACACTCCATTCACTTCGCACAGTGAATTGAAGTGTTGGAACAGACTGCATCTCTTTCAGAGAAACGCATGTGAGTTTCTGGTGAATGCTTGTAAGTAGCTTAAGGCACTTTCAAAGGAAAGTGATTTTCTCTGAAATGACAGCAATTAGACAATGAAGCAACACTCCATTCACTTCGCACAGTGAATTGATGTTGGAAAAGAAGGCTTCTCTTTCAGAGAAATGCATGTGAATTTCTTGTGAATGCTTGAAAGTTGCTTAAAGCACTTTCAAACAAAAGTGATTTTCTGTGAAAGGACAGGATTTAGAAAGTGAAGCACCACTCCATTCACTTTGCACAGTGAATTGAAGTGTTGGAACAGACTGCTTCTATTTCAGAGAAACGCATGTGTGTTTCCTGTGAATGCTTGAAAGTAGCTTAAGGCACTTTCAAAGGAAAGTGATTTTCTCTGAAAGGACAGCATTTAGAAAGTGAAGCAACACTCCATTCACTTCGCACAGAGTTGAAGTGTTGGAACAGATTGCTTCTCTTTCAGAGAAATGCATGTGAGTTTCTTTTGAATGCTTGTAAGTAGCTTAAGGCACTTTCAAAGGAAAGTGATTATCTCTGAAAGGACAGCATTTAGAAAGTGAAGCAACACTCCATTCCCTTCCTGCAGTGAATTGAAGTGTTGGAACAGACTGCTTGTCTTTCATAGAAACGCATTAGTATTTCTTGTGAATGCTTGCAAGTAGCTTAAGGCACTTTAAAAGGAAAGTGATTTTCTCTGAAAGGACAGCATTTAGAAAGTGAAGCAACACTCCATTCACTTCGCACAGTGAATTGAAGTGTTGGAACAGACTGCTTCTCTTTGAGAAACGCATGTTAGTTTCTTCCTAATGCTTGCAAGAATCTTAAGGCACTTTCAAAGGAAAGTGATTTTCTCTGAAAGGACAGCATTTCGAAAGTGAGGCAACACTCCATTCACTTTGCACACTGAATTGAAGTGTTGGAACAGATTGCTTCTCTTTCAGAGAAATATATGTGAGTTTCTGGTGAATGCTTGTAAGAAGCTTAAGACAGTTTCAAAGGAACGTGATTTTCTCTGAAAGGACAGCATTTAGAAAATGAAGCAACACTCCATTCACTTCGCAGAGTGAATTGAAGTGTTGGAAGAGAAGGCTTCTCTTTCAGAGAAATGCATGTGAATTTCTTGTGAATGCTTGAAAGTTGCTTAAGGCACTTTCAAACAAAAGTGATTTTCTCTGAAAGGACAGCATTTAGAAAGTGAAGCAACACTCCATTCCCTTCGTGCAGTGAATTGAAGTGTTGGAACAGACTGCTTGTCTTTCATAGAAACGCATTAGTGTTTCTTGTGAATGCTTGCAAGTTGCTTAAGGAACTTTCAAAGGAAAGTGATTTTCTCTGAAAGGACAGCATTTAGAATGTGAAGCAACACTCCATTCACTTCGCACAGTGAATTGAAGTGTTGGAACAGACTGCTACTCTTTCAGAGAAACGCATGTGAGTTTTTTGTGAATGCTTGAAAGTAGTTTAAGGCACTTTCAAAGGAAAGTGATTTTCTCTGAAAGGACAGAATTTAGAAAGTGAGGCAACACTCCATTCACTTCGCACAGTGAATTGAAGTGTTGGAACAGACTGCATCTCTTTCAGAGAAACGCATGTGAGTTTCTGGTGAATGCTTGTAAGTAGCTTAAGGCACTTTCAAAGGAAAGTGATTTTCTCTGAAATGACAGCATTTAGACAATGAAGCAACACTCCATTCACTTCGCACAGTGAATTGATGTTGGAAAAGAAGGCTTCTCTTTCAGAGAAATGCATGTGAATTTCTTGTGAATGCTTGAAAGTTGCTTAAAGAACTTTCAAACAAAAGTGATTTTCTGTGAAAGGACAGGATTTAGAAAGTGAAGCACCACTCCATTCACTTTGCACAGTGAATTGAAGTGTTGGAACAGACTGCTTCTATTTCAGAGAAACGCATGTGTGTTTCCTGTGAATGCTTGAAAGTAGCTTAAGGCACTTTCAAAGGAAAGTGATTTTCTCTGAAAGGACAGCATTTAGAAAGTGAAGCAACACTCCATTCACTTCGCACAGAGTTGAAGTGTTGGAACAGATTGCTTCTCTTTCAGAGAAATGCATGTGAGTTTCTTTTGAATGCTTGTAAGTAGCTTAAGGCACTTTCAAAGGAAAGTGATTATCTCTGAAAGGACAGCATTTAGAAAGTGAAGCAACACTCCATTCCCTTCCTGCAGTGAATTGAAGTGTTGGAACAGACTGCTTGTCTTTCATAGAAACGCATTAGTATTTCTTGTGAATGCTTGCAAGTAGCTTAAGGCACTTTAAAAGGAAAGTGATTTTCTCTGAAAGGACAGCATTTAGAAAGTGAAGCAACACTCCATTCACTTCGCACAGTGAATTGAAGTGTTGGAACAGACTGCTTCTCTTTGAGAAACGCATGTTAGTTTCTTCCTAATGCTTGCAAGAATCTTAAGGCACTTTCATAGGAAAGTGATTTTCTCTGAAAGGACAGCATTTCGAAAGTGAGGCAACACTCCATTCACTTTGCACACTGAATTGAAGTGTTGGAACAGATTGCTTCTCTTTCAGAGAAATATATGTGAGTTTCTGGTGAATGCTTGTAAGAAGCTTAAGACAGTTTCAAAGGAACGTGATTTTCTCTGAAAGGACAGCATTTAGAAAATGAAGCAACACTCCATTCACTTCGCAGAGTGAATTGAAGTGTTGGAAGAGAAGGCTTCTCTTTCAGAGAAATGCATGTGAATTTCTTGTGAATGCTTGAAAGTTGCTTAAGGCACTTTCAAACAAAAGTGATTTTCTCTGAAAGGACAGCATTTAGAAAGTGAAGCAACACTCCATTCCCTTCGTGCAGTGAATTGAAGTGTTGGAACAGACTGCTTGTCTTTCATAGAAACGCATTAGTATTTCTTGTGAATGCTTGCAAGTAGCTTAAGGCACTTTCAAAGGAAAGTGATTTTCTCTGAAAGGACAGCATTTAGAAAGTGAAGCAACACTCCATTCACTTCGCACAGTGAATTGAAGTGTTGGAACAGACTGCTTCTCTTTCAGAATGCATGTGAGTTTCTGTTGAATGCTTGTAATTAGCTTAAGGCACTTTCAAAGGAAAGTGATTTTCTCTGAAAGGACAGCATTTCGAAAGTGAGGCAACACTCCATTCACATTGCACAGTGAATTGAAGTGTTGGAATAGATTGCTTCTCTTTCAGAGAAACACATGTGAGTTTCTGGTGAATGCTTGTAAGTAGCTTAAGGGAATTTCAAAGGAACGTGATTTTCTCTGAAAGGACAGCATTTAGAAAGTGAAGCAACACTCCTTTCACTTCGCACAGTGAATTGTAGTGTTGGAAGAGAAGGCTTCTCTTTCAGAGAAATGCACGTGAATTTCTTGTGAATGCTTGAAAGTTGCTTAAGGCACTTTCAAACAAAAGTGATTTTCTCTGAAAGGACAGGATTTAGAAAGTGAAGCAACACTCCATTCACTTCGCACAGTGAATTGAAGTGTTGGAACAGACTGCTTCTATTTCAGAGAAATGCATGTGAGTTTCTGTTGAATGCTTGTAAGTAGCTCAAGGCTCTTTCAAAGGAAAGTGATTTTCTCTTAAAGGACAGCATTTAGAAAGTAAAGCAACACTCCATTCCCTTCGTGCAATGAATTTAAGTGTTGGAACAGACTGCTTCTCTTTCATAGAAACGCATTAGTGTTTCTTTTGAATGGTTGCAAGTAGCTTAAGGCACTTTCAAAGGAAAGTGATTTTCTCTGAAAGGACAGCATTTAGAAAGTGAAGCAAAACTCCATTCACTACGCACAGAGAATTGAAGTGTTGGAACAGACTGCTTCTCTTTCAGAGAAATCCATGTGAGTTTCTGTTAAATGCTTGTAAGTAGCTTAAGGCACTTTCAAAGGAAAGTGATTTTCTCTGAAAGGACAGGATTTAAAAAGTGAAGCAACACTCCATTCACTTCGCACAGTGAATTAAAGTGTTGGAACAGACTGCTTCTCTTTCAGAGAAACGCATGTGAGTTTCTTCCTAATGCTTGCAAGTAGCTTAAGGCACTTTCAAAGGAAAGTTATTTTCTCTGAAAGGACAGTATTTAGAAAGTGAGACAACACTCCATTCACTTTGCACAGTGAATTGAAGTGTTGGAACAGATTGCTTCTCTTTCAGAGAAATATATGTGAGTTTCTGGTGAATGCTTGTAAGTAGCTTAAGGCAATTTCAAAGGAACGTGATTTTCTCTGAAAGTACAGCATTTAGAAAGTGAAGCAACACTCCATTAACTTCGCACAATGAATTGAAGTGTTGGAAAAGACTGCTTCTCTTTCAGAGAAACGCATGTGAGTTTCTTCCTAATGCTTGCAAGTAGCGTAAGGCACTTTCAAAGGAAAGTGATTTTCTCTGAAAGGACAGCATTTAGAAAGTGAAGCAACACTCCATTCACTTCGCACAGTGAATTGAAGTATTGGAACAGACTGCTTCTCTTTCAGAGAAACGCATGTGAGTTTCTGGTGAATGCTTGTAAGTAGTAAGGCACTTTCAAAGGAAAGTGATATTCTCTGAAAGGACAGCATTTAGAAAGTGAAGCAACACGCCATTCCATTCGTGCAGTGAATTGAAGTGTTGGAACAGAGTGCTTCTCTTTCATAGAAACGCATTAGTGTTTCTTGTGAATGCTTTCAAGTTGCTTATGGCACTTTCAAAGGAAAGTGATTTTCTCTGAAAGGAGAGCATTTAGAAAGTGAAGCAACACTCCATTCACTTTGTACAGTGAATTGAAGTGTTGGAACAGACTGCTTCTCTTTCAGAGAAATGCATGTCAGTTTCTGTTGAATGCTTGTAAGTAGCTTAAGGCACTTTCAAAGGAAAGTGGTGTTCTCTGAAAGGACAGCATTTAGAAAGTGAAGCAAAACTCCATTCCCTTCGTGCAGTGAATTGAAGTGTTGGAACAGAGTGCTTCTCTTTCATATAAACGCATTAGTGTTTCTTGTGAATGCTTGCAAGTTGCTTAAGGCACTTTCAAAGGAAAGTGATTTTCTCTGAAAGGACAGCATTTAGAAAGTGAAGCAACACTCCATACACTTTGCACAGTGAATTGAAGTGTTGGAACAGACTGCTTCTCTTTTAGAATGCATGTGAGTTTCTGTTGAATGCTTGTAATTAGCTTAAGGCACTTTCAAAAGAAAGTGATTTTCTCTGAAAGGACAGCATTTCAAAAGTGAGGCAACACTCCATTCACTTTGCACAGTGAATTGAAGTGTTGGAACAGACTGCTTCTCTTTCAGAGAAATGCATGTGAGTTTCTGTTGAATGCTTGCAAGTAGCTCAAGGCTCTTTCAAAGGAAAGTGATTTTCTCTGAAAGGACAACATTTAGAAAGTAAAGCAACACTCCATTCCCTTCGTGAAATGAATTTAAGTGTTGGAACAGACTGCTTCTATTTCAGAGAAACGCATGTGAGTTTTTTGTGAATGCCTGAAAGTAGTTTAAGGCACTTTCAAAGGAATGTGATTTTCTCTGAAAGGACAGAATTTAGAAAGTGACGCAACACTCCATTCACTTCTCACAGTGAATTGAAGTGTTGGAAGAGAAGGCTTCTCTTTCAGAGAAATGCATGTGAATTTTTTGTGAATGCTTGAAAGTTGCTTAAGGCACTTTCAAACAAAAGTGATTTTCTCTGAAAGGACAGGATTGAGAAAGTGAAGCAGCACTCCATTCACTTCGCACAGTGAATTGAAGTGTTGGAACCGACTGCTTCTATTTCAGAGAAACGCATGTGTTTCCTGTGAATGCTTGAAAGTAGCTTAAGGCACTTTCAAAGGAAAGTGATTTTCTCTGAAAGGACAGCATTTAGAAAGTGAAGTAACATTACATTCTCTTCGCACAGTGAATTGAAGTGTTGGAACAGACTGCTTCTCTTTCAGAGAAATGCATGTGAGTTTCTGTTGAATGCTTGCAAGTAGCTCAAGGCTCTTTCAAAGGAAAGTGATTTTCTCTGAAAGGACAACATTTAGAAAGTAAAGCAACACTCCATTCCCTTCGTGAAATGAATTTAAGTGTTGGAACAGACTGCTTCTATTTCAGAGAAACGCATGTGAGTTTTTTGTGAATGCCTGAAAGTAGTTTAAGGCACTTTCAAAGGAATGTGATTTTCTCTGAAAGGACAGAATTTAGAAAGTGACGCAACACTCCATTCACTTCGCACAGTGAATTGAAGTGTTGGAACAGACTGCTTCTCTTTCAGAGAAATGCATGTGAGTTTCTGTTGAATGCTTGTAAGTAGCTTAAGGCACTTTCAAAGGAAAGTGATTTTCTCTGAAAGTACAGCATTTAGAAACTGAAGCAACACTCCATTCACTTCGCACAGTGAATTGAAGTGTTGGAACAGACTGCTTCTCTTTCAGAGAAATGCATGTGAGTTTCTTCCTAATGCTTGCAAGTAGCGTAAGGCACTTTCAAAGGAAAGTGATTTTCTCTGAAAGGACAGTATTTAGAAAGTGAGGCAACACTCCATTCACTTTGCACACTGAATTGAAATGTTGGAACAGATTGCTTCTCTTTCGGAGAAATATATGTGAGTTTCTGGTGAATGCTTGTAAGAAGCTTAAGACAATTTCAAAGGTACGTGATTTTCTCTGAAAGGACAGCATTTAGAAAATGAAGCAACACTCCATTCACTTCGCAGAGTGAATTGAAGTGTTGGAAGAGAAGGCTTCTCTTTCAGAGAAATGCATGTGAATTTCTTGTGAATGCTTGAAAGTTGCTTAAGGCACTTTCAAACAAAAGTGATTTTCTCTGAAAGGACAGGATTTAGAAAGTGAAGCACCACTCCATTCACTTTGCACAGTGAATTGAAGTGTTGGAACAGACTGCTTCTATTTCAGAGAAACGCATGTGTGTTTCCTGTGAATGCTTGAAAGTAGCTTAAGGCACTTTCAAAGGAAAGTGATTTTCTCTGAAAGGACAGCATTCAGAAAGTGAAGCAACACTCCATTCACTTCGCACAGAGTTGAAGTGTTGTAACAGATTGCTTCTCTTTCAGAGAAATGCATGTGAGTTTCTGTAGAATGCTTGTAAGTAGCTTAAGGCACTTTCAAAGGAAAGTGATTTTCTCTGAAAGGACAGCATTTAGAAAGTGAAGCAACACTCCATTCCCTTCGTGCAGTGAATTGAAGTGTTGGAACAGACTGCTTGTCTTTCATAGAAACGCATTAGTGTTTCTTTTGAATGCTTGCAAGTAGCTTAAGGCACTTTCAAAGGAAAGTGATTTTCTCTGAAAGGACAGCATTTAGAAAGTGAAGCAAAACTCCATTCACTACGCACAGAGAATTGAAGTGTTGGAACAGACTGCTTCTCTTTCAGAGAAATCCATGTGAGTTTCTGTTAAATGCTTGTAAGTAGCTTAAGGCACTTTCAAAGGAAAGTGATTTTCTCTGAAAGGACAGGATTTAAAAAGTGAAGCAACACTCCATTCACTTCGCACAGTGAATTAAAGTGTTGGAACAGACTGCTTCTCTTTCATAGAAACGCATGTGAGTTTCTTCCTAATGCTTGCAAGTAGCTTAAGGCACTTTCAAAGGAAAGTGATTTTCTCTGAAAGGACAGTATTTAGAAAGTGAGGCAACACTCCATTCACTTTGCACAGTGAATTGAAGTGTTGAAACAGATTGCTTCTCTTTCAGAGAAATATATGTGAGTTTCTGGTGAATGCTTGTAAGTAGCTTAAGGCAATTTCAAAGGAACGTGATTTTCTCTGAAAGTACAGCATTTAGAAAATGAAGCAACACTCCATTCACTTCGCACAGTGAATTGAAGTGATGGAAGAGAAGGCTTCTCTTTCAGAGAAATGCATGTGAATTTCTTGTGAATGCTTGAAAGTTGCTTAAGGCACTTTCAAACAAAAGTGATTTTCTCTGAAAGGACAGGATTTAGAAAGTGAAGCACCACTCCATTCACCTCGCACAGTGAATTGAAGTGTTGGAACCGACTGCTTCTCTTTCAGAGAAACGCATGTGATTTCTGGTGAATGCTTGTAAGTAGCTTTAGGCAATTTCAAAGGAAAGTGGTTTTCTCTGAAAGGACAGCATTGAGAAAGTGAAGCAACACTCCATTCCCTTCGTGCAGTGAATTGAAGTGTTGGAACAGAGTGCTTCTCTTTCATATAACGCATTAGTGTTTCTTGTGAATGCTTGCAAGTTGCTTAAGGCACTTTCAAAGGAAAGTGATTTTCTCTGAAAGGACAGCATTTAGAAAGTGAAGCAACACTCCAAACACTTTGCACAGTGAATTAAAGTGTTGGAACAGACTGCTTCTCTTTCAGAGAAACGCATGTGAGCTTTTTGTAAATGCTTGAAAGTAGTTTAAGGCACTTTCAAAAGAAAGTGATTTTCTCTGAAAGGACAGCATTTAGAAAGTGAAGCAACACTCCATTCACTTCCCACATTGAATTGAAGTGTTGGAACAGACTGCTTCTCTTTCAGAGAAACGCATGTGAGTTTCTGTTGAATGCTTGTAATTAGCTTAAGGCACTTTCAAAGGAAAGTGATTTTCTCTGAAAGGACAGCATTTAGAAAGTGAGGCAACACTCCATTCACTTCACACAGTGAATGGAAGTGTTGGAACAGACTGCTTCTCTTTCAGAGAAACATATGTGAGTTTCTTCCTAATGCTTGCAAGTAGCTTAAGGCACTTTCAAAGGAAAGTGATTTTCTCTGAAAGGACAGCATTTAGAAAGTGAAGCAACACTCCATTCACTTCGCAGAGTGAATAGAAGTGTAAGTTTTTCTTTCAGAGAAACGCATGTGAGTTTCTTCCTAATGCTTGCAAGTAGCTTAAGGCACTTTAAAAGGAAAGTGATTTTCTCTGAAAGGACAGCATTTAGAAAGTGAAGAAACACTCCATTCACTTCGCACAGTGAATTGAAGTGTTGGAACAGACTGCTTCTCTTTCAGAGAAACGCATGTGAGTTTCTGGTGAATGCTTGTAAGTAGCTTAAGGCACTTTCAAAAGAAAGTGATTTTCTCTGAAAGGACAGCATTTAGAAAGTGAAGAAACACTCCATTCACTTCGCACAGTGAATTGAAGTGTTGGAACAGATTGCTTCTCTTTCAGAGAAATGCATGTGAGTTTCTGTTGAATGTTTGTAAGTTGCTTAAGGCACTTTCAAAGGAAAGTGATTTTCTCTTAAAGGACAGCATTTAGAAAGTGAAGAAACACTCCATTCACTTTGTACAGTGAATTGAAGTGTTGGAACAGACTGCTTCTCTTTCAGAGAAACGCATGTGTGTTTTTTGTGAATGCTTGAAAGTAGTTTAAGGCACTTTCAATGGAAAGTGATTTTCTCTGAAAGGACAGAATTTAGAAAGTGAAGCAACACTCCATTCACTTTTCACAGTGAATTGAAGTGTTGGAACAGACTACTTCTCTTTCAGAGAAATGCATGTGAGTTTCTGTTGAATGCTTGTAAGTAGCTTAAGGCACTTTCAAAGGAAAGTGATTTTCTCTGAAAGGACAGCATTTTGAAAGTGAGGCAACACTCCATTCACTTTGTACAGTGAATTGAAGTGTTGGAACAGACTGCTTCTCTTTCAGAGAAATGCATGTCAGTTTCTGTTGAATACTTGTAAGTAGCTTAAGGCACTTTCAAAGAAAAGTGGTGTTCTCTGAAAGGACAGCATTTAGAAAGTGAAGCAACGCTCCATTCCCTTCCTGCAGTGAATTGAAGTGTTGGAACAGAGTGCTTCTCTTTCATATAAACGCATTAGTGTTTCTTGTGAATGCTTGCAAGTAGCTTAAGGCACTTTCAAAGGAAAGTGATTTTCTCTGAAAGGACAGCATTTAGAAAGTGAAGCAACATTTATTTCACTTCAAACAGTAAATTGAAGTGTTGGAACAGACTGCTTCTCTTTCAGAATGCATGTGAGTTTCTGTTGAATGCTTGTAATTAGCTTAAGGCACTTTCAAAGGAAAGTGATTTTCTCTGAAAGGACAGCATTTCGAAAGTGAGGCAATACTCCATTCACTTTGCACAGTGAATTGAAGTGTTGGATCAGATTGCTTCTCTTTCAGAGTAACACATGTGAGTTTCTGGTGAATGCTTGTAAGTAGCTTAAGGCAATTTCAAAGGAACGTGATTTTCTCTGAAAGGACAGCATTTAGAAAGTGAAGCAACACTCCATTCACTTCGCACAGTGAATTGAAGTGTTGGAAGAGAAGGCTTCTCTTTCAGAGAAATGCATGTGAATTTCATGTGAATGATTGAATGTTGCTTAAGGCACTTTCAAACAAGTGATTTTCTCTGAAAGGACAGGATTGAGAAAGTGAAGCAGCACTCAATTCACTTCGCACAGTGAATTGAAGTGTTGGAACAGACTGCTTCTATTTCAGAGAAACGCATGTGTGTTTCCTGTGAATGCTTGAAAGTAGCTTAAGGCACTTTCAAAGGAAAGTGATTTTCTCTGAAAGGACAGCATTTAGAAAGTGAAGTAACATTACATTCTCTTCGCACAGTGAATTGAAGTGTTGGAACAGACTGCTTCTCTTTCAGAGAAATGCATGTGAGTTTCTGTTGAATGCTTGTAAGTAGCTCAAGGCTCTTTCAAAGGAAAGTGATTTTCTCTGAAAGGACAGCATTTAGAAAGTAAAGCAACACTCCATTCCCTTCGTGAAATGAATTTAAGTGTTGGAACAGACTGCTTCTCTTTCATAGAAACGCATTAGTGTTTCTTTTGAATGCTTGCAAGTAGCTTAAGGCACTTTCAAAGGAAAGTGATTTTCTCTGAAAGGACAGCATTTAGAAAGTGAAGCAAAACTCCATTCACTACGCACAGAGAATTGAAGTGTTGGAATAGACTGCTTTTCTTTCAGAGAAATCAATGTGAGTTTCTGTTAAATGCTTGTAAGTAGCTTAAGGCACTTTCAAAGGAAAGTGATTTTCTCTGAAAGGACAGGATTTAAAAAGTGAAGCAACACTCCATTCACTTCGCACAGTGAATTGAAGTGTTGGAACAGACTGCTTCTCTTTCAGAGAAACGCATGTGAGTTTCTTCCTAATGCTTGCAAGTAGCATAAGGCACTTTCAAAGGAAAGTGATTTTCTCTGAAAGGACAGTATTTAGAAAGTGAGGGAACACTCCATTCACTTTGCACAGTGAATTGAAGTGTTGGAACAGACTGCTTCTCTTTCAGAGAAATATATGTGAGTTTCTGGTGAATGCTTGTAAGTAGCTTAAGGCAATTTCAAAGGAACGTGATTTTCTCTGAAAGTACAGCATTTAGAAAATGAAGCAACACTCCATTCACTTCGCACAGTGAATTGAAGTGTAGGAAGAGAAGGCTTCTCTTTCAGAGAAATGCATGTGAATTTCTTGTGAATGCTTGAAAGTTGCTTAAGGCACTTTCAAAGGAAAGTGATTTTCTCTGAAAGGACAGGATTTAGAAAGTGAAGCACCACTCCATTCACTTCGCACAGTGAATTGAAGTGTTGGAACAGACTGCTTCTCTTTCAGAGAAACGCATGTGAGTTTCTGGTGAATGCTTCTAAGTAGCTTAAGGCACTTTCAAAGGAACGTGATTTTCTCTGAAAGTACAGCATTTAGAAAATGAAGCAACACTCCATTCACTTCGCACAGTGAATTGAAGTGGTGGAACAGATTGCTTGTCTTTCAGAGAAATGCATGTGAGTTTCTGTTGAATGTTTGTAAGTTGCTTAAGGCACTTTCAAAGGAAAGTGATTTTCTCTGAAAGAACAGCATTTAGAAAGTGAAGCAACACTCCATTCCCTTCGTGCAGTGAATTGAAATGTTGGAACAGAGTGCTACTCTTTCATAGAAACGCATTAGTTTTTCTTGTGAATGCCTGCAAGTCGCTTAAGGCACTTTCAAAGGAAAGTGATTTTCTCTGAAAGGACAGCATTTAGAATGTGAAGCAACACTCCATTCACTTCGCACAGTGAATTGAAGTGTTGGAACAGACTGCTACTCTTTCAGAGAAACGCATGTGAGTTTTTTGTGAATGCTTGAAAGTAGTTTAAGGCACTTTCAAAGGAAAGTGATTTTCTCTGAAAGGACAGAATTTAGAAAGTGAGGCAACACTCCATTCACTTCGCACAGTGAATTGAAGTGTTGGAACAGACTGCATCTCTTTCAGAGAAACGCATGTGAGTTTCTGGTGAATGCTTGTAAGTAGCTTAAGGCACTTTCAAAGGAAAGTGATTTTCTCTGAAAGGACAGCATTTAGAAAATGAAGCAACACTCCATTCACTTCGCACAGTGAATTGATGTTGGAAAAGAAGGCTTCTCTTTCAGAGAAATGCATGTGAATTTCTTGTGAATGCTTGAAAGTTGCTTAAGGCACTTTCAAACAAAAGTGATTTTCTGTGAAAGGACAGGATTTAGAAAGTGAAGCACCACTCCATTCACTTTGCACAGTGAATTGAAGTGTTGGAACAGACTGCTTCTATTTCAGAGAAACGCATGTGTGTTTCCTGTGAATGCTTGAAAGTAGCTTAAGGCACTTTCAAAGGAAAGTGATTTTCTCTGAAAGGACAGCATTTAGAAAGTGAAGCAATACTCCATTCACTTCGCACAGAGTTGAAGTGTTGGAACAGATTGCTTCACTTTCAGAGAAATGCATGTGAGTTTCTTTTGAATGCTTGTAAGTAGCTTAAGGCACTTTCAAAGGAAAGTGATTATCTCTGAAAGGACAGCATTTAGAAAGTGAAGCAACACTCCATTCCATTCCTGCAGTGAATTGAAGTGTTGGAACAGACTGCTTGTCTTTCATAGAAACGCATTAGTATTTCTTGTGAATGCTTGCAAGTAGCTTAAGGCACTTTCAAAGGAAAGTGATTTTCTCTGAAAGGACAGCATTTAGAAAGTGAAGCAACACTCCATTCACTTCGCACAGTGAATTGAAGTGTTGGAACAGACTGCTTCTCTTTGAGAAACGCATGTTAGTTTCTTCCTAATGCTTGCAAGAATCTTAAGGCACTTTCAAAGGAAAGTGATTTTCTCTGAAAGGACAGCATTTCGAAAGTGAGGCAACACTCCATTCACTTTGCACACTGAATTGAAGTGTTGGAACAGATTGCTTCTCTTTCAGAGAAATATATGTGAGTTTCTGGTGAATGCTTGTAAGAAGCTTAAGACAATTTCAAAGGAACGTGATTTTCTCTGAAAGGACAGCATTTAGAAAATGAAGCAACACTCCATTCACTTCGCAGAGTGAATTGAAGTGTTGGAAGGGAAGGCTTCTCTTTCAGAGAAATGCATGTGAATTTCTTGTGAATGCTTGAAAGTTGCTTAAGGCACTTTCAAACAAAAGTGATTTTCTCTGAAAGGACAGCATTTAGAAAGTGAAGCAACACTCCATTCCCTTCGTGCAGTGAATTGAAGTGTTGGAACAGACTGCTTGTCTTTCATAGAAACGCATTAGTATTTCTTGTGAATGCTTGCAAGTAGCTTAAGGCACTTTCAAAGGAAAGTGATTTTCTCTGAAAGGACAGCATTTAGAAAGTGAAGCAACACTCCATTCACTTCGCACAGTGAATTGGAGTGTTGGAACAGACTGCTTCTCTTTCAGAATGCATGTGAGTTTCTGTTGAATGCTTGTAATTAGCTTAAGGCACTTTCAAAGGAAAGTGATTTTCTCTGAAAGGACAGCATTTCGAAAGTGAGGCAACACTCCATTCACATTGCACAGTGAATTGAAGTGTTGGAATAGATTGCTTCTCTTTCAGAGAAACACATGTGAGTTTCTGGTGAATGCTTGTAAGTAGCTTAAGGGAATTTCAAAGGAACGTGATTTTCTCTGAAAGGACAGCATTTAGAAAGTGAAGCAACACTCCTTTCACTTCGCACAGTGAATTGAAGTGTTGGAAGAGAAGGCTTCTCTTTCAGAGAAATGCACGTGAATTTCTTGTGAATGCTTCAAAGTTGCTTAAGGCACTTTCAAACAAAAGTGATTTTCTCTGAAAGGACAGGATTTAGAAAGTGAAGCAACACTCCATTCACTTCGCACAGTGAATTGAAGTGTTGGAACAGACTGCTTCTATTTCAGAGAAATGCATGTGAGTTTCTGTTGAATGCTTGTAAGTAGCTCAAGGCTCTTTCAAAGGAAAGTGATTTTCTCTGAAAGGACAGCATTTAGAAAGTAAAGCAACACTCCATTCCCTTCGTGCAATGAATATAAGTGTTGGAACAGACTGCTTCTCTTTCATAGAAACGCATTAGTGTTTCTTTTGAGTGGTTGCAAGTAGCTTAAGGCACTTTCAAAGGAAAGTGATTTTCTCTGAAAGGACAGCATTTAGAAAGTGAAGCAAAACTCCATTCACTACGCACAGAGAATTGAAGTGTTGGAACAGACTGCTTCTCTTTCAGAGAAATCCATGTGAGTTTCTGTTAAATGCTTGTAAGTAGCTTAAGGCACTTTCAAAGGAAAGTGATTTTCTCTGAAAGGACAGGATTTAAAAAGTGAAGCAACACTCCATTCACTTCGCACAGTGAATTAAAGTGTTGGAACAGACTGCTTCTCTTTCAGAGAAACACATGTGAGTTTCTTCCTAATGCTTGCAAGTAGCTTAAGGCACTTTCAAAGGAAAGTTATTTTCTCTGAAAGGACAGTATTTAGAAAGTGAGACAACACTCCATTCACTTTGCACAGTGAATTGAAGTGTTGGAACAGATTGCTTCTCTTTCAGAGAAATATATGTGAGTTTCTGGTGAATGCTTGTAAGTAGCTTAAGGCAATTTCAAAGGAACGTGATTTTCTCTGAAAGTACAGCATTTAGAAAATGAAGCAACACTCCATTCACTTCGCACAGTGAATTGAATTGTTGGAACAGATTGCTTCTCTTTCAGAGAAATGCATGTGAGTTTCTGTTGAATGTTTGTAAGTTGCTTAAGGCACTTTCAAAGGAAAGTGATTTTCTCTGAAAGGACAGCATTTAGAAAGTGAAGCAACACTCCATTAACTTCGCACAATGAATTGAAGTGTTGGAAAAGACTGCTTCTCTTTCAGAGAAACGCATGTGAGTTTCTTCCTAATGCTTGCAAGTAGCGTAAGGCACTTTCAAAGGTAAGTGATTTTCTCTGAAAGGACAGCATTTAGAAAGTGAAGCAACACTCCATTCACTTCGCACAGTGAATTGAAGTATTGGAACAGACTGCTTCTCTTTCAGAGAAACGCATGTGAGTTTCTGGTGAATGCTTGTAAGTAGTAAGGCACTTTCAAAGGAAAGTGATTTTCTCTGAAAGGACAGCATTTAGAAAGTGAAGCAACACGCCATACCCTTCGTGCAGTGAATTGAAGTGTTGGAACAGAGTGCTTCTCTTTCATAGAAACGCATTAGTGTTTCTTGTGAATGCTTGCAAGTTGCTTATGGCACTTTCAAAGGAAAGTGATTTTCTCTGAAAGGAGAGCATTTAGAAAGTGAAGCAACACTCCATTCACTTTGTACAGTGAATTGAAGTGTTGGAACAGACTGCTTCTCTTTCAGAGAAACGCATGTGTGTTTTTTGTGAATGCTTGAAAGTAGTTTAAGGCACTTTCAATGGAAAGTGATTTTCTCTGAAAGGACAGAATTTAGAAAGTGAAGCAACACTCCATTCACTTTGCACAGTGAATTGAAGTGTTGGAACAGACTGCTTCTCTTTCAGAGAAATGCATGTGAGTTTCTGTTGAATGCTTGTAAGTAGCTTAAGGCACTTTCAAAGGAAAGTGATTTTCTCTGAAAGGACAGCATTTCGAAAGTGAGGCAACACTCCATTCACTTTGTACAGTGAATTGAAGTGTTGGAACAGACTGCTTCTCTTTCACAGAAATGCATGTCAGTTTCTGTTGAATGCTTGTAAGTAGCTTAAGGCACTTTCAAAGGAAAGTGGTGTTCTCTGAAAGGACAGCATTTAGAAAGTGAAGCAAAACTCCATTCCCTTCGTGCAGTGAATTGAAGTGTTGGAACAGAGTGCTTCTCTTTCATATAAACGCATTAGTGTTTCTTGTGAATACTTGCAAGTTGCTTAAGGCACTTTCAAAGGAAAGTGATTTTCTCTGAAAGGACAGCATTTAGAAAGTGAAGCAACACTCCATACACTTTGCACAGTGAATTGAAGTGTTGGAACAGACTGCTTCTCTTTCAGAATGCATGTGAGTTTCTGTTGAATGCTTGTAATTAGCTTAAGGCACTTTCAAAGGAAAGTGATTTTCTCTGAAAGGACAGCATTTCGAAAGTGAGGCAACACTCCATTCACTTTGCACAGTGAATTGAAGTGTTGGATCAGATTGCTTCTCTTTCAGAGAAACACATGTGAGTTTCTGGTGAATGCTTGTAAGTAGCTTAAGGCAATTTCAAAGGAACGTGATTTTCTCTGAAAGGACAGCATTTAGAAAGTGAAGCAACACTCCATTCACTTCGCACAGTGAATTGAAGTGTTGGAAGAGAAGGCTTCTCTTTCAGAGAAATGCATGTGAATTTTTTGTGAATGCTTGAAAGTTGCTTAAGGCACTTTCAAAGGAAAGTGATATTCTCTGAAAGGACAGCATTTAGAAAGTGAAGTAACATTACATTCTCTTCGCACAGTGAATTGAAGTGTTGGAACAGACTGCTTCTCTTTCAGAGAAATGCATGTGAGTTTCTGGTGAATGCTAGTAAGTAGCTCAAGGCTCTTTCAAAGGAAAGTGATTTTCTCTGAAAGGACAACATTTAGAAAGTAAAGCAACACTCCATTCCCTTCGTGCAATGAATTTAAGTGTTGGAACAGACTGCTTCTCTTTCAGAGAAACGCATGTGAGTTTTTTGTGAATGCCTGAAAGTAGTTTAAGGCACTTTCAAAGGAATGTGATTTTCTCTGAAAGGACAGAATTTAGAAAGTGAAGCAACACTCCATTCACTTCGCACAGTGAATTGAAATGTTGGAACAGACTGCTTCTCTTTCAGAGAAATGCATGTGAGTTTCTGTTGAATGCTTGTAAGTAGCTTAAGGCACTTTCAAAGGAAAGTGATTTTCTCTGAAAGTACAGCATTTAGAAAGTGAAGCAACACTCCATTCACTTCGCACAGTGAATTGAAGTGTTGGAAGAGACTGCTTCTCTTTCAGAGAAATGCATGTGAGTTTCTTCCTAATGCTTGCAAGTAGCGTAAGGCACTTTCAAAGGAAAGTGATTTTCTCTGAAAGGACAGTATTTAGAAAGTGAGGCAACACTCCATTCACTTTGCACACTGAATTGAAGTGTTGGAACAGATTGCTTCTCTTTCGGAGAAATATATGTGAGTTTCTGGTGAATGCTTGTAAGAAGCTTAAGACAATTTCAAAGGTACGTGATTTTCTCTGAAAGGACAGCATTTAGAAAATGAAGCAACACTCCATTCACTTCGCAGAGTGAATTGAAGGGTTGGAAGAGAAGGCTTCTCTTTAGAGAAATGCATGTGAATTTCTTGTGAATGCTTGAAAGTTGCTAAAGGCACTTTCAAACAAAAGTGATTTTCTCTGAAAGGACAGGATTTAGAAAGTGAAGCACCACTCCATTCACTTTGCACAGTGAATTGAAGTGTTGGAACAGACTGCTTCCATTTCAGAGAAACGCATGTGTGTTTCCTGTGAATGCTTGAAAGTAGCTTAAGGTACTTTCAAAGGAAAGGGATTTTCTCTGAAAGGACAGCATTTAGAAAGTGAAGCAACACTCCATTCACTTCGCACAGAGTTGAAGTGTTGTAACAGATTGCTTCTCTTTCAGAGAAATGCATGTGAGTTTCTGTTGAATGCTTGTAAGTAGCTTAAGGCACTTTCAAAGGAAAGTGATTTTCTCTGAAAGGACAGCATTTAGAAAGTGAAGCAACACTCCATTCCCTTCGTGCAGTGAATTGAAGTGTTGGAACAGACTGCTTGTCTTTCATAGAAACGCATTAGTGTTTCTTTTGAATGCTTGCAAGTAGCTTAAGGCACTTTCAAAGGAAAGTGATTTTCTCTGAAAGGACAGCATTTAGAAAGTGAAGCAAAACTCCATTCAATACGCACAGAGAATTGAAGTGTTGGAACAGACTGCTTCTCTTTCAGAGAAATCCATGTGAGTTTCTGTTAAATGCTTGTAAGTAGCTTAAGGCACTTTCAAAGGAAAGTGATTTTCTCTGAAAGGACAGGATTTAAAAAGTGAAGCAACACTCCATTCACTTCGCACAGTGAATTAAAGTGTTGGAACAGACTGCTTCTCTTTCAGAGAAACGCATGTGAGTTTCTTCCTAATGCTTGCAAGTAGCTTAAGGCACTTTCAAAGGAAAGTGATTTTCTCTGAAAGGACAGTATTTAGAAAGTGAGGCAACACTCCATTCACTTTGCACAGTGAATTGAAGTGTTGGAACAGATTGCTTCTCTTTCAGAGAAATATATGTGAGTTTCTGGTGAATGCTTGTAAGTAGCTTAAGGCAATTTCAAAGGAACGTGATTTTCTCTGAGAGTACAGCATTTAGAAAATGAAGCAACACTCCTTTCACTTCGCACAGTGAATTGAAGTGTTGGAAGAGAAGGCTTCTCTTTCAGAGAAATGCATGTGAATTTCTTGTGAATGCTTGAAAGTTGCTTAAGGCACTTTCAAACAAAAGTGATTTTCTCTGAAAGGACAGGATTTAGAAAGTGAAGCACCACTCCATTCACTTCGCACAGTGAATTGAAGTGTTGGAACCGACTGCTTCTCTTTCAGAGAAACGCATGTGATTTCTGGTGAATGCTTGTAAGTAGCTTTAGGCAATTTCAAAGGAAAGTGGTTTTCTCTGAGAGGACAGCATTGAGAAAGTGAAGCAACACTCCATTCCCTTCGTGCAGTGAATTGAAGTGTTGGAACAGAGTGCTTCTCTTTCATATAACGCATTAGTGTTTCTTCTGAATGCTTGCAAGTTGCTTAAGGCACTTTCAAAGGAAAGTGATTTTCTCTGAAAGGACAGCATTTAGAAAGTGAAGCAACACTCCATTCACTTCGCACATTGAATTGAACTGTTGGAACAGACTGCTTCTCTTTCAGAGAAACGCATGTGAGTTTCTGTTGAATGCTTGTAATTAGCTTAAGGCACTTTCAAAGAAAAGTGATTTTCTCTGAAAGGACAGCATTTAGAAAGTGAGGCAACACTCCATTCACTTCACACAGTGAATGGAAGTGTTGGAACAGACTGCTTCTCTTTCAGAGAAACATATGTGAGTTTCTTCCTAATGCTTGCAAGTAGCTTAAGGCACTTTCAAAGGAAAGTGATTTTCTCTGAAAGGACAGCATTTAGAAAGTGAAGCAACACTCCATTCACTTCGGACAGTGAATTGAAGTGTTGGAACAGACTGCTTCTCTTTCAGAGAAACGCATGTGAGTTTCTTCCTAATGCTTGCAAGTAGCTTAAGGCACTTTCAAAGGAAAGTGATTTTCTCTGAAAGGACAGCATTTAGAAAGTGAAGCAACACTCCATTCACTTCGCACAGTGAATTGAAGTGTTGGAACAGACTGCTTCTCTTTCAGAGAAACGCATGTGAGTTTCTGGTGAATGCTTGTAAGTAGCTTAAGGCACTTTCAAAGGAAAGTGATTTTCTCTGAAAGGACAGCATTGAGAAAGTGAAGCAACACTCCATTCCCTTCGTGCAGTGAATTGAAGTGTTGGAACAGAGTGCTTCTCTTTCATATAAACGCATTAGTGTTTCTTGTGAATGCTTGCAAGTTGCTTAAGGCACTTTCAAAGGAAAGTGATTTTCTCTGAAAGGACAGCATTTAGAAAGTGAAGCAACACTCCATTCACTTCGCACATTGAATTGAAGTGTTGGAACAGACTGCTTCTCTTTCAGAGAAACGCATGTGAGTTTCTGTTGAATGCTTGTAAGTAGCTTAAGGCACTTTCAAAGGAAAGTGATTTTCTCTGAAAGGACAGCATTTAGAAAGTGAGGCAACACTCCATTCACTTCACACAGTGAATGGAAGTGTTGGAACAGACTGCTTCTCTTTCAGAGAAACATATGTGAGTTTCTTCCTAATGCTTGCAAGTAGCTTAAGGCACTTTCAAAGGAAAGTGATTTTCTCTGAAAGGACAGCTTTTAGAAAGTGAAGCAACACTCCATTCCCTTCGTGCAGTGAATTGAAGTGTTGGAACAGAGTGCTTCTCTTTCATAGAAATGCATTAGTGTTTCTTGTGAATGCTTGTAAGTAGCTTAAGGCACTTTCAAAGGAAAGTGATTTTCTCTGAAAGGACAGCATTTAGAAAGTGAAGCAACACTCCATTCACTTTGTACAGTGAATTGAAGTGTTGGAACAGACTGCTTCTCTTTCAGAGAAACGCATGTGAGTTTTTTGTGAATGCTTAAAAGTAGTTTAAGGCACTTTCAATGGAAAGTGATTTTCTCTGAAAGGACAGAATTTAGAAAGTGAAGCAACACTCCATTCACTTCGCACAGTGAATTGAAGTGTTGGAACAGACTGCTTCTCTTTCAGAGAAATGCATGTGAGTTTCTGTTGAATGCTTGTAAGTAGCTTAAGGCACTTTCAAAGGAAAGTGATTTTCTCTGAAAGGACAGCATTTAGAAAGTGAAGCAACACTCCATTCACTTCGCACATTGAATTGAAGTGTTGGAACAGACTGCTTCTCTTTCAGAGAAACGCATGTGAGTTCTGTTGAATGCTTGTAAGTAGCTTAAGGCACTTTCAAAGGAAAGTGATTTTCTCTGAAAAGACAGCATTTAGAAAGTGAGGCAAGACTCCATTCACTTCACACAGTGAATGGAAGTGTTGGAACAGACTGCTTCTCTTTCAGAGAAACATATGTGAGTTTCTTCCTAATGCTTGCAAGTAGCTTAAGGCACTTTCAAAGGAAAGTGATTTTCTCTGAAAAGACAGCATTTAGAAAGTGAGGCAACACTCCATTCACTTCGCACAGTGAATTGAAGTGTTGGAACAGACTGCTTCTCTTTCAGAGAAACACATGTGAGTTTCTTCCTAATGCTTGCAAGTAGCTTAAGGCACTTTCAAAGGAAAGTCATTTTCTCTGAAAGGACAGCATTTAGAAAGTGAAGCAACACTCCATTCACTTCGCACAGTGAATTGAAGTGTTGGAACAGACTGCTTCTCTTTCAGAGTAACGCATGTTAGTTTCTGGTGAATGCTTGTAAGTAGCTTCAGGCACTTTCAAAGGAAAGTGATTTTCTCTGAAAGGACAGCATTTAGAAAGTGAAGCAAAACTGCATTCACTACGCACAGAGAATTGAAGTGTTGGAACAGACTGCTTCTCTTTCAGAGAAATCCATGTGAGTTTCTGTTAAATGCTTGTAAGTAGCTTAAGGCACTTTCAAAGGAAAGTGATTTTCTCTGAAAGGACAGGATTTAAAAAGTGAAGCAACACTCCATTCACTTCGCACAGTGAATTAAAGTGTTGGAACAGACTGCTTCTCTTTCAGAGAAACGCATGTGAGTTTCTTCCTATTGCTTGCAAGTAGCTTAAGGCACTTTCAAAGGAAAGTGATTTTCTCTGAAAGGACAGTATTTAGAAAGTGAGGCAACACTCCATTCACTTTGCACAGTGAATTGAAGTGTTGGAACAGATTGCTTCTCTTTCAGAGAAATATATGTGAGTTTCTGGTGAATGCTTGTAAGTAGCTTAAGGCAATTTCAAAGGAACGTGATTTTCTCTGAAAGTACAGCATTTAGAAAATGAAGCAACACTCCATTCACTTCGCACAGTGAATTGAAGTGTTGGAAGAGAAGGCTTCTCTTTCAGAGAAATGCATGTGAATTTCTTGTGAATGCTTGAAAGTTGCTTAAGGCACTTTCAAACAAAAGTGATTTTCTCTGAAAGGACAGGATTTAGAAAGTGAAGCACCACTCCATTCACTTCGCACAGTCAATTGAAGTGTTGGAACCGACTGCTTCTCTTTCAGAGAAACGCATGTGATTTCTGGTGAATGCTTGTAAGTAGCTTTAGGCAATTTCAAAGGAAAGTGGTTTTCTCTGAAAGGACAGCATTGAGAAAGTGAAGCAACACTCCATTCCCTTCGTGCAGTGAATTGAAGTGTTGGAACAGAGTGCTTCTCTTTCATATAACGCATTAGTGTTTCTTGTGAATGCTTGCATGTTGCTTAAGGCACTTTCAAAGGAAAGTGATTTTCTCTGAAAGGACAGCATTTAGAAAGTGAAGCAACACTCCAAACACTTTGCACAGTGAATTAAAGTGTTGGAACACACTGCTTCTCTTTCAGAGAAACGCATGTGAGCTTTTTGTAAATGCTTGAAAGTAGTTTAAGGCACTTTCAAAAGAAAGTGATTTTCTCTGAAAGGACAGCATTTAGAAAGTGAAGCAACACTCCATTCACTTCGCACATTGAATTGAAGTGTTGGAACAGACTGCTTCTCTTTCAGAGAAATGCATGTGAGTTTCTGTTGAATGCTTGTAATTAGCTTAAGGCACTTTCAAAGGAAAGTGATTTTCTCTGAAAGGACAGCATTTAGAAAGTGAGGCAACACTCCATTCACTTCACACATTGAATGAAAGTGTTGGAACAGACTGCTTCTCTTTCAGAGAAACATATGTGAGTTTCTTCCTAATGCTTGCAAGTAGCTTAAGGCACTTTCAAAGGAAAGTGATTTTCTCTGAAAGGACAGCATTTAGAAAGTGAAGCAACACTCCATTCACTTTGCACAGTGAATTGAAGTGTTGGAACAGACTGCTTCTCTTTCAGAGAAACGCATGTGAGTTTCTTCCTAATGCTTGCAAGTAGCTTAAGGCACTTTAAAAGGAAAGTGATTTTCTCTGAAAGGACAGCATTTAGAAAGTGAAGCAACACTCCATGCACTTCGCACAGTGAATTGAAGTGTTTGAACAGACTGCTTCTCTTTCAGAGAAACGCATGTGAGTTTCTGGTGAATGGTTGTAAGTAGCTTAAGGCACTTTCAAAGGAAAGTGATTTTCTCTGAAAGGACAGCATTTAGAAAGTGAAGAAACACTCCATTCACTTCGCACAGTGAATTGAAGTGTTGGAACAGATTGCTTTTCTTTCAGAGAAATGCATGTGAGTTTCTGTTGAATGTTTGTAAGTTGCTTAAGGCACATTCAAAGTAAAGTGATTTTCTCTGAAAGGACAGCATTTAGAAAGTGAAGCAACACTCCATTAACTTCGCACAATGAATTGAAGTGTTGGAACAGACTGCTTCTCTTTCAGAGAAACGCATGTGAGTTTCTTCCTAATGCTTGCAAGTAGCGTAAGGCACTTTCAAAGGAAAGTGATTTTCTCTGAAAGGACAGCATTTAGAAAGTGAAGCAACACTCCATTCACTTCGCACAGTGAATTGAAGTATTGGAACAGACTGCTTCTCTTTCAGAGAAACGCATGTGAGTTTCTGGTGAATGCTTGTAAGTAGTAAGGCACTTTAAAGGAAAGTGATTTTCTCTGAAAGGACAGCATTTAGAAAGTGAAGCAACACGCCATTCTTTTCGTGCAGTGAATTGAAGTGTTGGAACAGAGTGCTTCTCTTTCATAGAAACGCATTAGTGTTTCTTGTGATTGCTTGCAAGTTGCTTATGGCACTTTCAAAGGAAAGTGATTTTCTCTGAAAGGACAGCATTTAGAAAGTGAAGCAACACTCCATTCACTTTGTACAGTGAATTGAAGTGTTGGAACAGACTGCTTCTCTTTCAGAGAAACGCATGTGTGTTTTTTGTGAATGCTTGAAAGTAGTTTAAGGCACTTTCAATGGAAAGTGATTTTCTCTGAAAGTACAGAATTTAGAAAGTGAAGCAACACTCCATTCACTTTGCACAGTGAATTGAAGTGTTGGAACAGACTACTTCTCTTTCAGAGAAATGCATGTGAGTTTCTGTTGAATGCTTGTAAGTAGCTTAAGGCACTTTCAAAGGAAAGTGATTTTCTCTGAAAGGACAGCATTTCGAAAGTGAGGCAACACACCATTCACTTTGTACAGTGAATTGAAGTGTTGGAACAGACTGCTTCTCTTTCAGAGAAATGCATGTCAGTTTCTGTTGAATGCTTGTAAGTAGCTTAAGGCACTTTCAAAGGAAAGTGGTGTTCTCTGAAAGGACAGCATTTAGAAAGTGAAGCAACACGCCATTCCCTTCGTGCAGTGAATTGAAGTGTTGGAACAGAGTGCTTCTCTTTCATAGAAACGCATTAGTGTTTCTTGTGAATGCTTGCAAGTTGCTTAAGGCACTTTCAAAGGAAAGTGATTTTCTCTTAAAGGACAGCATTTAGAAAGTGAAGCAACACTCCATACACTTTGCACAGTGAATTGAAGTGTTGGAACAGACTGCTTCTCTTTCAGAGAAATGCATGTGAGTTTCTGTTGAATGCTTGTAAGTAGCTTAAGGCACTTTCAAAGGAAAGTGATTTTCTCTGAAAGGACAGCATTTAGAAAGTGAAGCAACACTCCATTCCCTTCGTGCAGTGAATTGAAGTGTTGGAACAGATTGCTTCACTTTCAGAGAAATGCATGTTAGTTTCTGTTGAATGCTTGTAAGTAGCTTAAGGCACTTTAAAAGGAAAGTGATTTTCTATGAAAGGACAGCATTTAGAAAATGACGCAACACTCCATGCCCTTCGTGCAGTGAATTGAAGTGTTGGAACAGACTGCTTGTCTTTCATAGAAACGCAGTAGTATTTCTTGTGAATGCTTGCAAGTAGCTTAAGGCACTTTCAAAGGAAAGTGATTTTCTCTGAAAGGACAGCATTTAGAAAGTGAAGCAACATTTAATTCACTTCAAACAGTAAATTGAAGTTTTGGAACAGACTGCTTCTCTTTCAGAATGCATGTGAGTTTCTGTTGAATGCTTGTAATTAGCTTAAGGCACTTTCAAAGGAAAGTGATTTTCTCTGAAAGGACAGCATTTCGAAAGTGAGGCAACACTCCATTCACTTTGCACAGTGTATTGAAGTGTTGAATCAGATTGCTTCTCTTTCAGAGAAACACATGTGAGTTTCTGGTGAATGCTTATAAGTAGCTTAAGGCAATTTCAAAGGAACGTGATTTTCTCTGAGAGGACAGCATTTAGAAAGTGAAGCAACACTCCATTCACTTCGCACAGTGAATTGAAGTGTTGGAAGAGAAGGCTTCTCTTTCAGAGAAATGCATGTGACTTTCATGTGAATGCTTGAAAGTTGCTTAAGGCACTTACAAACAAAAGTGATTTTCTCTGAAAGGACAGGATTGAGAAAGTGAAGCAGCACTCCATTCCCTTCGTGCAATGAATTTAAGTGTTGGAACAGACTGCTTCTCTTTCATAGAAACGCATTAGTGTTTCTTTTGAATGCTTGCAAGTAGCTTAAGGCACTTTCAAAGGAAAGTGATTTTCTCTGAAAGGACAGCATTTAGAAAGTGAAGCAAAACTCCATTCACGACGCACAGAGAATTGAAGTGTTGGAACAGACTGCTTTTCTTTCAGAGAAATCCATGTGAGTTTCTGTTAAATGCTTGTAAGTAGCTTAAGGCACTTTCAAAGGAAAGTGATTTTCTCTGAAAGGACAGGATTTAAAAAGTGAAGCAACACTCCATTCACTTCGCACAGTGAATTGAAGTGTTGGAACAGACTGCTTCTCTTTCAGAGAAACGCATGTGAGTTTCTTCCTAATGCTTGCAAGTAGCTTAAGGCACTTTCAAAGGAAAGTGATTTTCTCTGAAAGGACAGTATTTAGAAAGTGAGGGAACACTCCATTCACTTTGCACAGTGAATTGAAGTGTTGGAACAGATTGCTTCTCTTTCAGAGAAATATATGTGAGTTTCTGGTGAATGCTTGTAAGTAGCTTAAGGCAATTTCAAAGGAACGTGATTTTCTCTGAAAGTACAGCATTTAGAAAATGAAGCAACACTCCATTCACTTCGCACAGTGAATTGAAGTGTTTGAAGAGAAGGCTTCTCTTTCAGAGAAATGCATGTGAATTTCTTGTGAATGCTTGAAAGTTGCTTAAGGCACTTTCAAAGGAAAGTGATTTTCTCTGAAAGGACAGCATTTAGAAAGTGAAGCAACACTCCACTCACTTTGTACAGTGAATTGAAGTGTTGTAACAGACTGCTTCTCTTTCAGAGAAACGCATGTGAGTTTTTTGTGAATGCTTGAAAGTAGTTTAAGGCACTTTCAATGGAAAGTGATTTTCTCTGAAAGGACAGCATTTAGAAAGTGAAGCAACACTCCATTCACTTCGCACAGTGAATTGAAGTGTTGGAACAGACTGCTTCTCTTTCATAGAAACGCATGTGAGTTTCTGTTGAATGCTTGTAAGTAGCTTAAGGCACTTTCAAATGAAAGTGATTTTCTCTGAAAGGACAGCATTTAGGAAGTGAAGCAACACTCCATTCACTTCGCACAGTGAATTGAAGTGTTGGAACAGACTGCTTCTCTTTCAGAGAAAGGCATGTGAGTTTCTGTTGAATGCTTGTAAGTAGCTTAAGGCACTTTCAAAGGAAAGTGATTTTCTCTGAAAGGACAGCATTTAGAAAGTGAAGCAACACTCCATTCACTTCGCAAAGTGACTTGAAGTGTTGGAACAGACTGCTTCTCTTTCAGAGAAACGCATGTGAGTTTCTTTCTAATGCTTGCAAGTAGCTTAAGGCACTTTCAAAGGAAATTGATTTTCTCTGAAAGGACAGCATTTAGAAAGTGAAGCATTACTCCATTCACTTCGCACAGTGAATTGAAGTGTTGGAACAGACTGCTTCTCTTTCAGAGAAACGCATGTGAGTTTCTTCCTAATGCTTGCAAGTAGCTTAAGGCACTTTCAAAGGAAAGTGATTTTCTCTGAAAGGACAGCATTTAGAAAGTGAAGCAACACTCCATTCACTTCGCACAGTGAATTGAAGTGTTGGAACAGACTGCTTCTTTTTCAGAGAAACGCATGTGAGTTTCTGTTGAATGCTTGTAAGTAGCCTAAGGCACTTTCAAAGGAAAGTGATTTTCTCTGAAAGGACAGCATTTAGAAAGTGAAGCAACACTCCATTCACTTCGCACAGTGAATTGAAGTGTTGGAACAGACTGCTTCTCTTTCAGAGAAACGCATGTGAGTTTCTGGTGAATGCTTGTAAGTAGCTTAAGGCACTTTCAAAGGAAAGTGATTTTCTCTGAAAGGACAGCATTTAGAAAGTGAAGCAACACTCCATTCCCTTCGTGCATTGAATTGAAGTGTAGGAACAGAGTGCTTGTCTTTCATATAAACGCATTAGTGTTTCTTGTGAATGCTTGCAAGTTGCTTAAGGCACTTTCAAAGGAAAGTGATTTTCTCTGAAAGGACATAATTTAGAAAGTGAAGCAACACTCCATTCACTTCGCACAGTGAATTGAAGTGTTGGAACAGACTGCTTCTCTTTCAGAGAAATGCATGTGAGTTTCTGTTGAATGCTTGTTAGTAGCTTAAGGCACTTTCAAAGGAAAGTAATTTTCTCTGAAAGGACAGCATTTAGAAAGTGAAGCAACACTCCATTCACTTCGCACATTGAATTGAAGTGTTGGAACAGACTGCATCTCTTTCAGAGAAACGCATGTGAGTTTCTGGGGAATGCTTGAAAGTAGCTTAAGGCACTTTCAAAGGAAAGTGATTTTCTCTGAAAGGACAGCATTTAGAAAGTGAGGCAACACTACATTCACTTCACACAGTGAATTGAAGTGTTGGAACAGACTGCTTCTCTTTCAGAGAAACGCATGTGAGTTTCCTCCTAATGCTTGCAAGTAGCTTAAGGCACTTTCAAAGGAAAGTGATTTTCTCTGAAAGGACAGCATTTAGAAAGTGAAGCAACACTCCATTCACTTCGCACAGTGAATTGAAGTGTTGGAACAGACTGCTTCTGTTTCAGAGAAACGCATGTGAGTTTCTTCCTAATGCTTGCAAGAAACTTTAGGCACTTTCAAAGGAAAGTGATTTTCTCTGAAAGGACAGCATTTAGAAAGTGAAGCAGCACTCCATTCACTTCGCACAGTGAATTGAAGTGTTGGAACAGACTGCTTCTCTTTCAGAGAAACGCATGTGAGTTTCTGGTGAATGCTTGTAAGAAGCTTAAGGCACTTTCAAAGGAAAGTGATTTTCTCTGAAAGGACAGCATTTAGGAAGTGAAGCAACACTCCATTCACTTCGCACAGTGAATTGAAGTGTTGGAAAAGACTGCTTCTCTTTCAGAGAAATGCATGTGAGTTTCTTCCTAATGCTTGCAAGTAACTTAAGGCACTTTCAAAGGAAAGTGATTTTCTCTGAAAGGACAGCATTTAGAAAGTGAGGCAACACTCCATTCACTTCGCAGAGTGAATTGACGTATTGGAACAGACTGCTTCTCTTTCAGAGAAACGCATGTGAGTTTCTGGTGAATGCTTGTACGTATTTTAAGGCACTTTCAAAGGAAAGTGATTTTCTCTGAAAGGACAGCATTTAGAAAGTGAAGCAACACTCCATTCCCTTCGTGCAGTGAATTGAAGTGTTGGAACAGAGTGCTTCTCTTTCATAGAAACGCATTAGTGTTTCTTCTGAATGCTTGCAAGTTGCTTAAGGCACTTTCAAAGGAAAGTGATTTTCTCTGAAAGGACAGCATTTAGAAAGTGAAGCAACACTCCATTCATTTCGCACAGAGAATTGAAGTGTTGGAACTGATTGCTTCTCTTTCAGAGAAACGCATGTGAGTTTCTTCCTAATGCTTGCAAGTAGCTTAAGGCACTTTCAAAGGAAAGTGATTTTCCCTGAAAGGACAGCATTTAGAAAGTGAAGCAACAGTCCATTCACTTCGCACAGTGAATTGAAGTGTTGGAACAGACTACTTCTCTTTCAGAGAAACGCATGTGAGTTTTTTGTGAATGCTTGAAAGTAGTTTAAGGCACTTTCAATGGAAAGTGATTTTCTCTGAAAGGACAGCATTTAGAAAGTGAGGCAACACTCCATTCACTTCGCACAGTGAATTGAAGTGTTGTAACAGACTGCTTCTCTTTCAGAGAAACGCATGTGAGTTTCTTCCTAATGCTTGCAAGTAGCTTAAGGCACTTTCAAAGGAAAGTGATTTTCTCTGAAAGAACAGCATTTACAAAGTGAAGCAACACTCCATTCACTTCGCACAGTGAATTGAAGAGTTGGAACTGACTGCTTCTCTTTCAGAGAAACGCATGTGAGTTTCTGTTAAATGCTTGTACGTAGCTTAAGGCACTTTCAAAGAAAAGTGATTTTCTCTGAAAGGACAGCATTTAGAAAGTGAGGCAACACTCTATTCACTTCACACAGTGAATTGAAGTGTTGGAACAGACTGCTTCTCTTTCAGATAAACGCATGTGAGTTTTTTCCTAATGCTTGCAAGTAGCTTAAGGCACTATCAAAGGAAAGTGATTTTCTCTGAAAGGACAGCGTTTAGAAAGTGAAGCAACACTCCATTCACTTCGCACAGTGAATTGAAGTTTTGGAACAGACTGCTTCTCTTTCAGAGAAACGCATGTGAGTTTCTGGTGAATGCTTGTAAGTAGCTTAAGGCACTTTCAAAGGAAAGTGATTTTCTCTGAAAGGACAGCATTTAGAAAGTGAGGCAACACTCCATTCACTTCACACAGTGAATTGAAGTTTTGGAACAGACTGCTTCTCTTTCAGAGAAACGCATGTGAGTTTCTGGTGAATGCTTGTAAGTAGCTTAAGGCACTTTCAAAGGAAAGTGATTTTCTCTGAAAGGACAGCATTTAGAAAGTGAAGCAACACTCCATTCCCTTCGTGCATTGAATTGAAGTGTAGGAACAGAGTGCTTGTCTTTCATATAAACGCATTAGTGTTTCTTGTGAATGCTTGCAAGTTGCTTAAGGCACTTTCAAAGGAAAGTGATTTTCTCTGAAAGGACATAATTTAGAAAGTGAAGCAACACTCCATTCACTTCGCACAGTGAATTGAAGTGTTGGAACAGACTGCTTCTCTTTCAGAGAAATGCATGTGAGTTTCTGTTGAATGCTTGTAAGTAGCTTAAGGCACTTTCAAAGGAAAGTAATTTTCTCTGAAAGGACAGCATTTAGAAAGTGAAGCAACACTCCATTCACTTCGCACATTGAATTGAAGTGTTGGAACAGACTGCTTCTCTTTCAGAGAAACGCATGTGAGTTTCTGGGGAATGCTTGAAAGTAGCTTAAGGCACTTTCAAAGGAAAGTGATTTTCTCTGAAAGGACAGCATTTAGAAAGTGAGGCAACACTACATTCACTTCACACAGTGAATTGAAGTGTTGGAACAGACTGCTTCTCTTTCAGAGAAACGCATGTGAGTTTCCTCCTAATGCTTGCAAGTAGCTTAAGGCACTTTCAAAGGAAAGTGATTTTCTCTGAAAGGACAGCATTTAGAAAGTGAAGCAACACTCCATTCACTTCGCACAGTGAATTGAAGAGTTGGAACAGACTGCTTCTCTTTCAGAGAAACGCATGTGAGTTTCTGGTAAATGCTTGTAAGTAGCTTAAGGCACTTTCAAAGGAAAGTGATTTCTCTGAAAGGACAGCATTTAGAAAGTGAAGCAACATTCCATTCACTTCGCACAGTGAATTGAAGTGTTGGACCAGACTGCTTCTCTTTCAGAGAAACGCATTAGTGTTTCTTGTGAATGCTTGCAAGTAGCTTAAGGCACTTTCAAAGGGAAGTGATTTTCTCTGAAAGGACAGCATTTAGAAAGTGAAGCAACACTCCATTCACTTCGCACAGTGAATTGAAGTGTTGGAACAGACTGCTTCTCTTTCAGAGAAACGCATGTGAGTTTCTTCCTAATGCTTGCAAGTTGCTTAAGGCACTATCAAAGGAAAGTGATTTTCTCTGAAAGGACAGCATTTAGAAACTGAAGCAACACTCCATTCACCTCGCTCAGTGAATTGAAGTGTTGGAACAGACTGCTTCTCTTTCACAGAAACGCATGTGAGTTTTTTGTGAATGCTTGAAAGTAGTTTAAGGCACTATCAAAGGAAAGTGATTTTCTCTGAAAGGACAGAATTTAGAAAGTGAAGCAACACTCCATTCACTTCGCACAGTGAATTGAAGTGTTGGAACAGACTGCTTCTCTTTCAGAGAAATGCATGTGAGTTTCTGTTGAATGCTTGTAAGTAGCTTAAGGCACTTTCAAAGGAAAGTAATTTTCTCTGAAAGGACAGCATTTAGAAAGTGAAGCAACACTCCATTCACTTCGCACAGTGAATTGAAGTGTTGGAACAGACTGCTTCTCTTTCAGAGAAACGCATGTGAGTTTCTTCCTAACGCTTGCAAGTAACTTAAGGCACTTTCAAAGGAAAGTGATTTTCTCTGAAAGGACAGCATTTAGAAAGTGAAGCAACACTCCATTCACTTCGCACATTGAATTGAAGTGTTGTAACAGACTGCTTCTCTTTCAGAGAAACGCATGTGAGTTTCTGTTGAATGCTTGTAAGTAGCTTAAGGCACTTTAAAAGGAAAGTGATTTTCTCTGAAAGGACAGCATTTAGAAAGTGAAGCAACACTCCATTCCCTTCGTGCAGTGAATTGAAGTGTTGGAACAGAGTGCTTCTCTTTCATAGAAACGCATTAGTGTTTCTTTTGAATGCTTGCAAGTTGCTTAAGGCACTTTCAAAGGAAAGTGATTTTCTCTGAAAGACAGCATTTAGAAAGTGAAGCAACACTCCATTCTCTTTGTACAGTGAATTGAATTGTTGGAACAGACTGCTTCTCTTTCAGAGAAATGCATGTGAGTTTCTGTTGAATGCTTGTAAGTAGCTTAAGGCTCTTTCATAGGAAAGTGATTTTCTCTGAAAGGACAGCATTTAGAAAGTAAAGCAACACTCCATTCCCTTCGTGCAATGAATTGAAGTGTTGGAACAGACTGCTTCTCTTTCATAGAAACGCATTAGTGTTTCTTGTGAATGCTTGCAAGTAGCTTAATGCACTTTCAAAGGAAAGTGTTTTTCTCTGAAAGGACAGCATTTAGAAAGTGAAGCAACACTCCATTCACTTCACACAGAGAATTGAAGTGTTGGAACTGATTGCTTCTCTTTCAGAGAAACGCATGTGAATTTCTTCCTAATGCTTGCAAGCAGCTTAAGGCACTTTCAAAGGAAAGTGATTTTCCCTGAAAGGACAGCATTTAGAAAGTGAAGCAACACTCCATTCACTTCGCACAGTGAATTGAAGTGTTGGAACAGACTGCTTCTCTTTCAGAGAAACGCATGTGAGTTTCTTCCTAATGCTTGCAAGTAGCTTAAGGCACTTTCAAAGGAAAGTGATTTTCTCTGAAAGGACAGCATTTAGAAAGTGAAGCAACACTCCATTCACTTCGCACAGTGAATTGAAGTGTTGGAACGGACTGCTTCTCTTTCAGAGAAACGCATGTGTGTTTCTTCCTAATGCTTGCAAGTAGCTTAAGGCACTTTCAAAGGAAAGTGATTTTCTCTGAAAGAACAGCATTTACAAAGTGAAGCAACACTCCATTCACTTCGCACAGTGAATTGAAGAGTTGGAACAGACTGCTTCTCTTTCAGAGAAACGCATGTGAGTTTCAGTTAAATGCTTGTAAGTAGCTTAAGGCACTTTCAAAGGAAAGTGATTTTCTCTGAAAGGACAGCATTTAGAATGTGAGGCAACACTCTATTCACTTCACACAGTGAATTGAAGTGTTGGAACAGACTGCTTCTCTTTCAGAGAAACGCATGTGAGTTTTTTCCTAATGCTTGCAAGTAGCTTAAGGCACTATCAAAGGAAAGTGATTTTCTCTGAAAGGACAGCATTTAGAAAGTGAAGCAACACTCCATTCACTTCGCACAGTGAATTGAAGTTTTGGAACAGACTGCTTCTCTTTCAGAGAAACGCATGTGAGTTTCTGTTGAATGCTTGTAAGTAGCTTAAGGCACTCTCAAAGGAAAGTGATTTTCTCTGAAAGGACAGCATTTAGAAAGTGAGGCAACACTCCATTCACTTCACACAGTGAATTGAAGTGTTGGAACAGACTGCTTCTCTTTCAGAGAAACGCATGTGAGTTTCTTCCTAACGCTTGCAAGTAGCTTAAGGCACTTTCAAAGGAAAGTGATTTTCTCTGAAAGGACAGCATTTAGAAAGTGAAGCAACATTCCATTCACTTCGCACAGTGAATTGAAGTGTTGGAACAGACTGCTTCTCTTTCATAGAAACGCATTAGTGTTTCTTGTGAATGCTTGCAAGTAGCTTAAGGCACTTTCAAAGGAAAGTGATTTTCTCTGAAAGGACAGCATTTAGAAAGTGAAGCAACACTCCATTCACTTCGCACAGTGAATTGAAGTGTTGGAACAGACTGCTTCTCTTTCAGAGAAACGCATGTGAGTTTCTTCCTAATGCTTGCAAGTTGCTTAAGGCACTTTCAAAGGAAAGTGATTTTCTCTGAAAGGACAGCATTTAGAAACTGAAGCAACACTCCATTCACTTCGCACAGTGAACTGAAGTGTTGGAACAGACTGCTTCTCTTTCACAGAAACGCATGTGAGTTTTTTGTGAATGCTTGAAAGTAGTTTAAGGCACTATCAAAGGAAAGTGATTTTCTCTGAAAGGACAGAATTTAGAAAGTGAAGCAACACTCCATTCACTTCGCACAGTGAATTGAAGTGTTGGAACAGACTGCTTCTCTTTCAGAGAAACGCATGTGAGTTTCTTCCTAATGCTTGCAAGTAGCTTAAGGCACTTTCAAAGGAAAGTGATTTTCTCTGATTGGACAGTATTTAGAAAGTGAAGCAACACTCCATTCACTTCGCAAAGTGAATTGAAGTGTTGGAACAGACTGCTTCTCTTTCAGAGAAACGCATGTGAGTTTCTGTTGAATGCTTGTAAGTAGCTTAAGGCTCTTTCAAAGGAAAGTGATTTTCTCTGAAAGGACAGCATTTAGAAAGTAAAACAACACTCCATTCCCTTCGCGCAATGAATTGAAGTGTTGGAACAGACTGCTTCTCTTTCATAGAAACACATTAGTGTTTCTTGTGAATGCTTGCAAGTAGCTTAAGGCACTTTCATAGGAAAGTGATTTTCTCTGAAAGGACAGCATTTAGAAAGTGAAGCAACACTCCATTCACTTCGCACAGTGAATTGAAGTGTTGGAACAGACTGCTTCTCTTTCAGAGAAACGCATGTGAGTTTCTTGTGAATTCTTGCAAGTTGCTTAAGGCACTTTCAAAGGAAAGTGATTTTCTCTGAAAGGACAGCATTTAGAAACTGAAGCAACACTCAATTCACCTCGCAGAGTGAATTGAAGTGTTTGAACAGACTGCTTCTCTTTCACAGAAACGCAAGTGAGTTTTTTGTGAATGCTTGAAAGTAGTTTAAGGCACTATCAAGGGAAAGTGATTTTCTCTGAAAGGACAGAATTTAGAAAGTGAAGCAACACTCCATTCACTTCGCACAGTGAATTGAAGTGTTGGAACAGACTGCTTCTCTTTCAGAGAAACGCATGTGAGTTTCTTCCTAATGCTTGCAAGTAGCTTAAGGCACTTTCAAAGGAAAGTGATTTTCTCTGATTGGACAGCATTTAGAAAGTGAAGAAACACTCCATTCACATCGCACAGTGAATTGAAGTGTTGGAACAGACTGCTTCTCTTTCAGAGAAACGCATGTGAGTTTCTGGTGAATGCTTGTAAGTAGCTTAAAGCACTTTCAAAGGAAAGTGATTTTCTCTGAAAGGACAGCATTTAGAAAGTGAAGCAACACTCCATTCCCTTCGTGCAGTGAATTGAAGTGTTGGAACAGAGTGCTTCTCTTTCATAGAAACGCATTAGTGTTTCTTGTGAATGCTTGCAAGTTGCTTAAGGCACTTTCAAAGGAAAGTGATTTTCTCTGAAAGGACAGCATTTAGAAACTGAAGCAACACTCCATTCACCTCGCACAGTGAACTGAAGTGTTGGAACAGACTGCTTCTCTTTCACAGAAACGCATGTGAGTTTTTTGTGAATGCTTGAAAGTAGTTTAAGGCACTATCAAAGGAAAGTGATTTTCTCTGAAAGGACAGAATTTAGAAATTGAAGCAACACTCCATTCACTTCGCACAGTGAATTGAAGTGTTGGCACAGACTGCTTCTCTTTCAGAGATACGCATGTGAGTTTCTTCCTAATGCTTGCAAGTAGCTTAAGGCACTTTCAAAGGAAAGTGATTTTCTCTGATTGGACAGCATTTAGAAAGTGAAGAAACACTCCATTCACATCGCACAGTGAATTGAAGTGTTGGAACAGACTGCTTCTCTTTCAGAGAAACGCATGTGAGTTTCTGGTGAATGCTTGTAAGTAGCTTAAAGCACTTTCAAAGGAAAGTGATTTTCTCTGAAAGGACAGCATTTAGAAAGTGAAGCAACACTCCATTCCCTTCGTGCAGTGAATTGAAGTGTTGGAACAGAGTGCTTCTCTTTCTTAGAAACGCATTAGTGTTTCTTGTGAATGCTTGCAAGTTGCTTAAGGCACTTTCAAAGGAAAGTGATTTTCTCTGAAAGGACAGCATTTAGAAACTGAAGCAACACTCCATTCACCTCGCACAGTGAACTGAAGTGTTGGAACAGACTGCTTCTCTTTCATAGAAACGCATTAGTGTTTCTTGTGAATGCTTGCAAGTAGCTTAAGGCACTTTCATAGGAAAGTGATTTTCTCTGAAAGGACAGCATTTAGAAAGTGAAGCAACACTCCATTCACTTCGCACAGTGAATTGAAGTGTTGGAACAGACTGCTTCTCTTTCAGAGAAACGCATGTGAGTTTCTTGTGAATTCTTGCAAGTTGCTTAAGGCACTTTCAAAGGAAAGTGATTTTCTCTGAAAGGACAGCATTTAGAAACTGAAGCAACACTCAATTCACCTCGCAGAGTGAATTGAAGTGTTGGAACAGACTGCTTCTCTTTCACAGAAACGCATGTGAGTTTTTTGTGAATGCTTGAAAGTAGTTTAAGGCACTATCAAAGGAAAGTGATTTTCTCTGAAAGGACAGAATTTAGAAAGTGAAGCAACACTCCATTCACTTCGCACAGTGAATTGAAGTGTTGGAACAGACTGCTTCTCTTTCAGAGAAACGCATGTGAGTTTCTTCCTAATGCTTGCAAGTAGCTTAAGGCACTTTCAAAGGAAAGTGATTTTCTCTGATTGGACAGCATTTAGAAAGTGAAGAAACACTCCATTCACATCGCACAGTGAATTGAAGTGTTGGAACAGACTGCTTCTCTTTCAGAGAAACGCATGTGAGTTTCTGGTGAATGCTTGTAAGTAGCTTAAAGCACTTTCAAAGGAAAGTGATTTTCTCTGAAAGGACAGCATTTAGAAAGTGAAGCAACACTCCTTTCCCTTCGTGCAGTGAATTGAAGTGTTGGAACAGACTGCTTCTCTTTCATAGAAACGCATTAGTGTTTCTTGTGAATGCTTACAAGTTGCTTAAGGCACTTTCAAAGGAAAGTGATTTTCTCTGAAAGGACAGCATTTAGAAAGTGAAGCAACACTCCATTCACTTCGCACAGTGAATTGAAGTGTTGGAACAGACTGCTTCTCTTTCAGAGAAATGCATGTGAGTTTTTGTTGAATGCTTGTAAGTAGCTTAAGGCTCTTTCAAAGGAAAGTGATTTTCTCTGAAAGGACAGCATTTAGAAAGTAAAGCAACACTCCATTCCCTTCGCGCAATGAATTGAAGTGTTGGAACAGACTGCTTCTCTTTCAGAGAAACGCATGTGAGTTTCTTCCTAATGCTTGCAAGTAGCTTAAGGCACTTTCAAAGGAAAGTGATTTTCTCTGAAAGGACAGCATTTAGAAAGTGAAGCAACACTCCATTCACTTCGCACAGTGAATTGAAGTGTTGGAACGGACTGCTTCTCTTTCAGAGAAACGCATGTGAGTTTCTATCTAATGCTTGCAAGTAGCTTAAGGCACTTTCAATGGAAAGTGATTTTCTCTGAAAGAACAGCATTTAGAAAGTGAAGCAACACTCCATTCACTTCGCACAGTGAATTGAAGTGTTGGAACAGACTGCTTCTCTTTCAGAGAAACGCATGTGAGTTTCTGTTAAATGCTTGTAAGTAGCTTAAGGCACTTTCAAAGGAAAGTGATTTTCTCTGAAAGGACAGCATTTAGAAAGTGAGGCAACACTCTATTCACTTCACACAGTGAATGGAATTCTTGGAACAGACTGCTTCTCTTTCAGAGAAACGCATGTGAGTTTCTTCCTAATGCTTGCAAGTAGCTTAAGGCACTATCAAAGGAAAGTGATTTTCTCTGAAAGGACAGCATTTGGAAAGTGAAGCAACACTCCATTCACTTCGCACAGTGAATTGAAGTGTTGGAACAGACTGCTTCTCTTTCAGAGAAACGCATGTGAGTTTTTTGTGAATGCTTGAAAGTAGTTTAAGGCACTTTCAAAGGAAATTGATTTTCTCTGAAAGTACAGCATTTAGAAAGTGAGGCAACACTCCATTCACTTCGCACAGTGAATTGAAGTGTTGGAACAGACTGCTTCTCTTTCAGAGAAACGCATGTGAGTTTCTTCCTAATGCTTGGAATTAGCTTAAGGCACTTTCAAAGGAAAGTGATTTTCTCTGAAAGGACAGCATTTAGAAAGTGAAGCAACACTCTATTCACTTTGCAAATTGAATTGAAGTGTGGGAACCGACTGCTTCTCTTTCAGAGAAACGCATGTGAGTTTCTGGTGAATGCTTGTAAGTAGCTTAAGGCACTTTCAAAGGAAAGTGATTTTCTCTGAAAGGACAGCATTTAGAAAGTGAAGCAACACTCCATTCAATTCGTGCAGTGAATTGAAGTGTTGGAACAGAGTGCTTATCTTTCATAGAAACGCATTAGTGTTTCTTGAGAATGCTTGTAGTTGCTTAAGGCACTTTCAAAGGAAAGTGATTTTCTCTGAAAGGACATAATTTAGAAAGTAGAAGCAACACTCCATTCACTTCGCACAGTGAATTGAAGTGTTGGAACAGACTGCTTCTCTTTCAGAGAAACGCATGTGAGTTTCTGTTGAATGCTTGTAAGTAGTAAGGCACTTTCAAAGGAAAGTGATTTTCTCTGAAAGGACAGCATTTAGAAAGTGAAGCAACATTCCATTCACTTCGCACAGTGAATTGAAGTGTTGGAACAGACTGCTTCTCTTTCGGAGAAACGCATGTGAGTTTCTGTTGAATGCTTGTAAGTATCTTAAGGCACTTTCAAAGGAAAGTGATTTTCTCTGAAAGGACAGCATTTAGAAAGTGAGGCAACACTCCATTCACTTCACACAGTGAATTGAAGTGTTGGAACAGACTGCTTCTCTTTCAGAGAAACGCATGTGAGTTTCTTCCTAATGCTTGCAAGTAGCTTAAGGCACTTTCAAAGGAAAGTGATTTTCTCTGAAAGGACAGCATTTAGAAAGTGAAGCAACACTCCATTCATTCGCACAGTGAATTGAAGTGTTGGAACAGATTGCTTCTCTTTCAGAGAAACGCATGTGAGTTTTTTCCTAATGCTTGCAAGTAGCTTAAGGCACTTTCAAAGGAAAGTGATTTTCTCTGAAAGGACAGCATTTAGAAAGTGAAGCAACACTCCATTCACTTCGCACAGTGAATTTAAGTGTTGGAACAGACTGCTTCTCTTTCAGAGAAATGCATGTGAGTTTCTTCCTAATGCTTGCAAGTAGCTTAAGGCACTTTCAAAGGAAAGTGATTTTCTCTGAAAGGACAGCATTTAGAAAGTGAAGCAACACTCCATTCACTTCGCACAGTGAATTGAAGTGTTGGAACAGACTGCTTCTCTTTCAGAGAAACGCATGTGAGTTTCTTGTGAATTCTTGCAAGTTGCTTAAGGCACTTTCAAAGGAAAGTGATTTTCTCTGAAAGGACAGCATTTAGAAACTGAAGCAACACTCCATTCACTTCGCACAGTGAATTGAAGTGTTGGAACAGACTGCTTCTCTTTCAGAGAAACGCATGTGAGTTTCTTCCTAATGCTTGCAAGTAGCTTAAGGCACTTTCAAAGGAAAGTGATTTTTTCTGAATGGACAGCATTTAGAAAGTGAAGCAACACTCCATTCTCTTCGCAGAGTGAATTGAAGTATTGGAACAGACTGCTTCTCTTTCAGAGAAACGCATGTGAGTTTCTGGTGAATGCTTGTAAGTAGTTTAAGGCACTTTCAAAGGAAAGTGATTTTCTCTGAAAGGACAGCATTTAGAAAGTGAAGCAACACTCCATTCACTTCGCACAGTGAATTGAAGTGTTGGAACAGACTTCTTCTCTTTCAGAGAAACGCATGTGAGTTTCTTGTGAATTTTTGAAAGTTGCTTAAGGCACTTTCAAAGGAAAGTGATTTTCTCTGAAAGGACAGCATTTAGAAACTGAAGCAACACTCCATTCACTTCGCACAGTGAATTGAAGTGTTGGAACAGACTGCTTCTCTTTCAGAGAAACGCATGTGAGTTTCTTCCTAATGCTTGCAAGTAGCTTAAGGCACTTTCAAAGGAAAGTGATTTTCTCTGAAAGGACAGCATTTAGAAAGTGATGCAACACTCCATTCACTTCGCACAGTGAATTGAAGTGTTGGAACAGACTGCTTCTCTTTCAGAGAAACGCATGTGAGTTTCTTGTGAATTCTTGCAAGTTGCTTAAGGCACTTTCAAAGGAAAGTGATTTTCTCTGAAAGGACAGCATTTAGAAACTGAAGCAACACTCAATTCACCTCGCAGAGTGAATTGAAGTGTTGGAACAGACTGCTTCTCTTTCACAGAAACGCATGTGAGTTTTTTGTGAATGCTTGAAAGTAGTTTAAGGCACTATCAAAGGAAAGTGATTTTCTCTGAAAGGACAGAATTTAGAAAGTGAAGCAACACTCCATTCACTTCGCACAGTGAATTGAAGTGTTGGAACAGACTGCTTCTCTTTCAGAGAAACGCATGTGAGTTTCTTCCTAATGCTTGCAAGTAGCTTAAGGCACTTTCAAAGGAAAGTGATTTTCTCTGATTGGACAGCATTTAGAAAGTGAAGAAACACTCCATTCACATCGCACAGTGAATTGAAGTGTTGGAACAGACTGCTTCTCTTTCAGAGAAACGCATGTGAGTTTCTGGTGAATGCTTGTAAGTAGCTTAAAGCACTTTCAAAGGAAAGTGATTTTCTCTGAAAGGACAGCATTTAGAAAGTGAAGCAACACTCCTTTCCCTTCGTGCAGTGAATTGAAGTGTTGGAACAGACTGCTTCTCTTTCATAGAAACGCATTAGTGTTTCTTGTGAATGCTTACAAGTTGCTTAAGGCACTTTCAAAGGAAAGTGATTTTCTCTGAAAGGACAGCATTTAGAAAGTGAAGCAACACTCCATTCACTTCGCACAGTGAATTGAAGTGTTGGAACAGACTGCTTCTCTTTCAGAGAAATTCATGTGAGTTTTTGTTGAATGCTTGTAAGTAGCTTAAGGCTCTTTCAAAGGAAAGTGATTTTCTCTGAAAGGACAGCATTTAGAAAGTAAAGCAACACTCCATTCCCTTCGCGCAATGAATTGAAGTGTTGGAACAGACTGCTTCTCTTTCAGAGAAACGCATGTGAGTTTCTTCCTAATGCTTGCAAGTAGCTTAAGGCACTTTCAAAGGAAAGTGATTTTCTCTGAAAGGACAGCATTTAGAAAGTGAAGCAACACTCCATTCACTTCGCACAGTGAATTGAAGTGTTGGAACGGACTGCTTCTCTTTCAGAGAAACACATGTGAGTTTCTATCTAATGCTTGCAAGTAGCTTAAGGCACTTTCAATGGAAAGTGATTTTCTCTGAAAGAACAGCATTTAGAAAGTGAAGCAACACTCCATTCACTTCGCACAGTGAATTGAAGTGTTGGAACAGACTGCTTCTCTTTCAGAGAAACGCATGTGAGTTTCTGTTAAATGCTTGTAAGTAGCTTAAGGCACTTTCAAAGGAAAGTGATTTTCTCTGAAAGGACAGCATTTAGAAAGTGAGGCAACACTCTATTCACTTCACACAGTGAATGGAATTGTTGGAACAGACTGCTTCTCTTTCAGAGAAACGCATGTGAGTTTCTTCCTAATGCTTGCAAGTAGCTTAAGGCACTATCAAAGGAAAGTGATTTTCTCTGAAAGGACAGCATTTGGAAAGTGAAGCAACACTCCATTCACTTCGCACAGTGAATTGAAGTGTTGGAACAGACTGCTTCTCTTTCAGAGAAACGCATGTGAGTTTTTTGTGAATGCTTGAAAGTAGTTTAAGGCACTTTCAAAGGAAATTGATTTTCTCTGAAAGTACAGCATTTAGAAAGTGAGGCAACACTCCATTCACTTCGCACAGTGAATTGAAGTGTTGGAACAGACTGCTTCTCTTTCAGAGAAACGCATGTGAGTTTCTTCCTAATGCTTGGAATTAGCTTAAGGCACTTTCAAAGGAAAGTGATTTTCTCTGAAAGGACAGCATTTAGAAAGTGAAGCAACACTCTATTCACTTTGCAAATTGAATTGAAGTGTGGGAACCGACTGCTTCTCTTTCAGAGAAACGCATGTGAGTTTCTGGTGAATGCTTGTAAGTAGCTTAAGGCACTTTCAAAGGAAAGTGATTTTCTCTGAAAGGACAGCATTTAGAAAGTGAAGCAACACTCCATTCAATTCGTGCAGTGAATTGAAGTGTTGGAACAGAGTGCTTATCTTTCATAGAAACGCATTAGTGTTTCTTGAGAATGCTTGTAGTTGCTTAAGGCACTTTCAAAGGAAAGTGATTTTCTCTGAAAGGACATAATTTAGAAAGTAGAAGCAACACTCCATTCACTTCGCACAGTGAATTGAAGTGTTGGAACAGACTGCTTCTCTTTCAGAGAAACGCATGTGAGTTTCTGTTGAATGCTTGTAAGTAGTAAGGCACTTTCAAAGGAAAGTGATTTTCTCTGAAAGGACAGCATTTAGAAAGTGAAGCAACACTCCATTCACTTCGCACAGTGAATTGAAGTGTTGGAACAGACTGCTTCTCTTTCGGAGAAACGCATGTGAGTTTCTGTTGAATGCTTGTAAGTATCTTAAGGCACTTTCAAAGGAAAGTGATTTTCTCTGAAAGGACAGCATTTAGAAAGTGAGGCAACACTCCATTCACTTCACACAGTGAATTGAAGTGTTGGAACAGACTGCTTCTCTTTCAGAGAAACGCATGTGAGTTTCTTCCTAATGCTTGCAAGTAGCTTAAGGCACTTTCAAAGGAAAGTGATTTTCTCTGAAAGGACAGCATTTAGAAAGTGAAGCAACACTCCATTCATTCGCACAGTGAATTGAAGTGTTGGAACAGATTGCTTCTCTTTCAGAGAAACGCATGTGAGTTTTTTCCTAATGCTTGCAAGTAGCTTAAGGCACTTTCAAAGGAAAGTGATTTTCTCTGAAAGGACAGCATTTAGAAAGTGAAGCAACACTCCATTCACTTCGCACAGTGAATTTAAGTGTTGGAACAGACTGCTTCTCTTTCAGAGAAATGCATGTGAGTTTCTTCCTAATGCTTGCAAGTAGCTTAAGGCACTTTCAAAGGAAAGTGATTTTCTCTGAAAGGACAGCATTTAGAAAGTGAAGCAACACTCCATTCACTTCGCACAGTGAATTGAAGTGTTGGAACAGACTGCTTCTCTTTCAGAGAAACGCATGTGAGTTTCTTGTGAATTCTTGCAAGTTGCTTAAGGCACTTTCAAAGGAAAGTGATTTTCTCTGAAAGGACAGCATTTAGAAACTGAAGCAACACTCCATTCACTTCGCACAGTGAATTGAAGTGTTGGAACAGACTGCTTCTCTTTCAGAGAAACGCATGTGAGTTTCTTCCTAATGCTTGCAAGTAGCTTAAGGCACTTTCAAAGGAAAGTGATTTTTTCTGAATGGACAGCATTTAGAAAGTGAAGCAACACTCCATTCTCTTCGCAGAGTGAATTGAAGTATTGGAACAGACTGCTTCTCTTTCAGAGAAACGCATGTGAGTTTCTGGTGAATGCTTGTAAGTAGTTTAAGGCACTTTCAAAGGAAAGTGATTTTCTCTGAAAGGACAGCATTTAGAAAGTGAAGCAACACTCCATTCACTTCGCACAGTGAATTGAAGTGTTGGAACAGACTTCTTCTCTTTCAGAGAAACGCATGTGAGTTTCTTGTGAATTTTTGAAAGTTGCTTAAGGCACTTTCAAAGGAAAGTGATTTTCTCTGAAAGGACAGCATTTAGAAACTGAAGCAACACTCCATTCACTTCGCACAGTGAATTGAAGTGTTGGAACAGACTGCTTCTCTTTCAGAGAAACGCATGTGAGTTTCTTCCTAATGCTTGCAAGTAGCTTAAGGCACTTTCAAAGGAAAGTGATTTTCTCTGAAAGGACAGCATTTAGAAAGTGATGCAACACTCCATTCACTTCGCACAGTGAATTGAAGTGTTGGAACAGACTGCTTCTCTTTCATAGAAACGCATTAGTGTTTCTTGTGAATGCTTGCAAGTAGCTTAAGGCACTTTCAAAGGAAAGTGATTTTCTCTGAAAGGACAGCATTTAGAAAGTGAAGCAACATTCCATTCACTTCGCACAGTGAATTGAAGTGTTGGACCAGACTGCTTCTCTTTCAGAGAAATGCATGTGAGTTTCTGTTGAATGCTTGTAAGTAGCTTAAGGCTCTTTCAAAGGAAAGTGATTTTCTCTGAAAGGACAGCATTTAGAAAGTAAAGCAACACTCCATTCCCTTCGCGCAATGAATTGAAGTGTTGGAACAGACTGCTTCTCTTTCAGAGAAACGCATTAGTGTCTTGTGAATGCTTGCAAGTAGCTTAAGGCACATTCAAAGGAAAGGGATTTTCTCTGAAAGGACAGCATTTAGAAAGTGAAGCAACACTCCATTTACTTCGCACAGTGAATTGAAGTGTTGGAACAGACTGCTTCTCTTTCGGAGAAACGCATGTGAGTTTTTTGTGAATGCTTGAAAGCAGTTTAAGGCACTTTCAATGGAAAGTGATTTTCTCTGAAAGGACAGCATTTAGAAAGTGAGGCAACACTACATTCACTTCGCACAGTGAATTGAAGTGTTGGAACAGACTGCTTCTCTTTCAGAGAAACGCATGTGAGTTTCTTCCTAATGCTTGCAAGTAGCTTAAGGCACTTTCAAAGGAAAGTGATTTTCTCTGAAAGGACAGCATTTAGAAAGTGAAGTAACACTCCATTCACTTCGCACAGTGAATTGAAGTGTTGGAACAGACTGCTTCTCTTTCAGAGAAACGCATGTGAGTTTCTTGTGAATTCTTGCAAGTTGCTTAAGGCACTTTAAAAGGAAAGTGATTTTCTCTGAAAGGACAGCATTTAGAAACTGAAGCAACACTCCATTCACTTCGCACAGTGAATTGAAGTGTTGGAACAGACTGCTTCTCTTTCAGAGAAACGCATGTGAGTTTCTTCCTAATGCTTGCAAGTAGCTTAAGGCACTTTCAAAAGAAAGTGATTTTTTCTGAATGGACAGCATTTAGAAAGTGAAGCAACACTCCATTCTCTTCGCAGAGTGAATTGAAGTATTGGAACAGACTGCTTCTCTTTCAGAGAAACGCATGTGAGTTTCTGGTGAATGCTTGTAAGTAGTTTAAGGCACTTTCAAAGGAAAGTGATTTTCTCTGAAAGGACAGCATTTAGAAAGTGAAGCAACACTCCATTCACTTCGCACAGTGAATTGAAGTGTTGGAACAGACTGCTTCTCTTTCAGAGAAACGCATGTGAGTTTCTTGTGAATTCTTGAAAGTTGCTTAAGGCACTTTCAAAGGAAAGTGATTTTCTCTGAAAGGACAGCATTTAGAAACTGAAGCAACACTCCATTCACTTCGCACAGTGAATTGAAGTGTTGGAACAGACTGCTTCTCTTTCAGAGAAACGCATGTGAGTTTCTTCCTAATGCTTGCAAGTAGCTTAAGGCACTTTCAAAGGAAAGTGATTTTCTCTGAAAGGACAGCATTTAGAAAGTGATGCAACACTCCATTCACTTCGCACAGTGAATTGAAGTGTTGGAACAGACTGCTTCTCTTTCATAGAAACGCATTAGTGTTTCTTGTGAATGCTTGCAAGTAGCTTAAGGCACTTTCAAAGGAAAGTGATTTTCTCTGAAAGGACAGCATTTAGAAAGTGAAGCAACATTCCATTCACTTCGCACAGTGAATTGAAGTGTTGGAACAGACTGCTTCTCTTTCAGAGAAATGCATGTGAGTTTCTGTTGAATGCTTGGAAGTAGCTTAAGGCTCTTTCAAAGGAAAGTGATTTTCTCTGAAAGGACAGCATTTAGAAAGTAAAGCAACACTCCATTCCCTTCGCGCAATGAATTGAAGTGTTGGAACAGACTGCTTCTCTTTCATAGAAACGCATTAGTGTCTTGTGAATGCTTGCAAGTAGCTTAAGGCACATTCAAAGGAAAGGGATTTTCTCTGAAACGACAGCATTTAGAAAGTGAAGCAACACTCCATTTACTTCGCACAGTGAATTGAAGTGTTGGAACAGACTGCTTCTCTTTCAGAGAAACGCATGTGAGTTTTTTGTGAATGCTTGAAAGTAGTTTAAGGCACTTTCAATGGAAAGTGATTTTCTCTGAAAGGACAGCATTTAGAAAGTGAGGCAACACTACATTCACTTCGCACAGTGAATTGAAGTGTTGGAACAGACTGCTTCTCTTTCTGAGAAACGCATGTGAGTTTCTTCCTAATGCTTGCAAGTAGCTTAAGGCACTTTCAAAGGAAAGTGATTTTCTCTGAAAGGACAGCATTTAGAAAGTGAAGCAACACTCCATTCACTTCGCACAGTGAATTGAAGTGTTGGAACGGACTGCTTCTCTTTCAGAGAAACGCATGTGAGTTTCTTCCTAATGCTTGCAAGTAGCTTAAGGCACTTTCAATGGAATGTGATTTTCTCTGAAAGAACAGCATTTAGAAAGTGAAGCAAAACTCCATTCACTTCGCACAGTGAATTGAAGTCTTGAAACAGACTGCTTCTCTTTCAGAGAAACGCATGTGAGTTTCTGTTAAATGCTTGTAAGTAGCTTAAGGCACTTTCAAAGGAAAGTGATTTTCTCTGAAAGGACAGCATTTAGAAAGTGAGGCAACACTCTATTCACTTCACACAGTGAATTGAATTGTTGGAACAGACTGCTTCTCTTTCAGAGAAACGCATGTGAGTTTCTTCCTAATGCTTGTAAGTAGCTTAAGGCACTATCAAAGGAAAGTGATTTTCTCTGAAAGGACAGCATTTAGAAAGTGAAGCAACACTCCATTCAATTCGCACAGTGAATTGAAGTGTTGGAACAGACTGCTTCTCTTTCAGAGAAACGCATGTGAGTTTTTTGTGAATGCTTGAAAGTAGTTTAAGGCACTTTCAAAGGAAAGTGATTTTTTCTGAAAGTACAGCATTTAGAAAGTGAGGCAACACTCCATTCACTTCGCACAGTGAATTGAAGTGTTGGAACAGACTGCTTCTCGTTCAGAGAAACGCATGTGAGTTTCTGGTGAATGCTTGTAAGTAGCTTAAGGCACTTTCAAAGGAAAGTGATTTTCTCTGAAAGGACAGCATTTAGAAAGTGAAGCAACAGTCCATTCACTTCGTGCAGTGAATTGAAGTGTTGGAACGGACTGCTTCTCTTTCAGAGAAATGCATGTGAGTTTCTTCCTAATGCTTGGAATTAGCTTAAGGCACTTTCAAAGGAAAGTGATTTTCTCTGAAAGGACAGCATTTAGAAAGTGAAGCAACACTCTATTCACTTCGCACATTGAATTGAAGTGTGGGAACCGACTGCTTCTCTTTCAGAGAAACGCATGTGAGTTTCTGGTGAATGCTTGTAAGTAGCTTAAGGCACTTTCAAAGGAAAGTGATTTTCTCTGAAAGGACAGCATTTAGAAAGTGAAGCAACAGTCCATTCACTTCGTGCAGTGAATTGAAGTGTTGGAACAGACTGCTTCTCTTTCATAGAAACGCATTAGTGTTTCTTGTGAATGCTTACAAGTTGCTTAAGGCACTTTCAAAGGAAAGTGATTTTCTCTGAAAGGACATAATTTAGAAAGTAGAAGCAACACTCCATTCACTTCGCACAGTGAATTGAAGTGTTGGAACAGACTGCTTCTCTTTCAGAGAAATGCATGTGAGTTTCTGTTGAATGCTTGTAATTAGCTTAAGGCACTTTCAAAGGAAAGTGATTTTCTCTGAAAGGACAGCATTTAGAAAGTGAAGCAACACTCCATTCACTTCGCACAGTGAATTGAAGTGTTGAAACAGACTCCTTCTCTTTCAGAGAAACGCATGTGAGTTTCTGTTGAATGCTTGTAAGTAGCTTAAGGCACTTTCAAAGGAAAGTGATTTTCTCTGAAAGGACAGCATTTAGAAAGTGAGGCAACACTCCATTCACTTCACACAGTGAATTGAAGTGTTGGAACAGACTGCTTCTCTTTCAGAGAAACGCATGTGAGTTTCTTCCTAATGCTTGCAAGTAGCTTAAGGCACTTTCAAAGGAAAGTGATTTTCTCTGAAAGGACAGCATTTAGCAAGTGAAGCAACACTCCATTCACTTCGCACAGTGAATTGAAGTGTTGGAACAGACTGCTTCTCTTTCAGAGAAACGCATGTGAGTTTCTTCCTAATGCTTGCAAGTTGCTTAAGGCACTTTCAAAGGAAAGTGATTTTCTCTGAAAGGACAGCATTTAGAAAGTGAAGCAACACTCCATTCACTTCGCACAGTGAATTGAAGTGTTGGAACAGACTGCTTCTCTTTCAGAGAAACGCATTTGAGTTTCTTCCTAATGCTTGCAAGTAGCTTAAGGCACTTTCAAAGGAAAGTGATTTTCTCTGAAAGGACAGCATTTAGAAAGTGAAGCAACACTCCATTCACTTCGCACAGTGAATTGAAGTGTTGGAACAGACTGCTTCTCTTTCAGAGAAATGCATGTGAGTTTCTGTTGAATGCTTGTAAGTAGCTTAAGGCACTTTCAAAGGAAAGTGATTTTCTCTGAATGGACAACATTTAGAAAGGGAAGCAACACTCCATTCACTTCGCAGAGTGAATTGAAGTATTGGAACAGACTGCTTCTCTTTCAGAGAAACGCATGTGAGTTTCTTGTGAATTCTTGCAAGTTGCTTAAGGCACTTTCAAAGGAAAGTGATTTTCTCTGAAAGGACAGCATTTAGAAACTGAAGCAACACTCCATTCACTTCGCACAGTGAATTGAAGTGTTGGAACAGACTGCTTCTCTTTCAGAGAAACGCATGTGAGTTTCTTCCTAATGCTTGCAAGTAGCTTAAGGCACTTTCAAAGGAAAGTGATTTTCTCTGAAAGGACAGCATTTAGAAAGTGATGCAACACTCCATTCACTTCGCACAGTGAATTGAAGTGTTGGAACAGACTGCTTCTCTTTCATAGAAACGCATGTGAGTTTCTGGTGAATGCTTGCAAGTAGCTTAAGGCACTTTCAAAGGAAAGTGATTTTCTCTGAAAGGACAGCATTTAGAAAGTGAAGCAACACTCCATTCACTTCGCACAGAGAATTGAAGTGTGGGAACAGATTGGTTCTCTCTCAGAGAAATGCATGTGAGTTTCTATTGAATGCTTGTAAGTAGCTTAAGGCACTTTCAAAGGAAAGTGATTTTCTCTGAAAGGACAGCATTTAGAAAGTGAAGCAACACTCCATTCACTTCGCACATTGAATTGAAGTGTTGGAACAGACTGCTTCTCTTTCAGAGAAACGCATGTGAGTTTCTGTTGAATGCTTGTAAGTAGCTTAAGGCACTTTCAAAGGAAAGTGATTTTCTCTGAAAGGACAGCATTTAGAAAGTGAGGCAACACTCCATTCACTTTGCACAGTGAATTGAAGTGTTGGAACAGACTGCTTCTCTTTCAGAGAAACGCATGTGAGTTTCTTCCTAATGCTTGCAAGTAGCTTAAGGCACTTTCAAAGGAAAGTGATTTTCTCTGAAAGGACAGCATTTAGAAAGTGAAGCAACACTCTATTCACTTCGCACATTGAATTGAAGTGTTGGAACCGACTGCTTCTCTTTTAGAGAAACGCATGTGAGTTTCTGGTGAATGCTTGTAAGTAGCTTAAGGCACTTTCAAAGGAAAGTGATTTTCTCTGAAAGGACAGCATTTAGAAAGTGAAGCAACACTCCATTCACTTCGTGCAGTGAATTGAAGTGTTGGAACAGAGTGCTTCTCTTTCACAGAAACGCATTAGTGTTTCTTGTGAATGCTTGCAAGTTGCTTAAGGCACTTTCAAAGGAAAGTGATTTTCTCTGAAAGGACATAATTTAGAAAGTGAAGCAACACTCCATTCACTTCGCACAGTGAATTGAAGTGTTGGAACAGACTGCTTCTCTTTCAGAGAAATGCGTGTGAGTTTCTTCCTAATGCTTGCAAGTAGCTTAAGGCACTTTCAAAGGAAAGTGATTTTCTCTGAAAGGACAGCATTTAGAAAGTGAAGCAACACTCCATTCACTTCGCACATTGAATTGAAGTGTTGGAACAGACTACTTCTCTTTCAGAGAAATGCATGTGAGTTTCTGTTGAATGCTTGTAAGTAGCTTAAGGCACTTTCAAAGGAAAGTGATTTTCTCTGAATGGACAGCATTTAGAAAGTGAAGCAACACTCCATTCACTTCACAGAGTGAATTGAAGTATTGGAACAGACTGCTTCTCTTTCAGAGAAACGCATGTGAGTTTCTGGTGAATGCTTGTAAGTAGCTTAAGGCACTTTCAAAGGAAAGTGATTTTCTCTGAAAGGACAGCATTTAGAAAGTGAAGCAACACTCCATTCACTTCGCACAGTGAATTGAAGTGTTGGAACAGACTGCTTCTCTTTCAGAGAAAGGCATGTGAGTTTCTTGTGAATTCTTGCAAGTTGCTTAAGGCACTTTCAAAGGAAAGTGATTTTCTCTGAAAGGACAGCATTTAGAAAGTGAAGCAACACTCCATTCACTTCGCACAGTGAATTGAAGTGTTGGAACAGACTGCTTCTCTTTCAGAGAAACGCATGTGAGTTTCTTCCTAATGCTTGCAAGTAGCTTAAGGCACTTTCAAAGGAAAGTGATTTTCTCTGAAAGGACAGCATTTTGAAAGTGAAGCAACACTCCATTCACTTCGCACAGTGAATTGAAGTGTTGGAACAGACTGCTTCTCTTTCATAGAAACGCATTAGTGTTTCTTGTGAATGCTTGCAAGTAGCTTAAGGCACTTTCAAAGGAAAGTGATTTTCTCTGAAAGGACAGCATTTAGAAAGTGAAGCAACACTCCATTCACTTCGCACAGTGAATTGAAGTGTTGGAACACACTGCTTCTCTTTCAGAGAAATGCATGAGAGTTTCTGTTGAATGCTTGTAAGTAGCTTAAGGCACTTTCTAAGGAAAGTGACTTTCTCTGAAAGGACAGCATTTAGAAAGTGAAACAACACTCCATTCACTTCTCAGAGTGAATTGAAGTATTGGAACAGACTGCTTTTCTTTCAGAGAAACGCATGTGAGTTTCTGGTGAATGCTTGTAAGTAGCTTAAGGCACTTTCAAAGGAAAGTGATTTTCTCTGAAAGGACAGCATTTAGAAACTGAAGCAACACTCCATTCACTTCGCACAGTGAATTGAAGTGTTGGAACAGACTGCTTCACTTTCAGAGAAACGCATGTGAATTTCTTGTGAATGCTTGCAAGTTGCTTAAGGCACTTTCAAAGGAAAGTGATTTTCTCTGAAAGGACAGCATTTACAAACTGAAGCAACACTCCATTCACTTCGCACAGTGAATTGAAGTGTTGGAACAGACTGCTTCTCTTTAAGAGAAACGCATGTGAGTTTTTTGTGAATGCTTGAAAGTAGTTTAAGGCACTTTCAAAGGAAAGTGATTTTCTCTGAAAGGACAGCATTTAGAAAGTGAAGCAACACTCCATTCACTTCCACAGTGAATTGAAGTGTTGGAACAGACTGCTTCTCTTTCAGAGAAACGCATGTGAGTTTCTGGTGAATGCTTGTAAGTAGCTTAAGGCACTTTCAAAGGAAAGTGATTTTCTCTGAAAGGACAGCATTTAGAAAGTGAAGCAACACTCCATTCACTTCGCACAGTGAATTGAAGTGTTGGAACAGACTGCTTCTCTTTCAGAGAAATGCATGTGAGTTTTTTGTGAATGCTTGAAAGTAGTTTAAAGCACTTTCAATGGAAAGTGATTTTCTCTGAAAGGACAGCATTTAGAAAGTGAGGCAACACTCCATTCACTTCGCACATTGAATTGAAGTGTTGGAACAGACTGCTTCTCTTTCAGAGAAACGCATGTGAGTTTCTTCCTAATGCTTGCAAGTAGCTTAAGGCACTTTCAAAGGAAAGTGATTTTCTCTGAAAGGACAGCATTTAGAAAGTGAAGCAACACTCCATTCACTTCGCACAGTGGATTGAAGTGTTGGAACAGACTCCTTCTCTTTCAGAGAAACGCATGTGAGTTTTTTGTGAATGCTTGAAAGTAGTTTAAGGCACTTTCAAAGGAAAGTGATTTTCTCTGAAAGTACAGCATTTAGAAAGTGAGGCAACACTCCATTCACTTCGCACAGTGAATTGAAGTGTTGGAACAGACTGCTTCTCTTTCAGAGAAACGCATGTGAGTTTCTTCCTAATGCTTGGAAGTAGCTTAAGGCACTTTCAAAGGAAAGTGATTTTCTCTGAAAGGACAGCACTTAGAAACTGAAGCAACACTCCATTCACTTCGCACAGTGAATTGAAGTGTTGGAACAGACTGCTTCACTTTCAGAGAAACGCATGTGAATTTCTTGTGAATGCTTGCAAGTTGCTTAAGGCACTTTCAAAGGAAAGTGATTTTCTCTGAAAGGACAGCATTTACAAACTGAAGCAACACTCCATTCACTTCGCACAGTGAATTGAAGTGTTGGAACAGACTGCTTCTCTTTAAGAGAAACGCATGTGAGTTTTTTGTGAATGCTTGAAAGTAGTTTAAGGCACTTTCAAAGGAAAGTGATTTTCTCTGAAAGGACAGCATTTAGAAAGTGAAGCAACACTCCATTCACTTCCACAGTGAATTGAAGTGTTGGAACAGACTGCTTCTCTTTCAGAGAAACGCATGTGAGTTTCTGGTGAATGCTTGTAAGTAGCTTAAGGCACTTTCAAAGGAAAGTGATTTTCTCTGAAAGGACAGCATTTAGAAAGTGAAGCAACACTCCATTCACTTCGCACAGTGAATTGAAGTGTTGGAACAGACTGCTTCTCTTTCAGAGAAATGCATGTGAGTTTTTTGTGAATGCTTGAAAGTAGTTTAAAGCACTTTCAATGGAAAGTGATTTTCTCTGAAAGGACAGCATTTAGAAAGTGAGGCAACACTCCATTCACTTCGCACATTGAATTGATGTGTTGGAACAGACTGCTTCTCTTTCAGAGAAACGCATGTGAGTTTCTTCCTAATGCTTGCAAGTAGCTTAAGGCACTTTCAAAGGAAAGTGATTTTCTCTGAAAGGACAGCATTTAGAAAGTGAAGCAACACTCCATTCACTTCGCACAGTGAATTGAAGTGTTGGAATGGACTGCTTCTCTTTCAGAGAAACGCATGTGAGTTTCTTCCTAATGCTTGCAAGTAGCTTAAGGCACTTTCAATGGAAAGTGATTTTCTCTGAAAGAACAGCATTTAGAAAGTGAAGCAACACTCCATTCACTTCGCACAGTGAATTGAAGTGTTGGAACAGACTGCTTCTCTTTCAGAGAAACGCATGTGAGTTTCTGTTAATTGCTTGTAAGTAGCTTAAGGCACTTTCAAAGGAAAGTGATTTTCTCTGAAAGGACAGCATTTAGAAAGTGAGGCAACACTCTATTCACTTCACACAGTGAATTGAATTGTTGGAACAGACTGCTTCTCTTTCAGAGAAACGCATGTGAGTTTCTTCCTAATGCTTGCAAGTAGCTTAAGGCACTATCAAAGGAAAGTGATTTTCTCTGAAAGGACAGCATTTAGAAAGTGAAGCAACACTCCATTCACTTCGCACAGTGGATTGAAGTGTTGGAACAGACTCCTTCTCTTTCAGAGAAACGCATGTGAGTTTTTTGTGAATGCTTGAAAGTAGTTTAAGGCACTTTCAAAGGAAAGTGATTTTCTCTGAAAGTACAGCATTTAGAAAGTGAGGCAACACTCCATTCACTTCGCACAGTGAATTGAAGTGTTGGAACAGACTGCTTCTCTTTCAGAGAAACGCATGTGAGTTTCTTCCTAATGCTTGGAAGTAGCTTAAGGCACTTTCAAAGGAAAGTGATTTTCTCTGAAAGGACAGCATTTAGAAAGTGAAGCAACACTCTATTCACTTCGCACATTGAATTGAAGTGTGGGAACCGACTGCTTCTCTTTCAGAGTAACGCATGTGAGTTTCTGGTGAATGCTTGTAAGTAGCTTAAGGCACTTTCAAAGGAAAGTGATTTTCTCTGAAAGGACAGAATTTAGAAAGTGAAGCAACACTCCATTCACTTCGTGCAGTGAATTGAAGTGTTGGAACAGAGTGCTTCTCTTTCATAGAAACGCATTAGTGTTTCTTGTGAATGCTTGCAAGTTGCTTAAGGCACTTTCAAAGGAAAGTGATTTTCTCTGAAAGGACATAATTTAGAAAGTAGAAGCAACACTCCATTCACTTCGCACAGTGAATTGTAGTGTTGGAACAGACTGCTTCTCTTTCAGAGAAATGCATGTGAGTTTTTGTTGAATGCTTGTAATTAGCTTAAGGCACTTTCAAAGGAAAGTGATTTTCTCTGAAAGGACAGCATTTAGAAAGTGAAGCAACACTCCATTCACTTCGCACAGTGAATTGAAGTGTTGGAACAGACTGCTTCTCTTTCAGAGAAACGCATGTGAGTTTCTGTTGAATGCTTGTAAGTAGCTAAAGGCACTTTCAAAGGAAAGTGATTTTCTCTGAAAGGACAGCATTTAGAAAGTGAGGCAACACTCCGTTCACTTCACACAGTGAATTGAAGTGTTGGAACAGACTGCTTCTCTTTCAGAGAAACGCATGTGAGTTTCTTCCTAATGCTTGCAAGTAGCTTAAGGCACTTTCAAAGGAAAGTGATTTTCTCTGAAAGGACAGCATTTAGAAAGTGAAGCAACACTCCATTCACTTCGCACAGTGAATTGAAGTGTTGGAACAGACTGCTTCTCTTTCAGAGAAACGCATGTGAGTTTTTTCCTAATGCTTGCAAGTAGCTTAAGGCACTTTCAAAGGAAAGTGATTTTCTCTGAAAGGACAGCATTTAGAAAGTGAAGCAACACTCCATTCACTTCGCACAGTGAATTGAAGTGTTAGAACAGACTGCTTCTCTTTCAGAGAAACGCATGTGAGTTTCTTCCTAATTCTTGCAAGTAGCTTAAGGCACTTTCAAAGGAAAGTGATTTTCTCTGAAAGGACAGCATTTAGAAAGTGAAGCAACACTCCATTCACTTCGCACAGTGAATTGAAGTGTTGGAACAGACTGCTTCTCTTTCAGAGAAATGCATGTGAGTTTCTGTTGAATGCTTGTAAGTAGCTTAAGGCACTTTCAAAGGAAAGTGATTTTCTCTGAATGGACAGCATTTAGAAAGTGAAGCAACACTCCATTCACTTCGCAGAGTGAATTGAAGAATTGGAACAGACTGCTTCTCTTTCAGAGAAACGCATGTGAGTTTCTGGTGAATTCTTGCAAGTTGCTTAAGGCACTTTCAAAGGAAAGTGATTTTCTCTGAAAGGACAGCATTTAGAAACTGAAGCAACACACCATTCACTTCGCACAGTGAATTGAAGTGTTGGAACAGACTGCTTCTCTTTCAGAGAAATGCATGTGAGTTTCTTCCTAATGCTTGCAAGTAGCTTAAGGCACTTTCAAAGGAAAGTGATTTTCTCTGAATGGACAGCATTTAGAAAGTGAAGCAACACTCCATTCACTTCGCAGAGTGAATTGAAGTATTGGAACAGACTGCTTCTCTTTCAGAGAAACGCATGTGAGTTTCTGGTGAATGCTTGTAAGTAGTTTAAGGCACTTTCAAAGGAAAGTGATTTTCTCTGAAAGGACAGCATTTAGAAAGTGAAGCAACACTCCATTCACTTCGCACAGTGAATTGAAGTGTTGGAACAGACTACTTCTCTTTCAGAGAAACACATGTGAGTTTTTTGTGAATGCTTGAAAGTAGTTTAAGGCACTTTCAATGGAAAGTGATTTTCTCTGAAAGGACAGCATTTAGAAAGTGAGGCAACACTCCATTCACTTCGCACAGTGAATTGAAGTGTTGGAACAGACTGCTTCTCTTTCAGAGAAACGCATGTGAGTTTCTTCCTAATGCTTGCAAGTAGCTTAAGGCACTTTCAAAGGAAAGTGATTTTCTCAGAAAGGAAAGCATTTAGAAAGGGAAGCAACACTCCATTCACTTCGCACAGTGAATTGAAGTGTTGGAACGGACTGCTTCTCTTTCAGAGAAACGCATGTGAGTTTCTTCCTAAAGCTTGCAAGTACCTTAAGGCACTTTCAATGGAAAGTGATTTTCTCTGAAAGAACAGCATTTAGAAAGTGAAGCAACACTCCATTCACTTTGCACAGTGAATTGAAGTGTTGGAACAGACTGCTTCTCTTTCAGAGAAACGCATGTGAGTTTCTTGTGAATGCTTGTAAGTAGCTTAAGGCACTTTCAAAGGAAAGTGATTTTCTCTGAAAGGACAGCATTTAGAAAGTTAAGCAACACTCCATTTACTTCGCACAGTGAATTGAAGTGTTGGAACAGACTGCTTCTCTTTCATAGAAATGCATGTGAGTTTCTGTTGAATGCTTGTAAGTAGCTTAAGGCACTTTCAAAGGAAAGTGATTTTCTCTGAAAGGACAGCATTTAGAAAGTGAAGCAACACTCCATTCACTTCGCACAGTGAATTGAAGTGTTGGAACAGACTGCTTCTCTTTCAGAGAAACGCATGTGAGTTTCTTGTGAATTCTTGCAAGTTGCTTAAGGCACTTTCAAAGGAAAGTGATTTTCTCTGAAAGGACAGCATTTAGAAACTGAAGCAACACTCCATTCACTTTGCACAGTGAATTGAAGTGTTGGAACAGACTGCTTCTCTTTCAGAGAAACGCATGTGAGTTTCTTCCTAATGCTTGCAAGTAGCTTAAGGCACTTTCAAAGGAAAGTGATTTTCTCTGAATGGACAGCATTTAGAAAGTGAAGCAACACTCCATTCACTTCGCAGAGTGAATTGAAGTATTGGAACAGACTGCTTCTCTTTCAGAGAAACGCATGTGAGTTTCTGGTGAATGCTTGTAAGTAGTTTAAGGCACTTTCAAAGGAAAGTGATTTTCTCTGAAAGGACAGCATTTAGAAAGTGAAGCAACACTCCATTCACTTCGCACAGTGAACTGAAGTGTTGGAACAGACTGCTTCTCTTTCAGAGAAACGCATGTGAGTTTCTTGTGAATTCTTGCAAGTTGCTTAAGGCACTTTCAAAGGAAAGTGATTTTCTCTGAAAGGACAGCATTTAGAAACTGAAGCAACACTACATTCACTTCGCACAGTGAATTGAAGTGTTGGAACAGACTGCTTCTCTTTCAGAGAAACGCATGTGAGTTTTTCCTAATGCTTGCAAGTAGCTTAAGGCACTTTCAAAGGAAAGTGATTTTCTCTGAAAGGACAGCATTTAGAAAGTGATGCAACACTCCATTCACTTCGCACAGTGAATTGAAGTGTTGGAACAGACTGCTTCTCTTTCAGAGAAACGCATTAGTGTTTCTTGTGAATGCTTGCAAGTAGCATGAGGCACTTTCAAAGGAAAGTGATTTTCTCTGAAAGGACAGCATTTAGAAAGTGAAGCAACACTCCATTCACTTCGCACAGTGAATTGAAGTGTTGGAACAGACTGCTTCTCTTTCAGAGAAATGCATGTGAGTTTCTGTTGAATGCTTGTAAGTAGCTTAAGGCTCTTTCAAAGGAAAGTGATTTTCTCTGAAAGGACAGCATTTAGAAAGTGAAGCAACACTCCATTCACTTTGCACAGTGAATTGAAGTGTTGGAACAGACTGCTTCTCTTTCAGAGAAACGCATTAGTGTCTTGTGAATGCTTGCAAGTAGCTTAAGGCACTTTCAAAGGAAAGTGATTTTCTCTGAAAGGACAGCATTTAGAAAGTGAAGCAACACTCCATTCACTTCGCACAGAGAATTGAAGTGTTGAAACAGATTGCTTCTCTTTCAGAGAAATGCATGTGAGTTTCTGTTGAATGCTTGTAAGTAGCTTAAGGCACATTCAAAGGAAAGGGATTTTCTCTGAAAGGACAGCATTTAGAAAGTGAAGCAACACTCCATTCACTTCGCACAGTGAATTGAAGTGTTGGAACAGACTGCTTCTCTTTCAGAGAAACGCATGTGAGTTTTTTGTGAATGCTTGAAAGTAGTTTAAGGCACTTTCAATGGAAAGTGATTTTCTCTGAAAGGACAGCATTTAGAAAGTGAGGCAACACTACATTCACTTCGCACAGTGAATTGAAGTGTTGGAACAGACTGCTTCTCTTTCAGAGAAACGCATGTGAGTTTCTTCCTAATGCTTGCAAGTAGCTTAAGGCACATTCAAAGGAAAGTGATTTTCTCTGAAAGGACAGCATTTAGAAAGTGAAGCAACACTCCATTCACTTCGCACAGTGAATTGAAGTGTTGGAACAGAGTGCTTCTCTTTCAGAGAAACGCATGTGAGTTTCTTCCTAATGCTTGCAAGTAGCTTAGGGCACTTTCAATGGAAAGTGATTTTCTCTGAAAGAACAGCATTTAGAAAGTGAAGCAACACTCCATTCACTTCGCACAGTGAATTGAAGTATTGGAACAGACTGCTTCTCTTTCAGAGAAACGCATGTGAGTTTCTGTTAAATGTTTGTAAGTAGCTTAAGGCACTTTCAAAGGAAAGTGATTTTCTCTGAAAGGACAGCATTTAGAAAGTGAGGCAACACTCTATTCACTTCACACAGTGAATTGAATTGTTGGAACAGACTGCTTCTCTTTCAGAGAAACGCATGTGAGTTTCTTCCTAATGCTTGCAAGTAGCTTAAGGCACTATCAAAGGAAAGTGATTTTCTCTGAAAGGACAGCATTTAGAAAGTGAAGCAACACTCCATTCACTTCGCACAGTGAATTGAATTGTTGGAACAGACTGCTTCTCTTTCAGAGAAATGCCTGTGAGTTTCTGTTGAATGCTTTTAAGTAGCTTAAGGCACTTTCAAAGGAAAGTGATTTTCTCTGAAAGGACAGCATTTAGAAAGTGAAGCAACACTCCATTAACTTCGCACAGTGAATTGAAGTGTTGGAACAGACTGCTTCTCTTTCAGAGAAACGCATGTGAGTTTCTTCCTAATGCTTGGAAGTAGCTTAAGGCACTTTCATAGGAAAGTGATTTTCTCTGAATGGACAGCATTTAGAAAGTGAAGCAACACTCCATTCACTTCGCAGAGTGAAATGAAGTATTGGAACAGACTGCTTCTCTTTCAGAGAAACGCATGTGAGTTTCTGGTGAATGCTTGTAAGTAGTTTAAGGCACTTTCAAAGGAAAGTGATTTTCTCTGAAAGGACAGCATTTAGAAAGTGAAGCAACACTCCATTCACTTCGCACAGTGAATTGAAGTGTTGGAACAGACTGCTTCTCTTTCAGAGAAACGCATGTGAGTTTTTTGTGAATTCTTGCAAGTTGCTTAAGGCACTTTCAAAGGAAAGTGATTTTCTCTGAAAGGACAGCATTTAGAAACTGAAGCAACACTCCATTCACTTCGCACAGTGAATTGAAGTGTTGGAACAGACTGCTTCTCTTTCAGAGAAACGCATGTGAGTTTCTTCCTAATGCTTGCAAGTAGCTTAAGGCACTTTCAAAGGAAAGTGATTTTCTCTGAAAGGACAGCATTTAGAAAGTGATGCAACACTCCATTCACTTCGCACAGTGAATTGAAGTGTTGGAACAGACTGCTTCTCTTTCATAGAAACGCATTAGTGTTTCTTGTGAATGCTTGCAAGTAGCTTAAGGCACTTTCAAAGGAAAGTGATTTTCTCTGAAAGGACAGCATTTAGAAAGTGAAGCAACACTCCATTCACTTCGCACAGTGAATTGAAGTGTTGGAACAGACTGCTTCTCTTTCAGAGAAATGCATGTGAGTTTCTGTTGAATGCTTGTAAGTAGCTTAAGGCTCTTTCAAAGGAAAGTGATTTTCTCTGAAAGGACAGCATTTAGAAAGTAAAGCAACACTCCATTCCCTTCGCGCAATGAATTGAAGTGTTGGAACAGACTGCTTCTCTTTCATAGAAACGCATTAGTGTCTTGTGAATTCTTGCAAGTAGCTTAAGGCACTTTCAAAGGAAAGTGATTTTCTCTGAAAGGACAGCATTTAGAAAGTGAAGCAACACTCCATTCACTTCGCACAGAGAATTGAAATGTTGGAACAGATTGCTTCTCTTTCAGAGAAATGCATGTGAGTTTCTGTTGAATGCTTGTAAGTAGCTTAAGGCACATTCAAAGGAAACGGATTTTCTCTGAAAGGACAGCATTTAGAAAGTGAAGCAACACTCCATTCACTTCGCACAGTGAATTGAAGTGTTGGAACAGACTGCTTCTCTTTCAGAGAAACGCATGTGAGTTTCTTCCTAATGCTTGTAAGAAGCTTAAGGCACTTTCAAAGGAAAGTGATTTTCTCTGAAAGGACAGCATTTAGAAAGTGAAGCAACACTCTATTCACTTCGCACATTGAATTGAAGTGTTGGAACCGACTGCTTCTCTTTCAGAGAAACGCATGTGAGTTTCTGGTGAATGCTTGTAAGTAGCTTAAGGCACTTTCAAAGGAAAGTGATTTTCTCTGAAAGGACAGCATTTAGAAAGTGAAGCAACACTCCATTCACTTCGTGCAGTGAATTGAAGTGTTGGAACA